>NW_027186296.1:64251793-64398323 GCF_028583685.1 Petaurus breviceps papuanus | reverse complement strand
ATCTATCTATCTATCTATCTATCTATCTATCTATCTATCTATCTATCATGACTAGACATGTAATTTCATTAATATGGGGAACTTCTAGATGACAAAACTCTTGAGTAAAACAGATTGATATCTTCTCTTATGTCTTAGAGCAGAGGTGTCAAACATGCAACTTGTATTTCCTGTGTGCTCCTGAACCAGATTAAATTATAATTGAGAAATTTTTGAACAAGTAATAATAAAATAAAACATAGGTAACATTAATATGTCATTTTCTAAGTCAATATGTGGCCAACTGGTATCTTTACCTAAGGTTTAGTGCTGCTTATTTCTATTTGAGATTGAGTCTCAGAGAATTCCCCAGAGCATTGAGAGTTTATGACTTAACCTTGTATCCAAAGTCACACAGCCAGTATGTGTTAGACAGAAGACTTGAATCATGGTGTTCCTGGGTCTCTATCCCCTGTGCTAGGCTGCCTCACAAATATAGATTTATATATACACAATTGTTGATATATACACAATATAATACATAATATATAGATATATACCCATGTATATAGCTATACATATATCTATCTCTATGCATATATGTGTAGATATATAAACATATATGTATATATATGTATGTGCATATGAAGGAACATTGAAACATCATATTCCAAGGGCAAGTAGAAATGCCTTTGGAATAATATGCTTTTTTGGATTATCTGTGCTGGCTTCTAGTGTTTTTTGATGTAGATAATTGAGAGACGACTGTAAATGCAGTCTGCTTGGCTAGATTATGCTCTCCTAGGCCTGTGGTCACACATGCTTCATTGATGCCTGGCTGCTCCCTCACAGTTTTACTATGCCTCTCTGACATTATCTAGAAGATACAGAGCTTCTCTCTGACCCCATTGAGTGCTACTCACTCTGAGCTACTGCAGGAGGCCAGTCCCTGTCTGGAGAGTGCAACATTGCTATTAATAATGTTTTTTTCTTCCTCTCACTCTCCCTCCCAGTAAAACTCAGATAGTCAAGTTTGCACATTTGCTGCTGATAAGCTGGTGACTTTGGCAGGGTTGGGACCCATGTGATGATTTTAAAGTGGTAATAGAGATAGAGGGTGGAGGTGGAGAACAATGACCATGGCACTATGAGATGCCTGCTCAGGATGTGGTAGCTTAATGCTCAGAGGAGAGAACACTGGTGCTGGAATCAGGAAGGCTTGAGTTCAAATCTGCCCTCAGACACTAACTGTGTGACTCTGAGTAAGTCACTTTACTTCTGTTTGCTTCGATTTCCTCAACTGTAAAATGGGGATAATAGTAGTATCTAACTCCCAGGGTTGTTGTGAAGACTAAATGGGATCATATTTGTAAAAATACTTGGTACAGTGCTTGGCATAGAGTAGACACTATATTAATGCTTATATATTCCTTTAATGGAACAAGGTAGATATCTTTGCTTAGTGATCTATAGTCCATGGAAATAGATAGAAGGATAGAGGAAGAAAAATCTTCAACTCATGGAAATGCCCCTTTGTTTTTCAGGCATTCCTCAAAGCTAGAATTAACCAAGGATACCCTGCTGGTATTTCTGCCCAGGGAAATCCTTGTTAGTAAAGGGGAAGGGGTAAATTCAGTCTCTCATCATTACCACAGAGTGAGGAGGGAGAATGGCTTAAGGGAATATGCTACTGCTGTAAAAAATTAACATCTTGAACATAGAAATTATATGAAACAATTGAGCATTTTCCCCAACACTTTCCATGTTCCTCCGTACATATTCCCCCTGTTTGTTCTCATCCTTGGGGTACTTTGTCATTCTTGTGATAGATACCTTATCCAAGATTTCTCATTCTCTGACTTTACATAACCGACTCAGTCTCTGGGAAGACATCTGATCACATGTCTGATCTTATGATATATGTGCTAGGCCAAGTCCTCCATTAAGAAGTCAATAGATTTTTTTTTTTTGGTAACTCTGAAATAATACTGATTTGACCTGAAAACTTTATGAGAATTGATTATGTAGTTTATGCAAATGCATGTAAAATAATGATAATAGTACAGTTGTACCCCCCTAAGAAAACCCTGACCAGTTAAATTAGAATTATGGCATGTCTGATCTCAGAGGCAACTTAGAGAAAGATAACCTAGTCCAACATTTTTATTTTATATATGAGGAAACTGAGGCACATATAAGGACATTAACTTGTCCAATATCTCACAGTCACCTAGTTGAGATTTTCTGGCTCTCAATCTATTTTTCTTCTTTTGAACCACACTACCAGGGGGAGACTATTTTAATTACCAAAGGACTGTTGTTAAAGGCTTCCTTTAAATGTTTTTCTTCCTAGGGTTCATTGGGTTTTATTTAGAGATGATTTATTCCTTTGAAGTGATAGAATAGTGGGAGGGGATTGGGATAGAAGCAGAGTGTGAAAATTTTAGGATAGGCATAGAGACTGGACCCCGTGATTTCATTCTCAGAGTGAACTCAGGGATGAGGACATGCCCTTTATTAAAGCCGATACTCCAGCACCTATTTGCAGTTTTTCTGACTTAGAAAGTTGCCTGGGAGTATTGAGAAGTGACTTGCTCAGCTCACACAGTCAGTATGTGTCAGAGGTAACCCATGTCTTGCTGACTTCAAGGCCAGCTTTCTATCCACTAGATCATGCTGCTCCTAAAGTGTTAGGAAATACTGACAATTGAAGATCAATAAGAAATACGGATACTTCCATGCATTTGTGATCTCATTGATGGGGGTATTCCCTTCATTGATGCAGATAATAATCATCGACACCTTCTTATTCCATGGGATTCTTTTCCAAGTCCTTCCATAATTCCTCCTCAGGGAATTAAAACAACTTTCTGGGGGGCCTTCCACTAGATCTCTTGACATTGCCTGGATTCAAATGAATGGATGAATGCATGAAACAAGTATTTACATGTAACTTTGTTACAGCTTACCTATTACATAAAATGAGGTACATCTGAATGAGAATTGTTCTGTACAAACATTTAATGTGACTCTTGAGAATATTATAGTCTTTTGTATAGGGAGTTATATTTCTTTCAGTCTTTATTATTGGCTAGATTTCTAGTCCTGGTAGGGCCAAAGAAATCAAATCATTGTCAGGTGGCTTGTGATGAGGCTACCTCAGGATAGAGATAGCTTGGAAATGGGATTGGGTAGTGTAGGTGGTACAGTGGATAGAGTGTTAGACCTGGAGGCAGGAAGACCTGAGTGTGAATCTTGTCTTAGTTAAGTGTGTGTCCTTGGGTAATTCACTTAATCTTCAGTTTCTTAAACCATAGAATGGTTATAATAATAGCACCATGATCACAGGATTATTTTGAGAATTAGCGTGAGATCACACATATAATGTTCTTTGAGTACCACAGAGTACAATATACATACTAGATATGATGATAGGTTCTTGACAGGTATTCTTAGAAAGGGCTTCAAGGGAATGTGAAATCAAGTGGATGTTCTCCACACTTGGGTGTGGAATAGTCCTTAAATGATGCCATTTTCCCAGGCAGTTCCCCATATTCTCATGACCTTTATTAGGGTTGGCAGTTGATGGCAGATGTTAGAGGGGAAGTAAAAGATTAGCAAATCTAGAGATTGATGTCTGTCCTAAGAAGATAATGGAAAATACTACTTTCTGGTGGAGGACTTTGTATGAGAAAACCCAGATCTCCTAGGAGGCAGACAAGACATTTGGATTCAAAATTAAGAGTTATTCCTGATAGGGGAAAAGGAGCTTTATTGTTTGAGGTTCTTTGGTTCATTTTTACACATAATATGGGGACTGATGATTTTTTTTTATGTTGGATGGCTCCCAAATGAAATAACAGGTCTGCCTTTCATTTCTACTCCATCTGGTGACCACCTCACCAAATGGCTCCATTCGTCTCTTTGAGTTTTGGATTTGAAATTGTTGAAGGGACCCAAAGCAATTACTATCAGTTTCTGGACTCAGAGGCTATGTGGTATCAAGCCAATGGCAAGACTTTATTCCTTTGTCTTTGTTTTCATCCATAATCCTGGTTTTAGCTACTGTAATGCTTACTACCAAAGCTATCCCGTGACATTTTTTTATTGTTATATCCTAGGCACAACACAACATGGACAGGAACTACTACAACAACCAAAAACTTTAAGTCTCCTAAATGGGGAAAAATTGAATTAGGAAAGGCTGGATAGGGACTCAAGACTGGATGGGTGAAGAAGGTGGCTTCCTCTATGAAACTGAATACTGTCCTGAGCTGAACTAAGCTCTTACTTTTCATTCCTCCCCACAGACACATAGAGAACTGGCGGAGCTTGCACACACTCAATGCAGTGGACATGGAGCTCTATACTGGACTTCAAAAGCTGTGAGTAGAGAGGAATTTATACTGAGGCCTTCCTTGGGTACCTTGTTGGAGTTGGGGGGGGTTGGGGAGCTTTCCTGTCTTCCAAGACTTAGAAATGCTTGCTAAGAAGTGATGTAGGAACTCTTGTTTTCTTGACTATATACCTTCTAGTTGTAGAATCAGTGCTAGAAGGGATTTTAGACATCAACAGGTCAAATCCCTTAATATTAGAGAGGAGAAACCTAAGGCCCAGAGAATATACCCATATACTTATTAGGCACAAAACTAATAAATCACAGTCAGGATCAGATCTCAGATTTCCTGACTCCAGGTCCAATGCTTTATCCATTACACTGTGATAAAAATGCTAATACTAATGATAACTAGCACTTTAAGGTTTGCAAAGCACTTTGCAAATATTATCTCATTTTGTCCTTCTAATAACTCTGGGAGGTGGGCATTGTTATCCCTATCCACATTTTATGGAAAAGGAAACTGAGGCAGAAAGCTGTTAAATACCCTCAGGTTATCACATTGAGTTAGTATCTGTGGCAGGATTTGAACTTAGGTCTCCTTGTCTTTAGATCTAGTATTCTATCCACTCTGGCAATTAGCTGCCTGATGTCTACTTGCTTGCCTGTCCCGTATGAGCTGTCCCATATCTCCCAGTGCTCTTTCTCTCTACCCTGAAGGAGAGGGGGGGGACTGTTAGGGACTTTGAGAGACATTTACTATTGGTGAGTGGGAATGATGCCCAGGAAGAGGCTTGACAATGAGGTGTTTAGAGAAAGGGAGCTACTGGACAAGAACTCACCAACCAGCAGAGTTGAGCTAGGTCATTTAACGTATGCCTCACTTCTTCTGTGGAGTCCATGCTTTCTACCTTCTTGGTTCAATTCCTGTCCATAGCTAGTTTAATTTCTGTTGCTTCCTTTTGGGTGAGGGAGTGGAGCTCCCTCTTATTCTTATTTCCCTTAATAAATTATTATAGACTGATTATCCATTCTAGTTCAATTCATTTATTCATCAAATATTTATTGAATGACTACTATTAGCCAGTCACTATCATAGACATGTGGGGAATGAAGAAATGAATATGACTCAGTCCATGCACAAAAGGAACTTATGATCCCCTCCTTCCCATTAACCTGAGCTTAGCTGTATCTCAGATGTTATGTTTCTCTTTGACCTCTCTTGACCTACTTTTAATTTTTTCCCTAGGACTATCAAGAACTCAGGACTTCGGAACATCCAGCCTAGGGCATTTGCCAAGAATCCGCACTTACGCTACATGTGAGTACAGTCTTGGTCTATGTCACAGGGGCTCTAGGGCTAAGAGGTAACAAAAGCAGGGCAGCTTCCTTGAAGCTGAGATTATCTAGGTAAAGCCCATCAACTAGGTTTTGTTTTTTCCAGGTTGTTGAGCCTTGAGGAAGAAAGGAGCTGAGACTCCAAGGGTTTTTTGTGCATTTTGACATAAAATGGAAAAAAATGTGCTCATTTATAAGCTGTATATGATACATAATTTAATATTATAAGTTTGAATCAATAGAGCATTTTTTTGGTAAAGGATTTTGGCATCATCTTTACTTCTCTGATCCAGCATGTAAGGACTAATCAATGAGTCCTCAAATATCCCAGTATAATACTGAGATAGAAACTAGACCTATTAGGGGTCCAGGGAGATAGGGAAGAAACTGGTATATTTGCAGTAGAGTGTGCTTATTGGAGAATAGTGGGAAACAAGGGATAATTAGGGTGGGATCAGATTACAGTAGGCTTTGACCAAGCAGAGGAATTTGGATTTAGGATCATAGATGTAGAGCAGGAAGAAATCTTTGGGATCACTTAGTCCACCTCTCTCAGAAAACCGAGGCCTTTGGTGACATATATTCCAAGGTCTGAGTCCAGGATCCCATGGGTAGTAAGTAGTGTGAGGGTCTGAATTGTCTTCTCACTCCAAATTCAGTGCCGTTTGCACTATACCATGCTGGCTCTTGGTAGGGATCTGTGGTTTCATTGGCATGGAGGACTCCTAGGTGAGGAAGCTCTACCAATGGCACTTTTCTCTGCAATTTCTAGTCAGAGAAGGTTGATTAGAGAGAGCTATGAAAGGATAGATAACCTGAGGGGGTGAGATGGCAAGGGAGGCATATTGTTTGAATGTGTCAGAGGTGAGACTTGGACCCATTCTCTCTGGTTCCATGTCATCTTTCTCTTCTCTACCCCATAGTGCCTTTTAATGTGATAGGCAATAGGAAGTTCTTCTTGGTTTCAAAAAGGGCATTTATATGATGGATAAAAGCTGAATAAAAAAATATGAAAGGGAAGAGGAAGATGTTAGATAAATGAACCTTATATTCTGAGGAAAACATACTTAATCTCCTCATTAGCCTTCTTTACCTCCACTGCAGGGAGGTTTTTGAGCATGTCTCTGAACTCATTAGCCTTGTAATCCCCTGTGGAAACCCTGTTCCTCTCCCCTTCTCTATGGCTGGGGCATTTAGCCTTTGCCTCTCTAGACCTCCTGAAGGTGGGGTTCTTTTGAAGTTTCTTGCTTTAGCTAGTTCCAGGCACAAGGTAGCCAGCTGGGCTGCATAATTTCCAAGTAATTAACTATGGAGAGAGGTGGGCCAGGGGCAGCTCACAGAAGGCTAGGAAATATTGAACTGTGGCCTTGGTCCCCATCACTTGGGCTTGGCTAAATGGTAAAGAACTGGGACCCTGGGACCTTGGTTCATAACATTGAATTGGATCCTGAAGGAGAGAGAAGAGGAAGTCTTTACATTCCCTTCTTATAAAGAGAGGAAGAAAGGCAGAAAGATGACTGAAACTTTGGATTCTGGGACACATGCCTCTTTTTGGAGCAGATCATCATAATAATAGCTAACACTGTTATCATCAGTGGACTAGATTAGGTATACAATACACAACAGTAAATGGCCATAGTAATTTAGTATTTGATGAACCCGATGATCCCAGCTTTGGGGAAAATAATTCATTATTATTGCAAAGTACTTTACATATATTATTTGATTTGATTTCATCCTCAAAAACCTTATAAGGTAGGTACCATTTTTATCATTTTATAGGAAGGGAAACTGAAAGTGAAAATTGTTTATTGAGTTGCCTATGGTTACATAGCTAGCAAGTGTCTGAGGAAGAATTTGAATTCAGATCTTCCTGATTCCAAACCAGAGCCTCTATACACTGTTTGGCTCATCTCATCACCTTGTCACAAGCTTGTTGGGAGCTGGGATCTCCCAGTAACCTACTCAGCAAGTAGTTGCTGAGTATAATCTTGGGCTATGAAAGCAGAAACAGAGAGCTTACAGGGATTTGAATAATTAGAAATTCTACTCTGGCTAGTGATTTTTCCTGCTGATTTATAACGACTGTCTTGAAGCTTTGTAAGTATGTGTGTTGTGTGCTAGAATCCTGCTGCCCACACACACAGAGCCAGGTACTAGGTTTCTAGCCTAACCATTAAACTGTGACCTCTTTGAGAGAGGGGACTGTTTCTGCCTTTCTTTGTTTCCCTAATGTTTTAGTACAGTGTCTGGCACACAGCAAGCACTTAATAAATGCTTGTTCATTGATTGATACACAGATTCTGGATTTGGCAAAGGCAAGTTGGCATGGAAACAGGAGCATTTTGAGGGGGGCACATGGGGAAATTTTGGGTCATGGTTAAATATATATAACTTATTATATATAAACATATAAATATACATTATATATATGTAATGTATATTTTTTTATAGGAGCTTCTTTGGACCTGTTCCCTATTCTTCTCTTGTATTTCCATGGCTGATTTGTGGAAAAGTCTCACCAACAGTTGGCAGTGCTTGGGCTCTGTGGGGCTGGTGAGCTCTTTGCCATTCCTTGGACCTGAGCCCAGACTTCTGCTAGCCAGAGATGAAACTCAGTGGGGAGTGTGACATTTCCTGGAGGTGGAGGTTGGGGGAATAAAGGGAGGGTTGAGGAAGAGAGCCAGGGATCAGAGAATTAGTGACAATTCCACCTGGCCCCACCCTTCATTCCTATTGAGCCCAGGAGGAGGAGGGGGGAAGGAAATTATTCTGTCCTATTTGCCATCTGGAGTACCCATTGGAAGGATTCCTGATAGGAAGAAGGAATTCTACCACAGGACAGGCAAAGCCCATAAATCCAAGAGGTGAATAACTTTTTGGGAGTCTGTGATTTCTGTTGAGATAGGATATGGCCTCTTTTTATAAGAAGGAGGAGGTAGATTACTGACCTCTAAGACTAGGGCTTAGGGAAGCTGGGACCTTCTTAGCTATATGTGACTTCTAGACCATTTCACTGGTCATAGAATTTTGAGGTTTTTTTTATTTTTTAAAATTTACTTTTTTTTTTCATTTTTCAAATGCTTTATTAACTTCTGATTTACATCATTCATTTCCGCCAGATTTTGAGTTAGAAATTTTCTCCCCATTTTTCCCCTACCCACCGCCCCAAAATAGTAGTCCCTCCTCCAATCTGCTCTATCCCATATCTTCTCCCATACCCCCTTTGATTTTTCCAGTAGGTCATGGTGGATCTAATGCCCCAGTGCCTGTATATCTTATTTCCCAATTACATGTATAATAGTATTAATAATAGTACATATATATGCATATATATTAAACATTTGATTTTAAAACTTTGAATTCCAGATTCATTCCCTTTCTCCCTTGTCACCCACTCTTACTGGGAAGATAAGCAATTCAGTATAGGTTGTACATGTGTAGCTAATGCAAAACATTAACATAGTAGATACATTGTAAAAGACTGACTATATTTCCCTCCCTCCTATCCTACCTCCCACTTGTTCTATTCTCTACTTTGATCCCCTCCCTTTTCAAAAGTGGATGCTTCCAACTTCCCTCTCCCCCAGCCTGCCCTCCCTTCCATCATGCCCTCTCTCATCCCCTTCCCCCCTACTCTCCTGTAGGGTGAGATACCCTATTTAGTATGTATGTCATTCCCTCCCTGAGCCAAATTCAATGAGAATAAGGTTGACCCTTTCCCTTTTGCCTTCCTACTCTTGCCCTCCATTGTAACCATTTTCCCTTGCCTCTTCTATATGAGATAGTTTACCCCATTCTGTCTTTCCCCATCTCATCTCATTATATTCCTCTCTCACCTCTTAATTTCACCTTTTGAGTATCATCCCTTCCTATTAAATTGGTCCTAATAAATATAAATATATAATAAATATATATAAATAAATATAAAAATATATATATATATTTTCCCTTCAACTATTTTCATATTGAGAGAAGTTTTATCAGTTACAATTATTGGTTTTCCATGTAGGAATGTTTGATCAAAGGAAACTTTGATAAATTCCTTATGATTTATTTTCCCTGTTTACCTTCTCATGCTTCTCTTGATTCTTGTATCTGAATGTCAAATTTTCTATTCAACTCTGGTTTTTTCATCAAGAATGCTTGAAAGTCCTCTATTCCACTGAATGGCCATGTTTTCCCCTGAAACATGATACTCAGTTTTGCTGGGTAGGTGATTCTTGGTTTTAATCCCTGCTCCTTTGCCCTCCGGAATATCATATTCCAAGCCCTTTGATCCCTCAGTGTAGAAGCTGCCAGATCCTGAGTTATCCTGATTGTGTTTCCACAATATTCAAATTGTTTCTTCCTAGTTGCTTGTAAAATTCTCTCCTTGATCTGGGAATTCTGGAACCTGGCCATTATATTCCTAGGAGTTTTCTTTTTGGGATCTTTTTCAGGAGGTGATGGGTGGATTCTTTCAACCTCTATTTTGCCCTCTGGTTCTAAAACATCTGGGCAGTTTTCCTTGAGAATTTCTTGGAGGATGATTTCTAGGTTCTTTCTTTGATCATGGCTTTCAGGTAGTCCAATAATTTTAAAATTATCTCTCCTGGATCTATTTTCCAGGTTAGTGGTTTTTCCCATGAGATATTTCACATTGCCTTCTATTCTTTCATATGTTTGGGACTGTTTAACAGCATCTTGATTTCTCATAAAGTCATTAGCTTCCATTTGCTCCAATCTAATTCTGAAGGAATGATTCTCCTCATTGAGCTTTTGAGATTCTTTTTCCATCTGGCAAATTTGGCTTTTTAAGGCATTCTTCTCCTCATTGCCTTTTTGAGCCTCTTTTGCCATTTGCATCAGTCTGTTTTTTAAGGTGTTATTTTCCTCAGTCAGACTGTTGACTTTCATTTTGTAATTTTCTTGCATCGTTCTCATTTCTCATACCAATTTTTCCTCCACTTCTCTTATCTGCTTTTTAAGGTCATCTGTGGCCTGTAACCAGCTTGTATTTTCCTTTGAAGCTGTTGGTGCAGGAGTTCTGACTTCACTGTCTTCCTCCTGTTCTGTGCTTTCCTCCTTTTTGTCCCAAAATAGGAGTCTAATGTTGGATTCTTCTGTTTGCTTTGCTTCCCTTGCCTGGTCATGTTGCCACTCAATTACTTGACTTTTGGGCTTTTTGCCACAGTAGGACTCTGCTACCAGACAGGGGAGCTTCATACCAAATGCTGGGGTTTTCTCAGCTGCCAGAGGTATTAATTGGGTGCCCTCTCTGAAGCCTCCACCCACTCTGGCAAGCTGGTTGTATACCCCAGGGCCTCCACCCTAGACTGCAATCCAGATCCAAGCAGGTTAAAGCAAGCCGATTACCCCTCAGACTGGTTGCTTGGTCCCCCTACACTCTGCAGTCCAGGAGCTGAAGCTGCTACATGGCAGTGGCTGTGCTGCAGCCTTCAGGGGCTTCTTGCCCTGGGGGCAAAAGCCCACGCAATCCCAACTACTGGGTCCCAAAGTCCACACTGCACTGACCTCTCACTTTGTCCTTAGCATCTATGTGTTGATAATTCTGGACCACAGCAGATGCTGGTGATCTGGAGCCCCTCCAGCCAGTGGTTGGTCAGGCCCACCCTGGGGCTAAAACCTTGGGTGGGGCTGGGCTTGGCTCCCATAGCACTGTGCTGGCTGATTCCTGTGGGCCTGCCAGCCTGTCCTCAGAGGGAGGTTAGCTTTTCTGTGTCATTTTGTGGGTTCTGCAGCTCCAAAGTTTTTTCAGAGTCCCCTATTACATGGATTGGGGGTGGTGAGAGCCAGAGCTGCTCAGAGGTCCTGTTTCTACTCAGCTATCTTGACTCCGCCCCTAAAATTTTGAGTTTTACACAGCCAGTTGGGTGAGATTGGAGGGCACAGCATCTTGGGTTGGGGTTCTTGTGTAGTAGATAGAGATTCTTAGAATTAAAGGAGAGGAAACAGTCTGTGGATAAAAAGGGGATGCCCCTTGCTCTGAAGACTCCTCAAGCCCCTTGGACTAGATCTAGTAGGTTACTTGCTTATTTTGCTCTGAGCAGATTTTCCTCTCTTTAGAAAGGCAAAATGGCTCCATACCTGTCTTTCAGGCTCTTTATTTGTTGGTGTTAGGGGATCCCAGACTTTCATTTTAGGTTTGTCCAGTTTATCCTGTCTTCCAAACCTTAGGCCAGCCATTTGCATAAAATTGGTTAGCAGGGTACTTCTCCCTGATGCTCTTTGAATACTGGTGGCTGGCTGAGGGACATAAGGGTCAAGAAGAGGAAAGATTTGCTTGGACCTATGAGTTTCCATAATTGCAGATGCTCCAATTATTTTCTTTTTCCTGATGGGTTGAATTTTCTTCTGTCACATCCTAGCAGGGTCTGGAATTTGTAGAGGGATTATCTCTCCTCTTATGCAGGTGCAGACTAGGAAGAGGAAGCTGCTCTTATGAATGAAACTTTCATGCCTTAGAAGGCCCAGCCAGAAGCATTAAGTGCCTTTTGGGGTTATTCCTTTCATCTCTGTAGCAATTCTGGGAGTTTAGAGAACCCCAGGAATCAGGTCATGTTCCTATGATCATGGTAATAGTGTTAGGGTTACTCACCAAATAGGAAAATAGGTATGCCTAAAGCCATTTCATTTGGAACTAGCTCTTGATTTGTGGGAGAGACATCAGGAAAAGAAATGTGAAGCTTCTCTTTAGGGGTAATCCAGGTTGATGAATGGTAGGGGGATAGATACCTAATTCTATAGGAATCCCAAGGCTATGCTAGTGAGAAATGTCTATGGCTAATTAGAGTTTGCTGCTATTGATTCTAAAGTTTCAAGTTCAGTATTCATGTGGATCAATTAGTGCTTCTCTGTTCTATGGCCACAAGCTATAGGAAGGACTAAACAAAAGTATGGATAGATTTAACAATTCGGCTGAATCCAACATGTTCTTATTAAACGTCTACTCCTCTGTTTGCTAAATGCTGAGGATACAAATAGGGAAACAAAATAGTCTCTACCTTAAAGGAACATCAGTAAATCAGTGAGTACTTAACTATGTGCCAGGCATAGCATTAAACTGTGGGGTTACAAAGAAAGGCAAAAATAATCCCTACCCTCAGGAATTATCACATCCATATGAGGAAGACAGCACATAAATAAATAGGTACAAACAACATACATACAGAGTGGATGGAAGGTAACCTTAGAGGAAAGGGCTTGAGCAAATGTTTTGGGGGAGGAGGAGAGTAGGATGACTGGAAGGAGCTGTAGGATGCAGGGAAGATTGAGAAGGGACAATGCACTAGCAGCCGAGTGGGGGGCAGATCAAGAAAGGTTTCATGGAGGAGGTGACATCTTAATTCAAACCTGAAGGATCTTTGACAGGTGGCAAGGCCCCTCAAGCTAGGAGCTTGTAGGATTGTAGAAGTCTTTATGATGCTACTGGCACAAAGGATTAAGCACGATTCATCCCAGCTGTATTATCTGTCTGCAAGGTGTGAACTTAATCACTTTGTGGAGAGAATCACAACTTTTGAAAGGTGAACCTCAGGAAGCGATCTTAATGTGAGTTGTTGTGGGACAAGTGCGCAAAGAAACAAAAAGCAAACTTTAGTGTTACTGGACTACTGACGTCATCTTTAGGCCAGTGACATCACCTTTATACAAGGATGGCTTGAAAGGGAACATGGCCTAGTGCAGACAGGGAGACATAGATCGAGTCCTACCTTTGACACACGCTAACTGTGCAATAGGCTTGACCTCTTAGTGCATTAGACATTTCTCTCCTCTGATGCTGTGACCACCATGGTGCAGGTCCAGGTCCTCACCTCCCACCTATACTGTTGCCATAGTCTTTTGGTTGATCTCCTGTCTTTTCCCATTCCTGCACATGCTTCACTCAGTTATCAAAGTGAAAGTCTAATCATGTCAGCCACCTATGCAATAAATTCCAATGATTTCCTGTTGCCGCTAGGATTAAATATAAAACCTGCTGACTGGCTCATAAAATCCTTCATAATCTGACTACTCCCTGCCTTTCCCATCTTCTTAGACCTCATTTCCCTCTACATACTCTACTATCAAGTGATGTCAACTCCCTTGGTATTACTTTTACAAGACATCTATCTCCTGACTCTGTGCATTTTCACTGTCTCTCCCCCATGCCTGGGATTCTCTCATCTTTCCTTTTGGCTTCCCTGGTTTCCTTCAAGTCTCAGTTAAAATCTCCCCTTCTGCCAGAAGCCTTTTCTATTCTCCCTTTAATGCTAATGCCTTCCCCCTGAGATTACCTCTGTGTTATCCTGTATATATCTTATTTATTCATTGTTGTTTGCATGTTGACTCTGCCATTAGATTGTAAACTCCTAGAAGACAATGGCTATTTTTATCTTCCTTTGAAGCCTAGGAAAGATCTTAATTTAGAAAAGTCAAGGTCATCTACTGTATCCTGAATCATCTGACTTTTGCCTTGCCACTGGACTTCGATGACTCTGGAGGAGAGAGTGAGGCTGGCTACTCTACCTTACTTAAATCCATTTCACACTTGAGTCAAGACATCACCCTCTTGATGTCATTGGTCCTCTGAGAATGAATGATAAATGACAACAACATTCCTAGCACTTAACACGGAGCCTGGCATATAGTAGGCTCTTTTTACTAAATGCTTGTTGACTTGACTTGACTCTAAGGCTGTGATTTCAAAAAAAGTTGCTGTCTCAATTGATGGCATACTTTTCCAACACAGGTAAAGTAATAGGCCTAGATTTTAGTGGGTCACTGATAAAGCATACTATAGTAGAAAGTAGTCCTAGTCCATTGGACTAAGTATCAGAAGTTCAGAAGTTTTAATTCTGTGATGAATTAGTTTGATGATCTCAGGCAAGTCAGTCAGGGAGGGTAAAGCCTTTGGCACAGCTCTAAGGACTCAGGGTGGGCAGAAGAGAGGGCAAGATGACAAGAAGTCCATGTATCTATAATCTTCCACTATTGGCTTTTTATTTATTAACTGACTTCATTAAAAAACAACAACAACAACAACAACCAACCAAAACAGCAGAACAAAACATATTCTGAGTCTCGATAGAGTGGCTTTCCCGGTAGCTCCAAGACATTTTCTCCTGGCAATGAGGCCAGGGCTCTGCTCTCACTCTCACAACATCTTCTATTTCTGTCCTCTAAATGCATTTACAAGTCTTCAGTCCCCAGCTGAGCAATCACAAGACGATCACTTACTCCAACACTAATTGCAAGAGCCTTGGCTTTGCCTTTTTTTTTTTTAAGGGTAATGGCTTTGAGGCCTTTTTTTCTTTTCCCTATACAGGATAAGAAATGGGGAGTGAAATCATTGATCGGTTTAAAAATGCTCAGGTGCTTAAAGCTTGTGATTGGCTCAAGACCTCCCCCACTGCCAAACTGCCTGTTGCTTAAGGTTATACATGTTTGCCCATGCCTCCAGAGTCTGTTCAGCTTTTTTTCAGTCATGTCTGATTCTTTGTGACCCCATTTAGGGTTTGGTTGGTGAAGATGCTGAAGTGGTTTGCCATTTCCTTCTTCAGTTCATTTTACAGTTGAGGAAACTGAGGCAAACAAGGTGAAGTGACTTGTCCTGGGTCTCACAGCTAGAAAGTGTCTGAGACCAGATTTGAACCCAGAAAGATGAGTATTTCTGACTTCAGGCTTGACACTCTATCCACCCCTCTAGAGTCAGTGCATGAAGCTAAAGAAATAGCAAAGCAGGATGGTTAGCCTCAAAGATGTTAACAAAGGTGTTATTCTGTCAGCCACGACTGCTAAGTGTTACTCCCAGGAAACTGAAGGACTTTGAGATCATTCCCCCTTCATTTTATAGAAGTATAGTGAAGTGAAATGATTTGTCCAAACTAATTAATCATAGATCCAGAATTAAGAACCCAGATGTCTTGGCTCCTTGTCTAATGCTTTGTCCTATAGGCGTCTGCTTCTCTTCTTTGGGGGGATCTGTGTGGTGCAGTGGATAGAGCACCAGGCCAGGGGTCAGGAAGACTCATCTTCCTGAGTTAAAATCTGGCCTCAAACACTCACTAACTGTGTGACCCTGGGCAAGTCACTTTACCCTATTTACCTCAGTTTCTTCATCTGTAAAATTAACTGGAGAAGGAAATGGCAAACCACTCCAGTATCTTTGCCAAGAAAACCCCAAATGAGGTCACGGAGAGTCGGATGTGACTGAACAACAACAAAACTCTTTATTAGGGTTTCACTCTATTTTTGAGTGCCTTAGGCTTCCCACCTTCAAGATGGAATATTAATATTTGCCACTGAGGTGATGCCTCTCAGGTCCTAGGAACAGAAAAGAGTCAAAAAGACCCAAACTCCAGGAGGCCCCTTGGGTTCTCTTTAGGTCCTATGGAGAAAATTTACTAAATTGTTCTCTTTAAGGTCTTGTCCAAATGTATTTCTGAATTGACCTTCTGTCATTTTCCTTGGGAGTTGGTGCCATTTTTTGATGACTCTGTTAGGAAAGATTTATGGTTATTTACCTACCATCTCTGTAAATTTCCACAACTACTATTATAAGCAAAATCTTCTCCCCCAAAACTTTGTGTGATGGCTTAGTTGTTTCTGCATATAGAACATGAAATTTCAGTGACAGCAAAGACTTCACAACATCTCTTACAGTTCATTGCAATAGGATTTGAGCTGTGTTCAGTTTCCATGTGGCAACCCAAGTAATTCATCTTTCTGTGATTCATTCCTTTCGCCATACTTGTGTGTGTTCCTTCCAGTTCTCTATAGCCATTCTGCATTATGACTTTAAAGCTTATGTGGTTGCAGCTGTGAGGTCATGTGAGGAATATCACAATGGGAAAGATCTCTGGACCTTGAGTCAAAAGACTTGAGTTTTAGTCTCAGCTTTGCCATTTATTAGTTGCCTGACCTTGACTTTGGCAAACCACGTTACTGCTTTGAACCTAAATTTCTTCATGTATAAAATGGGTTTACATACAACTTATTTCAAACAGTTATGAGGTTCAAATGAGATAATATATGCAAAGTGCTTTATAGAAGTGTACAGAGGTAGAAATTTTTGTTAGGCTAAAATTCTACTCTGATACATCAACATGATAAAGAGAAAACTATGAATTTTTGAAACTTGTGCCAAGGTCTGTTAGATTCTACAAAGCTGGAAGAGATTAGAGTATGGGCCTGGCAACGGAGAGTGTATTTGTCATCTTAGTCTCAACCTAGTTAAATGTGGAAAAGTTCATCACCTGGTTGACTTCATGGTGTTGAATTTTTTTGGTCACAGAAATGCATGACCATATACATGAAGACTCTACTAAGGCCTATTGAAGCTGCCACCCTTGTCAGTACATTGAATACTCTTGCCAAAACCTCATGGACTTTGGAAATATGATGATGATGATGAATATCTCATAGGTTCAGGTCTCTTCCCTAACCTTGACTATGCTAATTATTTTGACTGTGCTAACCATCCTAGATTTTCAAAGATTCCCTACCACAAAGCCTTAAAGGGGTGAATTGTCACTGTCTCACCAGGATGCTGGCTGCCTGCCACAGTTGACATTTACTGAAAATGAATTGGGTCAATATCATGACAGTATTTATTTATTACAAACTAAAAGTAAATAAATGATTTCTTTTTTAAAAGAGTTTGCCAGGACAGAAATCTGGAGGATGTAGGCTTAGAGTAGATGTTATTTTGTTGTGCCCCTACACTTTATGCCTTTTCCTCTGAACCCCACCCAGATGTCTTAGGCCTTAAAGTAATCACGCAGCCAACACCCACCTAGTCCTCTCATTTTCTTCTTCTCTTCCTTCCAAATATATGCCCATTCATCTCCCCAGGCTCTCAGGAGATCCAAGAATCCAATATAATAGTGCTAAACTATTTCTTACTTTCTCCTTGTTCCCTTTAAGTCATAGAATTATAAAATTTTAGAGGCTCTTTAGAACTTAAGGTGTTTCATACAGAAAACAGAATTTCTGCATTTGGTTCAGATCTTGATCACTAGCCTCTCTCATTTTACAGAGAAAGAAACTGAGGCCCAGAGAGACAGAGTAACACAAACACAGTTATTTGGGGGTAGAACTGGGCCTAACATCCAGTTCTACAAATGCCAAGTCCGTTGAACACATTCTCTCTGGGGTGTCACTGAAATGGCTTCTCCTCAGAATTAACGGGATACATTCTTTGGTGGGGGGTGGTGCTGGTAGAAGGAGGAGGAGTGCTGGCAGCAATGTGGAGGGAAAAGTAACACATAATTCTTGTTTTAGAAGATGGGGGATGGGTTAGATTTTATTTACTGAGCCCTGAGAAACATAAATACACTGTAAAAGGCCTCGTCAGTATAAGCAAAGTGCAAATATAAATAGTCTGGTGTTCTACAATTAGACAACATGGAGTAAAAGCAGCATACTGATGTCAGTCTTCGCTTATGACTCTGAAAGCCCTGAGAACCTTCTGAGCTGGTGCCTGCCTGGGTCACTCTGTGCTGTATAACTTCCCCCCATGTTCAGCCATTAGTCCCTAGGTGAAAATCTGAGCATACAGCTTTATAAATGAGCTTGGCAACAGGGACTGAGATCATCTTTGAGTCCTCAGAAAGCAAGGCACTTTGTGGGTCAAGCATTCACTCAAAACTATTCCTCATGTCTTCACCAATGTGGAATTTTCTTATTTTGAACTGTCAGTCATAGGACATGTTTGTTATTATTCAGCCATACAGCTGTGTTCGACTCTATGTGATCCCATGGACAAAAGTCCATGTATTTGTAGAGCCTACGTCCGATTGCATGCTGCCATGGGGAGGAGGAGGGAGAGGGAGAAAATTTGGAACTCAGGGGATTGTGGAACTGAATAAATAAAAAGTCCATGGAGTTTTCTTGGCAGAGATACTTGAGTGATTTGCCATTTCCTTCTTCAGTGTGTCCCCATTCTACAGATGAGGAACTGAGGGAAATAGAGGTTAAGTGACTTGTCTAGGGTCACACAGCTACTACATATCTGAGGCTGGATTTGAACTCAGGTCTTCCTGACTGCAGGTACAGTTCTCTGTACCACCTAACTGCCCCTGAGAACATGTTATTTCAAAGCAAAAGACAGTATTTAAACCCAGGTTTTCCTGATTCCAAGTGTAGCACTGTCCACTACACCAAAATACTTCTTTTAAATTAAGCATATAGTATATAGTCAATAAACCAAGATCATCTTAACTTGTTTATTTTTTGGTCATCTTTTGAGGTGGGAGAGAGACAGAGGAATGCCTCGTACAGTCTGTTTTTTTTCTGAGCTTGGAGCCTTTGGTCCTTTAAGAGTTTTCAAAGCTAGGTCTTATCTCTACTACTTTGTGGTCTGGCAATCCCCAAGAGTTTCTGGCCTTATTCTTACATTTTAGATGGCTCTGTACCACATTTTTAAAGGTTTTCCTATCATCTTGAATCTTTAGTTTGTTCAAAACTCAGTTTACAGTTCAGTAAATACTTTGGACTCTTGCCTCACGCAATACCCTGGGTTGCATGAATCCCAGCCTTGCTGATTTTAAGATGTGTTCATACTTTCCAAACATTCTCTGCCTTGATTTTTGTCAATAGCATTTTTTTTTCTTCACAAAGGCTTCATTACTTCCCATTTGTCCACGTTTCTTTTCTTCATTTTTCTTGTTAAGGACAGATTTAGAAAATGAGTTCAGTCTTTCAGCTATTTTAAAGTCATCATTAATTTTTGTCCCTCTACATTTTGTAGTAGGCTTGTGGTCTCCAGCTAGTCTCTTATTTTCTCCTTGATGCAGTTTCAAAAGTCCTTCTGGCTGATGTGTTAACTCTTTGTGTGCACATTCCTTTCTTTCTTTTCTCCTTTCTTTTGTTTTTGCCTTCTCTTGGTCAGTCTTCTTAGGTTTTAGAGAGGTCAGTTGTTTATTATGATCATTTAGCTTTTGGACACTGTTAGATACTTTTAGAGGGCTTTCTAAACATTTGTATTAGATCTGAGATGCCTTGTCACAAAGAACATATCTCATTGCAGTCCTGTTGTGAGCTCTAAATATTGACTTCTTCTCTAAAGCCTTGAAGCTGCCCTAGGCTAGTCTGGAAGTGAGCCTGGGGAAACCAGTGGGGTCAAACCTAGGTTTGGTCTGATTTGGGGGACCTCTAATTAAGAGAGCTGATTCTGTGCCCGTCAGAGGTTTTGAAGCTTTCTGGAGGGATGCTGGTCTGGATTGAGTTCCAAACTCCAAGAACACTCTGAGGTCTCTAGACTCCAAGAGGAAGGGATGGAGTGGGAGAGCTGGAACTGACATCTTGGAGAGAGCCTCAAGAATTAATTAATGGTAGCCATATCTAAGGTAGGGGTGGGAGGGTAGGGGAGGTTTGGTTAGAGGTTGGAGGATGAGGAGGGAATTAAAAAAGGGAAAAATTATATGAAAACTTTATTAATATATATTTAAAAGGAATACCAAGTTGTACATAATAGATTTGCAGTTTCATGTGCAATCATCTTTTTTTATTATACTATGTTGTGGAACAAGCTGGGATAAGGGGAACGACACACAGTCTGGTTCAGCTAAAGTACAGAATGCATGAAGTTGAGCAGAATGTGATTAGCTTGGAGATAGATTGTGGAGGGTCTTGAATGGCAGATTAGTTAGTTTGTATGTTATTCAAGAGGACATAGGGACCCAGTGAAGGGAATAATGGAATATGAGGCCATGTCTGTGTATTGAAGTTGACTTTGGAAGTGGCAAGAAGGATAGAGTGGAGAGGAGTGAGGCCAGAGGCAGGGAGGTCATTTAGGAAGTTATCATATCAGTCTATATGAGATACAATTGAGGGTTTGAACCTTTGGAGTATGATTGAACCTGGAATGAATAGGGAAGATTGGAGAGTTATTATGGAGAGAGAATTAGTAGAATTTGACAACTGATTGGATATAAGATATGAGATGTAGTAAAGATATATAAAAATATGAAATATAGATTGGATATTGGATATAAGATATAGTAAAAATGCTTGAGGCCTAGATTCGTAGATTTGGTCATTTTTTTCATAGGGGTGATAATTGAAGCCATTGGTGATTATAAGGAGAAGAGAAGAGGAAAAGAGGACAGACCATTGGTGGATGGCCATTTTTAGTCAGAAAAAAGAAGGATAAAAGGAGAGTCAGGAATGAACAGTGTCTCAGAAAGCACAAAAAGAAAGGGGTCAAGGGAATAGGCATGAAGGAGGTGGTGTTTGAATTGGACCTTGAAAAATGAATACATCAAATTTCTCCAAGCAGAGATGGCAGGAGGCAACCTTTTCTTGCCCCTCAAGTCATGCCATGAAAGCAACTTCCTGCTTTGCCTTTGCACAGAGCAAACCTTAATCTCAACCCTATTTCAACCTTTCTCTCCCTTCCCCTCATGACTGCTGTAGGTGTGTACCTGGATCTTCTCGTGGGCCTGGGGCTTTAAGGATGGACTTGTGCTTAAGGAATATGTGTCAGGGTCAATCAAAATCAACAATCACCTATTGAAAAAAATCCCTTTGTGTTACTAGGTGGCAGAATGCTGAAAGCTAATTCACAGAAAAAGCTCCAAGGATCCTAGGTCTAGAGTTAGAAAGGATTGAAGATGCTGTCTTGTCCAACTCTCTCATTTTCAGATAAGGAAACTGAGGCCAGGAAGAGTAAGTGACTTGTCCATTGTCATATAGATAGTATCAACAATATCAGGTAATCTGGTTCCAGAGCTATGACTTATTTCTGTAGTACCACCCTGATTTGCAATATTAAAATGCCTTTCCCAGCTGGACTAAGAAGAGACTGAGTATTACTATCCCCATTTTACAGATGGAGAAAATGGAAGCATAGTTGGGAAAACTAACTGAATGTAAGGTTTAGAATCTGTGGACCCTCTGTTTCTTACCCTAGCTTTAGTCCTCTGAATCTCATTGCTTGCCCAGCCAGGCATCCTTCCTTTTCCCAGACAGCTGTTTTTCTCTCGTTCTGGTTTCTTATGGAAAGGAGTTTACATCTGTAATTCTTTAATTTGGTGGAGTTTCTTAGCAAACTTTGGCCTTTTCTACACCCACAAATTTGAATTTTCTTCCCAGGAAAATCTACTTCCTCTTTTCAGCATTCTTGGCCTTCAAATTGTTGGATAGACACAGGGGCCTTTGCCAAGTCTAGCCCAAGGCAAAATTGGGAAGGAGTCTGTGTTTATCTTTGGTATTTCCCAGTGCCTGATTTAGGTGCTCCATCACCCTTGCTCTGCTATCCCTGGCCTGGCACCCTTATGCTGTCTCTTGTCTCCATGGTATGTTGCTAGCTATACTCTTATTAAAATTTAGCTGTGTAGTAGAGTAGATCTCAAGCTTCTCCTTGAAATAAAGGTCAATTAAAAACACACACACACCAGTATTCTTCTAGTGATGTTCTATGGCTGTGAGTCATGGAATACCACAATCTTCAAAGAATTTAAGTTGAGGGTCACTCAGAGGGCAATAGAGAAGTACACGGTGGACGTGAACAGGCTGCAAGACATGAAATGTGCAACAGAAGCAACATATGGGATACCATTAGAGAGAGCACAGAGCAGTCATCTTAGGATAATAGAAGGAAGTGAGAAGAAAGAAAATGGAGGTAAAGTATTGTAGACAGGTTTGTTTTTTAAAGGAGTTTGAGAAAGGGAGGAAAGATTAATGATGATAGTTAACTGGGGTGGTAGGATATAGGGAGTTTTTTTTTTTTTTAAGGATAGAGGAGAACTATGAATGTATGTAGCTGTCAGGGAAGTAATCATTAAAAAGAAACTGAAAACTAGAGAGATGTGGATGACATCGGGGGCAGTCTGCTGGAGGAGATGGAAGGGGATGGGACCAAGGTATGTGTAGCAGAGTTGGCCTTGGTGAGAAGGGCTAGATATTCATCAGAGAATAAAGTAAAGGGGCAACAGTGAAGGATAATGTGAAGACCTGTGAGCTGAGGAGAAAAGGAAAACGGGATGCTCCTAGTAAATATCCTCAGATTGTTTTAGTGAAGTATGAGAAAAAGGTCCTGAACTGAGATGATGGCAGGAGGACATACGAGTGGGGCTTGAGGAGAGAAAAGAAGGTTTGAACAGCTGCTGGGAAAGAAAATCAATTAGGGAGGCGTAAAAGGATTGCCTTGTTACAATGAGGTCCCAGTTGAGATTAAGTAACAAATTTATAGTGGAGCCAGGAGGTTTGATTGGGTCCCTTGGCTTCATTCAGCTACACATGAGCAGGGGTGGTAAATATATAGATGGTGGGGAAAACCAACAGTTAGGTCTTAGTAAGATGTGAGCCGTGATTGTAAAAAGGAGCAAAGGATTCTAGAGCATATGATAGTTTAGAGTTCAACTCCTTAGCAAAGGAGTTGAGATTTGGAAGGGAGGAGAATATAGTTCAAGCATGGGAGACAAGGAGGAGAGGCAAGGAAAGGGGTAAGCATTTATGGAGCACCTACTGTGTGCCAGATACAGTGGGAAAGTACTGAGGGCTGGAGGTACTGGAAATCTCAGTGAAAATATAGAATAGATTTAGGAGGAACAAAGTATAGGGAAAGATTGAATTATAAGAGATCATGATCAGACGAAGGAATTTTATAGTTTTTGTTTTTAATAAAGGAAGTAGAACCTTTGTGAATGGTGGCAAGATAAAGGGTATGACTCTTCTTGTGTGTAGTGAAGGCAGAATGGAGGAGCTGGTCATTGGAATTGAGTAAATTGAACAACTGGGAGGTTAGAGTATTTGAAGGAACATCACTCTATATGTTCAGGAGCCCAAATTAAGACAAGAGTTAGGGTAGAGAAGGAGACTGTGTAGACAGCACTCATTCAGAAAAGAGGGAGAATGTCTTGAGAGCTTATAGGATGTGGATTGAATTGTTTTGTTTAAAATGCGTATTAGTTATAAGGATTTTGTTTTTGTTTATATTTTAAATTAAAGGTAGAGTGGGAGGGAGAAAAATATACTCACTAATTGGAAAAAAAAGGGAAATGGAAAAAAGGAGAATATTTATAGAGTGCATGTCAGAGGAGGAGAGATTACTGAATGATGGTGGCAGAGAGCCTAGAATGAACAATGGGGAGCACAGAGCATTCTAACACCCTCTCTGAAGCCAATGAGTGGGGTGTATGGTCTGAGGGAAAGCACAATCAATACTGCAAAGGATGGCCATGGATACAATGTCATCCTGGCTAGACAATCCATTGTGTGAGACAACAATGGAAGGGACAAGAGAGGAAAAGGTCTAAAATGGAGGGAACATTATCTCATTTTATCATTGGAACATCCTGATGAGATCGGTGCTGCTATTACCCCTATTTTCCAAAGGAGGAAAGTGAAGCAGACAGAGGTTAAGTGACTTGTCTGTGGTTGTACAACTAATAAGTGTCTGAGGCAGAATTGAAATTCAGCTCTTAGGGGCAGCTAGGTGGCACAGTGAATAGAGCACTGGCCCTGGAGTCAGGAAGACCTGAGTTCAAATTTGGCCTCAGACACTTGACACACTTACTAGCCATGTGACCTTGGGCAAGTCACTTAACCCTAGGTGCCCTCCAAAATAGACTCCCCCTCCCCCCCCCAAAAAAGAAATTAAACTCTTTCTGACTTCTACTCTAATACTAGGTCCACTATGCTACCTAGCTGTTGTTATTGCCACTGGTGTTTGAGCTGAACCTTGAAGGATGAATGCATCAAGTTTCTCCAAGTAAAGAAGGCAGGAAGTGACTTTTTGTGGCCCCTTGAAAAACATCATGAAAGTAACTGACTGCTTTGCCTTTGTGCACTGTCTCAACCCTTCTCCGCCGCGCCCCCCCCCCCGCCCATGCTTGCTGTAGCTGGGTTTCTAGACTTTTCCATGGGCCTGAGACTTCAAGGACAGACTTGAACTTATGGAGTATGTTCCAGGGTCAGTCAATAAATCACCAAGCACTTACTCCTGCGTTTGTTTCATGTATCCTTGAAGTATATAATTTCCTAGCAAGTTGGCTCTGACTATTCTGGAATGTGCCCTAGGTCTGATAGTGCCCAGGCAGGCACAAGTAGCTTCAATTAGCTTAAGGTCTGCCCTTCTAGCAGTATGAGACCCAGTTAGTAAAACCTGGAAGTCATGAGCTTAGCTTCATCAATAGCCAGCCACGTGACCTTGAAGGAGTCACAAATCTCTGTGTCTGTTCCCTCTTTGGTCATATAGGGATAATAATGTCACCCTGTGGAACTCACAGTGTTATTTTGAGCCTTGACTAAGATATTATATGTGAAAGTACTTTGAAAATATAAAAGGCTGTACAAATGCAAGTCCTTACTCTATTATCATAAAGCAATTCTGGGATTATTTTTTCAGGGGTTTGAAAATTCTGGATTGTCACACTTTCTTAGCATCATCTGTGTTCTTGGGGCTCAATGGATGTGAGTCTTGCTTGAACTATTGATTCTCTAGCCAAAGCATTTTTTCCCTGTATTTTAGTTTGCTTTCTCCAAGAATTTGTTGTTCAGTCACTTTAGTAGTATCCAATTCTTCATGATTCCATTTGGGTTTTCTTGGCAAAGATACTGGAGTGGTCACCATTTTCTTCTCTAGCTGATTTTACAGATGAGGAAATTGAGGCAAACAGGATGAACTGACTTGCCCAGGGCCATACAGCTAGCAAGTG
Source organism: Petaurus breviceps papuanus (assembly GCF_028583685.1). Classification (NCBI taxonomy): domain Eukaryota; kingdom Metazoa; phylum Chordata; class Mammalia; order Diprotodontia; family Petauridae; genus Petaurus; species Petaurus breviceps. The sequence continues at coordinate 64,373,024 of NW_027186296.1, read as the reverse complement.
TCTGAGGTCAGATTTGAACTCAGGACTTCCTCAGTCCGGGTCTATCCACAGCACCACCTAGCTGCCTTTCTCCAAGAGTGAGTAATGATAATTGTGTTCCATTTAGTAGTCCGACATGGGGAATATATACTTCATAGAGTGCCATGGTTATTTAAATATCTCCATCCTTATCCTCTCAGGGAAGGTTGCCCCAGAGAATATAAGCACCTTGAGGGCAGGGACTAGTTCATTTTTGTCTTTGTGTCTCCAGTTTAGTACAGTGCCCATTACATTGTAGGTGCTGAATAAATGCTTATTGATTGATTGTACACATTATATTATAGGATAGATAGCATTTGACTTCAGGGAAAGCAAAATCATAGACTGTTAGTGCTGGAATGCTTCTTAGAGGTCACAGGATTATAGATTTAGGGTTGGAAGGGGCATTAAGGGTCATCTAGTCCAACCCCTCATTTCATAGATGAGGAAACTAAGACCCAGACAAGTTAAATGACTTGTCCAAGGTCACATAATTAGACAGTGGAAGGTGATTTAGTCTAACACTTCATTTTACAGATCAGAAAACCGAGCCTGAGCTAGGTAGGGACTCATTACCACTAATGGTTAATGCAGGACTAGAAGTCTTGGTGTCCTGCCTTCTGGTTTAATATCACACTGGGTCCTTAATACTGTAGAAATCTTGTTCTTTGTTCTTTTCTTCCTATAAGTTTAGATGATGTGTCTTTAATGCTTTCCTGGGTCACTTTGCTTGGTTTGTTGATTGCCTCACCATCCTGCCCTGTGGCTTCCATTTAGCATTAATCAAGGTGGCAGACCTTGGTTCCGTATTCTCTCTCCTATCTTGTGGGCTGGTAGTGTTATGTGATACTGAGGCAGAAAAGCCCTGAGGAGCCATAGGCGATCAGGTGGTACAATCTCTATTTAGCAGGAGCCAGAGTTGAAAAGAAATCCCTCCAAAGGAGTCTTACTTATCAAGGGCAGGAGGTTACAGAAAGACAGTTTCTCCTTGTTCTCTGTCAGGGTCAAGAGCTTTGCTGGAGAACTAGTAAGTGTCTGAGCTCTCCACTCCCAGCCATTTCATAGCCCCTTGCTATTTTGCCCACCTATTTTGAGTTGCAAAATCTTCAGGGAGAGTAAGGACAGGAATAGTTTACATATTATAGGATCACAGAATAATGATCAAAGGGTTTAGAGCAGGCAAAGGCTTTTAAGATCAGCAAGTCCACTCCCTACATTTTACAGGTGAGGAAACTGAGGCACAAGATTTCAATTAACTTGTTCAAGGTCATATGGTTAGTAAGTGACAGAATCCAGAATTGAAGCCAGATCTTCTGGGTTTTCCCAGGGAGTAATATTGAGAAAGCTAAATGACTTAACTATAGTAGCTCATTTCTCCAGTATTTTATAGTTTATAGATGACTTTTGTATTGATTATCTCATTTTACCCTCAGAATAATCAGGTGACCCTGCTAGAGGGAGTTGTGTCATCTTCATTTTATGGGTAAGGAAATAGACTCAGAGAGGGGAAAGGATTTATTTAAGGTCACACAGCCTTTAAATGGCAGTGCTGAAACTGAAACCCAAAGGTTCTGATTCCAAGTTCATACTCTTTTCTACTATGTTGCATTTTACCATAGAATTAGTCCTTGGAAGGCACCTTAGAGATGACTTTCTTGCTTTTCAAAACAAGAAACTGAGGCCCAGAGAAGTCAAGTGACTTGCTTAAAGTGACAGCAAGTTCTAAGTAAATTTGTATTCCCTAAACAGGATATAAAGTCTTTTATACCATTTTTTTTTAGGTTATACATGTATAGTCGCGCAAAACATTTCTGTAAGAGACTTGTGAAAGAAAATAGACAAAAAATCCCTCAAGAAAGTAAAAAAGTATGTTTCAATCTGCATTCAGATGCCATCAGTTCTTTGTCTGGGGATGGGTAGCATTTTTTATCATATCTTTTGTGCTATTAAGCTTCACTCCCTAATATTTCCCCAGGCATACCTGGGAAAAGGCATCTTTTTTTTTTTTAAGCAATTGGGGTTAAGTAACTTGCCCAAGGTTACATGGCCAGTTTTTTTGTGTAGGTGTTAAGTATCTGAGGCCAGAACCGATCCAGGGTCCTCCCAACTCCAGGGCCAGTACTCTTACTCACTACACCACCTAGCTGCCCCAAAAAGGCATCTTTTACTCTAGGAGGGGACACTTTACCTGACACTCACCCAAACATTACCTCATTAAAGAATAAAACAGCACCATAACTTCTTTCATTGTGGATGCCTTTCTCCCATCTAAGAACCCCTAGGTTAGTTTCCAGTGTATGTCTCTCCATCTCTTCCATTCTATAAGCTCAGGAAATGACCAGCACTCATAGACTTCTCAGTCTTTTAATGGGTTCTTCCCATGTCAGCTGCCAATCTGTAGCAAGGAAGGATGTACCTACTACCAAGAGAGCTTGTGCTTGTAAAAATACCCAACAACTGTGAGCTTTTTATTTATTGAACAGTTAAGAAAACAAATTAAGCCTTAGTAATTATATAGTCAGGCATGCTTTTAAATAAAGCTTAAGTAGTCAGAGTTCTATTTATAATATTAATAATTTCATTTCCCATATCCATTCCATGGCAGTTTTCTCTCTTATCTTTTCTCTTTCCCTCCTTCCCTTCTCCTTGTCTCTCTTATTTTTTCTCTTCCTTCCCCACTCCCATCCCCATCCCTATCCCCTTATCTCATTCCAATATGTGTGTTCTAAATTAACTGGTGGGCTAACCAAAGCTCTCTCTATTCCTGAGCTAGTTCCTGTCAGCCTTTGGTGGGTGACAGTTTCTTGTGATCAAATGAAGACTTCTCTGAACAAGATACCCACAAACCAGTGAGCCAGTGTATGGCAACACCCATGTTGGGCTTAACAGTTATTATAAAAGGCCTTTATTAAATGCCTGAGTGAGCCTGGGGCTGTGCTTAGGACTTTTTTCTGCTATGGGCTAGGTTCCTAATGACTATATGGAGAGACTCAATCCCTCTACTCTGGACTCCTGGTTACATCATTTATTTCTGTTTTGCTGTTGCTGAGTGATGCAGGTCATGAAAAGACAGAATCATTTTAGGACAGGCTGTTCTGAGTATCACAGTGAATTGTTTTCTAAGGGAAATAACATTTGATGTCCTGTTGGGTTCAGAGCAGTCCTGTAAGCTTCTTGTGAAAAGCTGTTGGCTCCTATCCCTTTGTCTCTTTATAATTTGGGAAAGAATAGCTCTGTCTAGGATTAAATGAGATAATATTTATAAAGTAGTTAGTACAATGTTTGGAGCACATTAGTTGCTTAAAATGTTTATTTCCTCCCTCCCTCCCTTCCTTCCTTCTTTCTTTCCTTCCTCCCTCCCTTCCTTCCTTCCTTCTTTCTTTCCTTCCTCCCTCCGTCCCTCCCTTCCTCCCTTCCTTCCTCCCTCCCTCCCTCCCTTCCTTCCTTCCTTCCTTCCTTCCTTCCTTCCTTCCTTCCTTCCTTCCTTCCTTCCTTCCTTCCTTCCTTCCTTCCTTCCTTCCTCCCTTCCAAGGTGAAATGGAATAGAGACTCCTAAGTCCTAGATTCAATGTTATGTTGGTCAAGTCACTGTTTCTGTCCATTCTGCAAATTCCTTCTTGAAAAAAAAATGGAGGAAATAACAAAAACTGACCACATACAGTTCTTGGAATGCTTAACTGTTATGTTATTGGAATGTGGTCTGAAGATGTTGAAAAAATTATTGTTGTTGTTACTGCTCTGATATCATCAAACACAGACCAAAAGCAAGAGCAAATTTTTTTCTCCGTGACTAGCATGGGGAATATAGGGCAAGCAAAAGCAGCACAGAATAGCTGGAAGAGCATTGGGAACCTCTGTACTTTGGGCAAGTCAGTTGACTTCTCTGGGCCTCATTTTCCTTAATTGTAAAAAAGAAGAGGATTGGACTCGTTAATCCCTTCCATCTTTCAAATTCCATATTCTAAGATATGATCTCTATCATGAAGAAGTTTTAAATTTAGGTGTGTGTGTGCATGTGTGTGTGTGTGTGTGTGTGTGTGTGTGTAGAGGGGGTAGGTAGGAATGGGAGGAAGATACATAAACACACACATATATAATGCAACAAAAGGAAAATAGAATGTGTAAGGCAATATGTAATTAGGAACTAAATTGTGTGATAACATAATTTTTATAGTACTATGGGAATTCAGAGAGTCTTCTTGAAGAATGTGTCTTAAATTTTTCCTTCAAGTAAGTGTAGGACTTGATTATTCTAGAGAAGAAGGGGAGTAGTGCTTTGTAGCAGATTGGAGGCAAGGGAGAAGAAGAGAACAATGGTATAATTAAGACTTCATGACCACTGTGCGTATAGTAATATAGTGGGGAAGGTGGCAAAGAGATTGGCCTAACTATAGGCTTCATTCATCCCAAAGCATTATTGATCATCTAACATAATAATAGTTGATCTTCATATTGAGCTTTAAAGTTTATAAAGCTTTTTACACACATTTCTTCATTTGAACCTCACAATAATTTTGTAAAGTGGGTTTTGCAGGTATTATTTTCCCCATTTTACAGAGGAGGAAACTGAAACTTAGGGAATGGAAGCACTTTCCCATTTTAGAATTGCTGGTAAGCATCAGAGATCAGATTTAAACCCAGGTCTTTCTGTTTTCCAATACAATACTCTGTCATGCTACATCTCCATGTTGGAGACAAGTGGAAAATAAATTTGGATAGATGAGTTGGATTCATTTGATGGAGGGTTTTGAATGCCAGATTTGATATGATAGGCAATATAAGCAGAGGAATGATGGATCTGGCAATTATTTGTAAGATATATGAGAGATGGGAACATCTAGTTATTATTAATACTTAGGCTTATACTTAAAATAACATTCCATGATAATTCTTTAGTATCATTGCATAATTTGATCCTAACTCATTACAATAATACAGGCCTCATTTGTCAAGTATATTATAATTATTGTTGGGACAGAAATTCCCTAGTTATTTGAATGTATATGGGCATATTTCCCTTTATTTTGAGACCCTGTTATATGCTTAGTAATACTATCAATAACATTATTGTTCTCCCTTTAAATTTCATTATGGGGATTGGGACCAATTAGGAGGCCAGGGAGATTAGGTAGAAGTGTATTTCTCTTTCCTCATGAATTGAGGAGGGCTTGTACTGGAATGGTGGCAGTAAGAAAAGAAAAAGATTGTACTGGATATTATTGAGGAAAAATCAATAGAATTTGTTGTATTATTTATTATAGAGGACAGTGAAGGAGTAGGGTACCTCCGAGATTTTAAGTGTACAACACTTAGATTATGGCAATGCCACTGACAAATATGAGGAAACTGGGTAGAATGCCCTGGAATTTATTTTTAGCAGGGGAGACTGTCGAGGCCCCCTCTGACATATGCTTCATATACCCTGCTGTACAGAGGACTAAGAATCATCCCCTGTGTCATGAGTCTGGGGAGGGAAAGGAGTTAGATTGTGTGTTGCTGCTAAGAAGTGAAACAGTGATGGAAAACAGAGACTGCAGAAACTCAAATATACTCAAAACAGGATCCAGGTTTAAATAGGATGAGATATTAAGAAAAATAAATAACAAACCAAACCAAACCAAACCACATAGAGCAGGCAATAGAAGAAGCAGGAAGGAAAATCAGTAGGCAGAAGACAGGAGACTGCTCTGAGATTCCTCTGGTCCCCTCCCAAGCCACTTCAGGTTTTCTGTTTTTTAGTTTCCTCATCTGTAAAATGGTGACAAGAATTGGTGCCATGTCTCACCTATTGTGAAGAGTAGATGATCCAAAGAATGTAATAGATATTTTAATGATGAAGAGCTAAATGTGAACTGTTATACTTTTATTATTCTTATGAATGATGATTGAAAGCTAGGTAGTAGAGTAGAATGAGCACTATACTTGGAATCAAGAAGAACTGATTTCAAATCCTACCTCAGACTTTTTACTAGTCGTGTGACCCTAGTAAAGTCATTTAACCCCTGTCTACCTCAGTTTCCTCGATTATAAAATGGAGATAATAATAACACCTACCTCGTAGGGATCTTGCAGGGATCAAATGAGATAATATTTGTAAAAGGACTTAGTATAGTGCCTGGCACACAGTAGACACTTAATAAATGCTTGTTCCTGTTCTCCCACTACCCCCCACCACCCTGATTCCCCAGTCATGCAAATTGTGGTACAAATAGTGCCATATATTTTCTACAAAAAGGAAAGAGGACTGTACTAGAGTAATCTAACTCCAAGTCTGGCATTCCTTCTGACACATCACAACCAATGGTTATCATTAATGTTGTTGTTCTTCCTTTGAAGTTTTATGATATTGTAGTGATTCTCTTGGGTCTCCAAGGGTATACCAATGGAACTAAGCTCTGGCGGGTCCTACTAATCAGGAAAGGCTGTGAAGGTGGGTCTGATGAGGGATTGTGTGTTTGTCCTATGAGGAAAGCCCTCCACCCTCTGCTCCTGATTCCCTCTAAGGGATAGTGTAAGTCTTATTACTTTAACTTTTAGATGAGGAAATGGAGGGGGTTGGAGTAAATTATTCTTAAAGTTCCTCCCAGTTCTCAATTTGTGATCATATAAGTCTCAGAGGTATTAAAAGACTTTCCCAATCACACTGCTAGCAAGTGGCATAGTCAGGGTTCTTACTCCAAGGTCCTCTTTCATTATACTACATCATAGGACTGATCTAAACTTCTAGATACAATTGCTTTCCTGACAAACTTGACTCTCATCTTTATATTTTTCAGTTGTCTTGGTCTGACTGCATTACCATTGAGAAAAATAATTATTTATATATAAATATATATATATATATTTACATGTAAATGATTAGTATTAATAACCAATTGTTCTGTTAGAACAAAGATTTTTCCTCTTTTATACTTCCTTATGCAGAAATCAACCAGTGTAGGAAATCTTTCTAAAAGATTTCCCAGGCCAAGATCTAATCAGACAGTAAAAGAAATTCTAAGTTTAGGATAATGGGGGCATTCATTGTTCATTGTTTACTCAGGTTTGGAAAAGTTTTGATTCTCCCTTTTGTCAGACAGGTAATATGGAAATTAATAAGTCTCTTTGACCAAGATTTGTGTGGTCCAAGTCATGTACCCCAAGACCCTCATTATAATATAGACCAGGTTCTCATTGTAATACTAATTTTCTCATTAATTGTTAGCCAATCAGAGTTGATTGTCACCCATAGGAACATCTACTTTTTCAAGTGCATATGAACTGTGAGCCCACCACCATGAGGAGATTTTTGTTGGAGAGATGGCCAAATAACCAACCTTTTTTTAATAAACATGCTGGCATTATTTTTTTTTGGAGGGAGAGCAAGGCAATTGGGGTTAAGTGACTCGCCCAAGGTCACACAGCTAGTAAGTGTTTCAAGTGTCTGAGGTCATATTTGAACTCAGGTCCTCTTGACTACAGGGCCGGTGCTCTATTCACTATGCCACCTAGCTTCTCCTATGCTGGCATTATTAATAAAATGATTAAATTACCCAGAAATTATGTCTCTCAAACTTTTTATATGCCACACTGAGGTGATGCTATATGGGACCTGAATGGACGGATCTCTGTTCCTGACAGAGATCTACTCCATCTCCCATGGCAAGTATGCATAGGAAGTCAGGGTCTTAGATCAGGTCTATAGCTGATGAGATGCTAAGTAGGTTTATGTGTGCATGAACCTTATGTTTTAAAACCACCTGACTAATTTCTGGCTTATACTTGACCATCTGGAAACAAGGAATTGCCTATTTCCATTTGTCTGGACTATTCAGGGGGAAAGGAGTATACTTTGGTTATTTTTTGGGTTACTAGAAAATCATGAGGACAATATCAATCAATCAACAACGTGCTTATTGATCACCCATGGTTTGCAGAGGACTGTATGCCTTTGTAGGAGTGTCAGGAGGAAGGATGAGATATTATCTATAAGGAACCTTTAATTTTTAAAATAAAAGGGTAACCAGATATGATACATTCCTTGACAATGAATTTATCATTACATAGTTTCCATTTCAGCTCTCTTTTCTAATGAGATTTACTATTGGTCAAATAATGTCTCCCAAAACATAACTGTGCCAAGTTGAAGTCTGACTATGATGTACAGTATAGTCATATTTTAGTCCATCCTAAAACATGGATGTTAGGGTTGTACTCTGACATTGGTGTTCCAAAGGAGTTCCCTTGTAAAGACGTCATTATTGCTGATGTTAATGATGTGTATGCACTCTACATAGAGTCCTTGTGACTGACAGGATTCATTCTGGGGCCCTGCTGTGGGTTTTGCAAAGTGATGAATGTCGGCTTGTCATAATATGCTCCATTTTAGCCCCATTTAACTTCTTTGCTTTGTGTACGCTCTCAGTCTTGGGGTACTGCCCTTTATCCCCTGGGTGGAGAGTGGGATTGGATGGGCCGTCAGCTTCACAAGGAGACAATAGCCTTGAGAAATGCTCTTGAATATTTAGTTGCTGTGGTGTCCAGAGGAGTTGAGAAAGGACCTTCAGGTTTAGAGTCTAGAAACTCTAACCTGAACCAGGTTACTTAGTTTCCCTTCAAATACTGCCAAAAGACAATTTTTTCCCCTTTGGTCACCCTTCTCTATATGAAGAGAAGGAAAGATTTCTAGGGGATATAGGGAACCCTCCACCAAATTTTTGCTAGAGTATGTTTTTGAGCCGTTCTCACCTTGCCTAGAGTTCTTTGCTTTGGTGATTACAGGATTCCTGATGATAACATCATGGATTTAGAGTGGAAAAGAAGCTTAGAAATATTCTGGTTCCATCCCCTCATTTTACAGATGTAGAAAATGAGGTTTAAGCAGAGAGGTTAAGTGATTGTTCTAATTTCACAATGGTATTAAGTAGCAAAGTAGGGATTTGAACTTGGGCCTCTGAATCTACCTAGAGATTTTGTTTTTTCCATTTGGGGATCGTGTCAGGTGCACAATAGCCCCAGATAAAACATCAAAGACCTTTGTTTGTAGCAAGAGAATCACTTTCACTAGCTTAAAATCAGCATTTTATTGCTGCTCACTTCTTCCTGGCCTCCCCTGGGCATTCAGCACCATGGCCAGGGTCTGGAAGACCTTTCACTTCCCCTTGGGCAGCAAGAGGGGAAGAGGTCCCCTGACAGGCTCTGATCTCTTCCTTTCCTCCCTCTATCTTCAGTATCTCTGCAGCTGCTGGCACCCGACCTGTGTTCTGTAAGCAAGCACTATTGTCATACATGTGTAACTGTGCACATCTGGCAAACAGGTGGTGTGCTATCCATTTGCCAGCCCACTCAGCAGGAGCCAAATTTAAACAGGGGAAACATTGGGAAGAATGGATGCTCCCCCCTTAGCCCTCCCATCCCCAACTGAAGAGGGAGGAGGGTTATGATTTATGCATGACCTCTGGCTCCCACCCACAGATTCCATGGTATCTAGCTTGGGGGATATACATAGGCGGTCTTTTCCCTCCCCCATCCTTGTGAGTCCAAAGTAAGTTTAGCTTTCTGCTTTGGTAAGGGGTGACGTGATCTTTCCTAGAGTAGCTGTCTGCTAGTCCAATGCTGCTATGCATGCTCTCTCATTAAACCTACCCTGCTTTTTGTGGAGAGCCTAAGGGAATGAGCATAGCTTTGTATATGCTGCTAACCCTTGAAAGGGAAGTAGGTTGAAGGTGTGATTGTGTGGTTTATGGGAATAGCATTGCCTAAGATAGTTGGATTTTAATTGGGTGGCGGGGAGGGGGGAAAGATAATTTCCTTTCAAAGATGGTCATTCCTGAAATGCTGTTTTTAAAAAACCAAAACAGTCTTTACTTATAGAACAACATAGAACTTCTGGTCTGGACACACACACACACACACACACACACACAAACACACTTCATTGTCTTGTATACATATAAGACTCGCTATACCAAAAAGTCAATTTTTTTTCTCCACTTGTGTGTCTATTTTGACTAAAGATCCAAAATCAGGCTAATGTTTGTGGCACTAGCAAATCTATTAACTGTGCTTCTATTTGCATATCTATCCCCAAGGTTAGTGTCTTTGATGTGAAAAGTTAGCACATAAAATCATTTCTTAGCTTGACTAAATTGTCACATGCTTTTATTTACTAATGATTATACTCAAAACACAAGTTCTTTCTTTGAAACAGCTTTGGGAATAAAAATATAAACAAGTGCAATTTTCTAATTGTTCTTCTCTGTTCTAGTTGCCTTTATGAGATGTACAAATTATCTTTCCAAACAAATTAATAGAATCAACTCCCTAAGAGTTTTCAGTTTGTCCTAGCTTTGATTTCCCTTTTGTTTCAACCTCCAAGAAATATGTATCTATAAATAAACCACTTCCAATGACATATCTATGTTTTGGTTTTTGACAGACCCTGGATTTCATTCTCAGATGTATGAGAATATGCAAAAGTTCTGTGACTTTGTCAGCATGGGGAGTTCTCCCCGTGAGAAATATCTCCACAAAAAACAAATTATAATTTATCAATTGCTTAGTAGGCTAGGAAGATGAAAGAGAAAGAAGACTGACTTTATGTATTTCCCAAACTCATATTTCATATCCCTTAGCTACAGCGAGTGAAGAAGAAATTCACAGGAGACAAAATTAAAGAAAACAGTAAGAAAACCCCTAGTCTCTTGTCTACATATACACAATTGACCAAAGTTTAGGCAACCAGCAGGAACTAAAAATCTTAATGCAGGGATGAAAATTTTATCTTATAGGTATCACTGAGACTTGGCAAAGTGAAATGCATGCCTAGAATGTGGTTCTGGATGGGTATACTTTATTAAAACTTAAGAGATAAAAAGGGGGGTGGAAATAGGGGTAGTACTATATATTGAGAAGGTTTATTCATGTGAGAAAATATAGGAACCAAAGGGGAAAAATGTGGTGGAAGAGTATTTGGAATGAAGTTCAAAGAAGGGAGAAGCAAAAGTGATTTTGTCATTGAGGTATACTACAAACCATATTCACAGTAAGAGGAAATAGATGAAGAGTTTGGAAAACCAATCACAAAATTGGAATAGAGGTCTGATATGGTAATGACAGGGGACTTCAATTATTTAGACATCTGCTAGATCTCCCTGTCTGTGTCTCTCTCAACTTCCCTCCCTCTTTCTCTGCCAAAAGCAGAACATCTAACAAGTTCTTCACTTGCCTTAAAGTTAATTTCATACTTTAAATAGTGGAGGGACCAATGAGGGGAAATACAATTCTGGATCTTATTCTCACTAGCAGAAAGGAGCTAGTTGATGGATAGGAAATGATTGTAACTTTGGAAGAACATGACCATTCTCTCTTTGAGTTTGTGGCAGAGAAATAATAGAAATCTAGGCATAGTTATCCACCTACCCTAGAACTGGGGAAAGTAGATTTCAAAGGATACAGAAGGAAAATATATAGAATTCTATGGAATACAGTGCTACAGGAGAAGACAACCCAGGAGAAATGGGAGGTGCCTAAGAATTAAGTTCTGAAGACACAAAGGAAAACAATTTTAATTAGGGAAAAAAGAATGTTGTCAAAAGAGACCAATATGGATGCAAAGTGAAAATTACTGAACAAGTCAGATTTTTAAAATGTGCAGGAAATAGAAGGAAGTGCAGGGAATGGAAGATGGATATAAGAGCATATCATATTCTTATGAAAATGTTAGAATGCATTAGTTCAGAAAGAGCTGAAGGTATAAAGAAAGCTAAGAACGACAAAAATTTTTCTTGCTAAGCTATGTGGGGAGAAAACAGATGAAAAAAGAGGTGATAATAAATAACAATTGAGGGAAGAAAGAACTACTCAACTTATTTTGCTTCTGTTTATCCTGTCTTGGAAAAATGAAGTGAACATGAGAGAAAAAAAAGAGTCCATGGAGAACTGATTCTCAAAATACATATATAGTAAGAGAGCACCTACTTGAAATGAATTCAGATAGCTTGACCCAGATGAACTCCATCTTTAGTCAGTGTTGGGAGATGGAAGTATGAACAGAAAGGAGACCAGCGACACTGGATTGAAGATCACTATGGAGGGTATTAACATTCTCTCAGTTAGGCTTGCAACCTATGTGTCATCCTTGATTTCTCACTCTCAACTCCAGACCTGAGCTTTAGGAATATCAATTTGCCAGCTGAGCTGAGGCTAGACTGGAGTAGGGAGACACCTGAGGCAGGGAAATCAAACAGAAGGCTATTGCAAAAGTTCAGTCATGAGATGATGAGGGTCCATGTGAGGGTGATAGAAATATTAGAGGACAGCTGAAATATATGAGAGATGTTACAAAGGTAGAAACAATAGGCTTTGGCAACTGACTGAATATGGGGTTGAGAATGAGGAGTCAAGGATGATGCCTAGATGGCAAGCTTGGGTGATTGGGAGGATGGTGATCCTCCATAATAATAGGGAAATTAGTAATTTTCCATTTGTATATCTCATTTCTCCATTTGTATGTTCTCAAATACTTAGAAAGAAAAGGTAAAACACTTTTTTTCCTCAGGAATGTAGGTATGTGTGGTTTATTTTGAATTCAGAGTTCTTATATTGTCTGCTTCTTGAACTGAATCTGCATGAACCAGATCTGCCAAGTATCAGCAGGATTAGAGTGGTTGGGACTGGGAATGGCACTTTTCATGGACAATGTATTTTTCAAATGCTTTACAGATTTTGGTAATAGAGGACAGCAGATAGTACATGATATAAATTACAGAAAACAGTGGTGTAATGACATTGTTTGGTGAATAAATTAAAGTCCTGAGTCATGAGGCCAATAGCAGAGAGAGAAAAGAAGAGGCATAATTAAAAGGAAAAAGAGATGTTTTCAGTTGACACTTGAAATGAGACAGAGATGGGGGTGGGAGTGGGGGTTGGTGAGGCAGCCATTTCCAGAGGCAGGGGTTGAGGAGGAGTAGAAGTCTCAAGTGTTATTCTTTCTTAACTGAAGGAGCTAACAGAGAGGACAGACATATCACAGAATGGAAAAGAAAAAAAAAACAGCACTGAATTTTACCGGGACTAAATCCACATTTATTTTGAAAATGTTGACTTTTAGATTTGGATTTTAATTGGGATGAGAATTTAATGGGATGGAAGGCATGAGATCCTAAGGAAATGAGTAATTGAAACATCTGTGAACCTGAGTTAATGTCACTCACTGTTCCTGCTGTCTCTGAAGGGTCAGACACTGAAGGTATCACAGTATTCATGGTTTGTCTTGACCTTCTGTCTTGAGAGCTTTGAATTGCCTTTATTTCAAACACCACTTTATCTCACCATTTCTGAGGAATATAACAAACCATTTTTGTAGTAAGGGAAACTGAAGCATGGAGTAGTTTAACGATTAGATGTGGTGGCAGACTTAGAACCTGGAATTTTGTCTTTGGTTATTAATGATTATTAATGGTTCTTCCAATCATAGTGATATCCAATAGAAGGTTGGGATTATGCTGTAAGTTTAGAGTTTGGATCATAAGGAGACAAAAAAAAATCAAGTTACTCTTTATCTTTTTATAGAATGAACGGATTTCTAATTGATAAGTATCTCTGCAATACACGGACAGTTTAGGTAGCATTTAAGCTAATGGTTCAGGTCATTTTATGATCTTTCTTTTTTTGCAGCTTCTCTAGGAGGTGAGAGGACCTTCAGGTTGATATCTCCTATCCAAACTGTAGAATCAGAATTGAAGGGACCATAGAGACCATTTAGTGTAACTCATACCTGGTCAAGAATACCCATAACAAATCATCCAACAAATGTTCATTCAGAGTCTGCTTGAAGAGGGCACCCATTCCCTCCTGAGGCAGTCCAATTCTACTTTTGGACAGCTCTCTTGGTGAGGAAATGTTTTCTCCTATTGATCAAAATATATCTTTTTACAACCTCTACCCATTGTTTCTTATTCTGCCCTTCTGAGTCAAGTACAGTGGGGTCCTTCAAATGCTTGAAGACAAATGTTATGTCTCAACCTAAGTTTTTTCTTCTCCAGGGCTCCAGGGTAAACTTTCCTAATTCCTTCAATCAGTACTCCTATGGCATTATTTTGAGTCTTCTCAACTTCCTGATTGACCTCTTCTGGATAGACTTTAGATTGTCTGTGACCTTCCTATAATTTTTTATCCAGACCTAAATGGAATATGTCTAATGTGATATGATCAGAGCAGAGTACAATAGAAATATTCTCTCCCTCATTCCTCTCTGAATTCAGGCTAGTCTAGCATTATATTTTTGGTTTGCTTTGTCATGTTGTTGACTCATATTGGGCTTGCTGTCCACTAAACTCCCACATATTTTTCATAGAATGGGTGTCTAGCCACATCTCCTTCTACTATCCCATGGTTACAAAGGCTTTAAAAAAAACTAAGGATAGAATTTAAAATTTATTCTTATGGATTTTTAAAAATTGAGTTTGGCCCATCATGTTAGCATATTGATTTTTTGTTGTTACATTTTATGTGTAAGCTCTCCCTCCCAGCTTCATGTAATCTGAGTATTTCACAGTTTACTTTGACCTATTTTCCATTCTTATTATATATTACTTAACTTCATACACTTTCCTTTCCAGTCAGAAGGTCTGTTAGCTATTTTCTTTACACAGCCCTGCATGTCTCACCTCCATTCTTTTGCATAGGCAGTCTCCATATCTGAAATGCACTTGCTCATTGGCTTCATTTCATCTTATTCTTAGCTTCCTCCAAAGCATTGCTCAGGTGCTACTTCTTCTGTGAAACCATTTTTCATTCTCCCACTGGGTAGTGCTCCTTTCCTATCAACATTACTTTGTTTTACTTTGTAATTGTTTATCCTTCTACATGACCCATATCCCTCCATAGAATGGACCCTCCTTGAGGGAAGGACTGTTTAATTCTTGTCTTTTTGTCTTCAAGGCCTATCTCAGTGCTTTGCATACTACAAACACTTAATAAATGTTTGTTGAATTGGATTGAATTCTCTGTCTTCATGGAGTGGAGGAAATAGATCTGTAATTGGAGTACAGAGTGGCATAGCTTTGCATCCCACCTCTGACACTCATTAATTGTGTCATAATAGATAAGTCATTTAACCTCTCTAAGTCTGAGTTTCCTCATCTACAAGATGGATATGACATCTACAACATTTACCTCAGAAGTTTGTTGTATAGGTCAAATATAACAATACATAAAGTTCTTTTAAAGCCTTAAAATATTATCTAAACCAATAC
Source organism: Petaurus breviceps papuanus (assembly GCF_028583685.1). NCBI lineage: Eukaryota > Metazoa > Chordata > Mammalia > Diprotodontia > Petauridae > Petaurus > Petaurus breviceps. The sequence continues at coordinate 64,357,770 of NW_027186296.1, read as the reverse complement.
TAAATCAAGTATTTCATATATATTTATATACAGACATTTATAGAAAAAACGTTGCATAGTACAAAATGGAGGATAGATTCCTGGGTTACTTTCATTAGAGACATACCTTCAAGTTTTCATTGACCCATTAATAACTACTCTTCAGGCTTAATCATTCAAGTAGTCTCAAATTCATCTAGTTCTGTCATCTAGCCAACATTTCTCCATCTTGTTCACAAAGAAAGCATGAAAGACTTTTGTTTCATCAACTGCTTTGCTAAAAGGAAAGTGAAGTGTTTTCACTGCATTGTCTTGACCTCCTAGTCCAGTTGTCCTGTCAAAAAGGGAGATTAAGTTACTATAGAATGACCCGTTCTTGATGAAACCATCATGGCTCTTAGTGATCACTGCTTTCATTTAGAAATGTTCACAAACTGTTCCTTTAATTATATAGTCTAGAAAACATTTCCAGGAATAGAAGTCAAGCCCAGCCATCTATAATTTGAAGAATTTACTCACCTACCCCACACTTTTTTTTAAAAAATGAAGACATTTGTCTTCTTTTAGTCTTCATGCACCATAGTCACCAACTATGGGTCAGCAATCTCATCCATTACTCTAGGACAGCATTTTTCTAGGGCTGGTGAGTTGAGCTCCAGTAATTCTCCTATGCTTTGGGGCAGAGATATAGGAACCCAGATTCATTTACATTTTCTGGTAGACTTCAAAGGTGAGACAAGTTATATAAGGCCCATTGGCACCCACTGGGTTGTAGAAGAAGAACCTAGATAAATTTATCAACCTATACCTCTCCTACTGGGTGATATCTTGTTCTTCCACCATCTTTCTGGTGCTGTGGCTTGGGTAGTCAGAGAATGGGCAGCCTCTGGGATTGGATGGCAGCCTTCCCTAGTGTGCAGAGGTGACAGATACACTGGTCATGGCACCCTTATAGAAAGCAACTTAGTCACAAGATGGTGAAGAGTAGTCTCATGGTGATGGAGACTGGTCCATGGAGTCAAAATGACAGGGAGACTTAAGACAAATGGGGAAAATAGGGTCGTGGCACAAACCTGGTCCACTCATCTCTTTACCACCTACTTACTGATTTCTGAATGTAATATTAAAATGTTCCTAATTATTTTTCTTGGACGCATTTGCTACCCTGATGATATTAATTATTCTTAAAGGTCAACAGCATGCTCTTAAATCCCCTTCTGTTCTATCATGTAATCAGTTAATTAATTGGAAACCATTTAGCAGAGTCTGCTAAGCACTTTGTCTAGTGTGGATTTGGCTGTTTTGTTGCTCCTTCTGATATGGTTTCCCCCCCCACACTCTTGTTTTCTTCCAAGGGTTTGGAAACTTGAAAATATACGCTCCCCATTCTCCTCCTTTCCCTACCCCCATTTCCCTAGAGGGCTCTTTAACTCATTCAGCAGCCATTTATGGGGATATCTAACTCATTAGTTTTTTTCTTCTTGTGGATTATCTTTATTATCATAGGGTTGCTTGTGTGTGTGTCTGAGCTTGGGACTCTGAATTATTGTGGGAAAATTTACCTTGGTCTCACAGACACAAATGGTTCTTCTGATATATATATATATATATATATATATTCTGATATATATGTATATGTGTATATGTATACATGTATATATAAAATAAAGATACAGAATATACATATGTATACAATATGTATGTGTGTATATATATATACACATACACACATATATTTTATACACACACATATACACAAGTGACATGAACTTGGAGGTCCGTTCTCCCCTAAGACTTGAATTTTCTGTTGTATTTAATAAGAGGCAGTGTGGTATAGCTGGCCTCTGAGTCAGAAACCCTGGGTTGTCACTCAATGCCTCAGAGAACCCTCTAAGTCACAGAGGTTCTTAATTAGTAAATTAAGTCCAGGAATTAAAAAAAAATTACAGCTATCTTTCAATATAATTGTTTTTTGTTGTTATCCCATGTTTTTTATTTTGTGCATTTAGAAATATTATTCTGAGAAATGGTCTAAAGATTTCATTAGATTACCAAGTGACCTATGATACAAAATAGTTAATAAACCTTACTCTAGAGCTACATGTTGCAGAACAGGTGCCAGATTGAATAGGTGGAGGGAGTTTTCTCATTGGGAGGTCCATATAGCAGTGAAATCACAAGTCCAAAAAAATAGCGATGTTTTCCAACTCTTTCTGTATTTATATATAATATGTATATGTGCATACATACATGCATATAGACACATGCATATATACACACTATATGTATATGCACATTATGTGTATATGTGGTTAGATCGATGGGTTGATAAACATTTTGATTCATGAGATGGGAAGAGAAGTAAGTTACAGTGATACCCATGAATAAAGAAGCCCTTGAATTTCTCCCTATATATGAAGTTTTCATCTGGTTCATTCATTTTCCTGCATGTCTGTGCTAAAATCCTAAACATCTTATCTCAAGGTGATTTCTTTAGGCTCATATTATATGTTCAGATTCCTCTAGGGGATGGATTCCAGGATTTTATCAGAAAGTTTCCTGCTCTAGATATACATTAGGGAAAAAAAAAGGAAATTTGGGTTAGTTTCTGTTGGTTTGTCCCTGTATTTCTTCTCTTGGTAAGTCATTGATTGGCTTTCAGTAATGGTCAGGCTCAGTGGAAGTACCAAGTGGACAAGAGGTCTGCCCATCTACAAATGGAACTTTTTTTTTTTTTACCACATCCAGGGCTAGAAGTGAGGATAGATTTTTCAATTGTACTTGAATACACTTGAACCCTTTAATAATAATGGTCTTAGGGACTCTATGTCCTTTCTATATATGGGGACATGAGTAGAAACTGTATCATCAAATTGTGTGATAATGACGTTATTTTAGATTTTTACTGTATTTACCTTTTGGGATGTGTTTTTCCTTATGTGATTTCAGTTACCCATTCCTTTTTTTTCAATCAGTTACTCATTTTTCTCTCAGAGTCCTCATGTCAAGGGCCCTAATCTTACCCTGGGATGGTGGCATTAGCTGTGAGGGAGGTTGGGACCCAGGGTCCTGATCTTGAAGGCCATTTACTTTTCTCCCTGGACTTCCCTTGTGTCCAGAGAAGGTTTCTCCGCTATGTGATATTAATGGGAAATTCAGATCAGAGACCATTGAGAGCTCTTTAAAACCAGGAAATCTGGCCAGATGTGGCAGCTCAGGATAGAACAGGTAGGTTGAGATTTAAGTCAGGAGAGATCTTCAGGAAGCTATTGGAGTGATTGCTATAGGTGACCCTCTTCTGGCTACTTAAAAATAGGTAGTTTTAAGATTTATTGATACATTTTATTTTGACATAAGAGATATTTTTCAAGCCACACCACTACAAAGCATGTTCCATGAAAACAGTTTATTTATTGTTAACAGAGAACAGGGATGTGCCTATCAACTCTGATAAATGTTTTGGACATGACCAATGTGGTAATTTATTTTGTTTTACTATATATATTTGTTACAAAGATTTTGTTTTCCTTTTTTCTCATTTTGCAGTGGAGGGGGAAAGTAAGAAGGTGGGAGAAAGATAAATATAAATACTTAATAACTGAAACAGTCTATGAAAGCATGATACCGAATGACTGTTACATGTTACAGAGTTTTGTTGCCTCTGTATTGACTTTGTTTTCATTGTTGTGGCAATCGTATATCTTGGTCTTTTGGCTCTGTTTTCTTCACAATGCATCACTTAATAAAAGTCTCTGTCTCTTTCTCTTTATCCCCCTCCCCCTTTCTCTCCCCCACCCTCTCCAATCTCTCTCTCTCTCCTTTTTGCATTCTTCATTTTAATCATTCCTTTTGGTACAATAGTAAATTCACATATAATTTGTTTAGTCATTCTCTCATCACTGAGCACATATTTTGTTTCCAGTTTGTAATCACAAATAATGTTGCTATGAACATTTTAGGGCATAGATGTCTTTTTTTTCTTTTGCTGCCAATAACCATCTTGGGGAATAGAAGTAGAATCTTTGGGAAAAAGTGTACGGAAAATTTAGTAACAACTGCACCAACAGTGAGTTAGCATGGCAACTTTCCCATAGGCCCTCCAACAATAATCTTTTCCACAGTTAGTATCTTTTCTAAGCTTGTTGAGTTTGAAATGACACTTCTAATCCTGGCTGCTATAAACCAACATTCCAGGGAAATACTGCTACACCAACTATTTGACCCCATTCCTTGATGTTGCCCTGTAGACTTCCTAAATGTTACTTCAAGTTTTTTAGACCACAGGATATGCTTCATTACCTGGCTCCAAGGAAGCTGATCCAGTCTGCCTGACCAAGGTTTTGCTTTGATTTGATTGCTTAACCTTTCATGACACAGACCAAAGATTTTGAAACCACACGACCCTAGGCTGGCATCATGATCTGGGTGATTCACATAAAACATTTATTTTCCACTTAACACCTGGCTAAGCAATTCTTTTTGCTCATTAGCCTCTTGCTGTTACCTCCAGATTGCTACCATGCATTTTCTTCTTTGTTGGAACTCTTCTGTATTGAGCCTCACCTCCTCAAACATCTCTTAGGCAACCATGCCACAGCTCCAGCTCCTATCATCTCTCCCCTTAGCTCAAACCCTCTGTCACATTCATAACTTTGTCTGTCCTTGAGTGATCTCAGTATGTGTGTGTGTGTGTGAGAAAGAGACAGAGAGAGACAGAGAGACAGAGAGAGATCCCTCTCCCTACATTTCTCCTGTCTACAACTTACTAGCATCTCTAATGGAGCCTTGGCTATTGTTTCATGTTGCAGATACTTCTCACTTCTTGTTTTTCATTTGCCTCACTTGTCTCATAGCTATGCTAGATTCCTAGATACTTCTGCTTCTGAGATAGTTCTGTTGTAGGCAGGGTTAGAGGAGATTCCTAATGCCAGTTCTCAAACTCTTATGTATACACATGCTCTTTCAAACAGAACAAATGCTTATTTCATTAAAGGATCAAACTGACTCAACCTATAGGTTAGTTTTTTTTTTATCTTTGTTAGTGGAATCATAAATTGTTCTTTTCAATCCAGGTCACCAGTGATGAACAGTTCCTTCCTCTAATCTTTTCTGCTCTCACTTCAGACTCCTCTTGCCAAATTTCCATATCATACAGTTAACTGCTATTCCAGATTATCAATAAGGACATTAATTCCCAGAAGTCCTTGCAGTGACCTTATAGCCTTTGACAAGGTGCCTTTTCACATCTGGACATGTCTCCATTTCTTTTTACCATCTGTCTATAATCTTCCATCTCATTTTCATTTCATAGGGGCATGTTTTAATCTAAGCCAATTTAAGTTAATTTGGTAAGTAAAATTTTATGAGATGCTGTGTGTGTGTTTTCCTTAAGTCTAAATATAGAACACTGACTATGTTCCCTTTAGCTCCTCTAATATTGTAATTCTTGTTGTTCTTCTCCTTTTTCTTTCTAAAGGAGCGATGAAGACTACAACATTGTTCTGACACCATTTCTGGTGTCTGGACAGCTCTCAGCATAGTTTTCTGCTCATAATTTTGTTATATTCTGGGGAATGGCAGACTTTCCCATTATCAAAGTAATGGCACACTTAGTGAGGACACATTAGATGTGGCAATCAGCATGATTATCTTTGCATTTTTGGGTGACTACTCATTTTGCATTTGTACCCTCTCAGCTCTACCCACACCCCAATTCTCTTGGCCAATTTGTGCCCTCCCCCACATTCTCTCTTTCCTTATTGGACTTCAAATTCTTTAAAGTCATAATAACACTTTTAGACTCTTTAGTAAATACTGTCAGCTCTCTTAACAACCCTGGTGATGTGTTACATAGCTTGACTGATTTGTGTGGTCTGATTCCCCTAACTGGTTCCTTCTTTGAATTGGTTTTAGTCATGATTTTATCAGCATAGAGGAGTTATTGCTTCATAATTTCCCAGAGCTGTGGTTTTTTTTTCTGATTCCCACTCCAACCTCTTATTGGTAGATATAGCACTTGGAAAAAACAAAACAAAACAAAAAACAATCCCAATGTCTTGGCTATAGCACCATCCTGTTTTTTATGTCTTGGACCCTCTTCTTGGGTCGGCTCTGTTCTCCTTCAGTCTATTCTGGATAATGCTGCCTGCTTGAAAGTCATGGGAATGGGTGGTTGGGTGGGAATGGCATCTGCTGCTTGGAGTTCACCCAGGGCTCCAAATAGTACTTCACGTGCTTCTAGGCAATTAACTTTTGGCTAATTTGTCTTAAGGAAACTCCCAAGGAACAAAATTCCCCGAAAGGAGTCTGAATAACACTCAAGGTCTGGTGAAAAACATATAGTGAGAGCAAACAGAATGGACTTTTCAGGGACCAGAGTTTGTCTTCTTGGAGCAGCCTTTTTGTAGAGTAGGGGCTGTCTTAGAATCAAGCTAGTTAGTATATGGCCATGTTCCCAAATCTAATGCTGAACTTCTTTTGTCTAAATGACTTTAAGGAAGATCAACTTTAAGGAAGATTGTACAGTGAATTTGCCAGTTTTAAAATGTTTTAGGCCCTCAGGAAAATATGTAGTATGGACCAAGTCTCATTGCAGTTGGTTCTTTTTTGTTGTAATGGAATTTTATTGCATTAAGTATTTTACTAAGAAGCTCATACATAGCAGGGGCTTATTAAATGTTTGCTAAGTTGAATTAAATATTAAAGTTAATCAACAGGCCACTAATTGGGACTTAGACATTTTCAGTGTTAGTTGTACTTATTCTAAAGGGATTTGGCTTATATTGGTTAAATAGTAACTGGAGTAGGTCGGGTAGATGTTTGGTGTGTATTAGTTATGGAGGTGATAACTGAGTTCTACTATATGCTTTGCACACATGAAGAACTTAATAAAATCTCATCTATCCATTTTCTCATTCACTGTTAGGATATTTTAGTGTGACTCCTGTTTGGAGGTACAGAACAACTGACTGAGAATTCAGAACCTTTCAGCTATTCTGGACTGGGGAGAACCATCATCTTTGCTGTGCCCAGAATACCTTTTGCTTCTTTGTCCCTTGTCTCTGACAGCCAGAGATTTTTCTGCTGACATACTGGAAAGACTCTCACACCATTAAGGAGTGGGAAGCCGAGGATGTCTGCCAGTTCTTAAATGCCCAGCTCATGAATTCAGTCCTTGGCCCTTGCTTCACTAACTCGTTAACATTTCCGGTCAGAAGGCCAGAGGTGCTCATTGTGATGCTGCCAAGACCATGACTGAATTGGCATCCAAAAGGAGACTGGGGCTCTTGGAGAGTTCAGTGGAGCCTGGGGAGTAGAGTTTGACATGTGACAAGGGGCTAGAGTTACCTTCCTACTGGGAAATGGGGGAGACCCAATGGGTGGAAATTGGAATTGGTTTGCCAAGTAATGATGGTAAATTTTCCATTGAAGAGAAAGGCTCTTAACTGAGTAGGAAGGTTTTTGGAGTCATGGTGGAGAGAGACCCATCTAGTAGCTAGAACTGATGCCTTAGAGGTAAGATTTTCTTTCTGATATAGGTGAAATGAGATAAAATAGGCCTTCAGGATGATGTAATTTGGAAGTTCCTGAAGCCATCAGACTTCTGACCTGAGTAGGTATTAGCCTGACTTGGTTAATAGCAGAGGAAAGGTCAGGATACAGATGGTAGCTTGGAGAAAGGTCCCATAATAGGTGAGTAGGGAGAAAGGTATTAGGAAGGGGACAGATGCTTATTCTGCTGCTAGATGCTTGTGCTGGGCCCCTACTATACCTTTTCCATGACTACCTTGTCTTTCATGACCTTCTTGCTCCATGTTGTTGGGTTCTCATCACCTCTAACATAGGCATGCACATGGGAATAGGGGAAGACCTAAAACATGTAGTCAAGGAAGTGAGTCCCACTGGCCTTGTGATGCAGCATCGTTTTTCCTGGTCATTTTGTGTCTTCTCTGCCTAAGACCTCAAACAGCCTACAGCATAGCTCACAGCACGAGACTTTCCCTAGGGATAAAGATACCAGGGTAACCAGCCTCCTCGTTACTCTACTCCTTTGCCTTCTTGAAGCCTCATCTGGCTCTCTCACTATTCCTTTTTCTGAGCCATTCAACTTGAATGCAATGGAGGAGTGCCGAACTTGGACTCACAGGACCTAAGTTTAAATTCCAGCTCTGCCACCTGTGTGATTTTTGGGAGAATTATTCAACCTCTCTGAGCTTCGGTGTAAAATGATGGAGTTGGACTAGATTACTTCTAAGGTCCCTTCCAACCCCAAATCTGTGCTCCTTTAATCTATAGCACTGCCATTCAAGGAATTTGGCTAGTTTTATATGTCATACATAGGTAACCTCAGAGTGGGAGAAGAATTCATGCCTTTGATAAAGCTATTGGCAATTTCTGCTTCCTTTCTGTCCCATAGACCAAGAAGGTCTCTGGCCTCCTGATTATGGTAAAAATGTTGGATGAGTTGGAATGGGTGGCTAGCATCAAAAGAGAAAAGAGAAGGAGATGCCTTAGAGAGCTTCTTTTCTTTTCCTTTGAATATAGCTAGTACTTGACCTAGATAACTTTCTTTGACTTTCTGATTCTTAATATCAAGAGAGGCATAAAATAAAGTAATGTTTGCAGCAGAGTACAGATGGAGGTAGTATGAACCTATAAATAGTGAGCATCTTTCAGATTGTCTTCTTTGTAGATGATACTGTGCTAACTGTACCAAGTCCTATAATAACACTGCCAAGAATACTAGCCTGAGATACATAATTACTCAAAATTGAGTTTGGTCTAACTATCCACACAAGAAAAATCAAGTGGATGTATATGCTTATTGTTCATACTATATGGTATGAAGTTGGATGGACACTCTATAGAGGTGGTCTATCAATACATATATTTTATATACATTCCAGGCCCAGAATAGAATGAGAGAGAGTGGGTTGAATGACATTTGGGAGATCATGCATTGCTTTTAAAAATACCATGTTTCTCCCTGGAACAAAGACACATCTTTTTAAGTACAGTAGTTTCCTGGTGATATCATAGATATGAGTGGGTGAATAAATAAGCAATTATTAAGCAATTACTATATACTATGCTGGCTGTTGAGGGATGTAAATACAAAAAAGAAACCTCTCTCTACTTTCAAAGAGTATATATGCTGAAAGGGGGAGGTGACATAAATAAGGAAATGGTGCCCAGGGTAAGATGCAATTGTAGGGAGGGTGAGTAGAAACATAGGGCAATTTAATAATGTGCCCTTTCCAGAAGTGTTGGTAATGTCATTCTCATCACTGTTCTCAGAGCCAAAGACAGAAAGCTGGGCAGAAGAGGGTATATAGGCGTGTACAATGATGTGGCAAGAAGATGATATAATTGGGTGGCTGGGTCCAATAAGACAGGGAGCTCTCACCAATCAGTGGGATTGGAAGATCTAGTTGGAAGAGTGCAGAGGCAGGAGTTATAGCTTGTGGCTATGGAAAATGGAGCGGTCAGTTGCCTGGGACTGGATAGATGTAGTGAGATTTCACCAATATCACACTGTTCAAAGAACTTGAATTGCTGGTCATCGAGAGGGTACCAGGTGAATCATTATTTTTTTCATATAATTTTCTTCTATGCACTTTATGCTTAAACCCACCAGGCCTTGCTGTTTTTCACATATGCTGCTCTCTCTCTCATCTCTATTCCTTTGTACCGGCTGTCCTCAATACCTGGGATGCCCCCTTTCCTCTTCTATATTTCTCAGAAACCCTGCTTTCCTTCAAGACTCAGCTCAAGTAAACCCTTCTCATGAAGCCTCTCCTGTCCCCTTGACAAGTTGAATTAAAAAAAATGATCCATCATGAAATTTTACAGGAAGCAAAAGAGTAGGATGAAGAACAGTTTAAATAATTTACAAGAAAATCATTTGGATTTGCCTGTTAATAAGTAGGTACAGAGGGGCTCTATATAGAGAGTTAAAAAAACAAACAAACCTTTCCTTCACTCTTGAAGGGGCAATTGCAACTGACCACTTCTGTCTGAGTTGAGGACATGCCCCGAAACCAGCCTTCCATAGACTCTCACTCCCAATGTCTTTACCCTCCCATACTTTTTGGGGGCAGATTTATTGAATTTTAAAAGGGAAGCATGTATAAGCACTTGCTGATTTGCCAGTGTTTTCTCCCTTGATAGTGGTTCATCTCTAATAAGTCTCTTAGCCATTGGCTTTTGCCAGTCTAGGTGAGTGCGAGGAATAAAGTGGAAAACACCTGTAGTTCACTAATCTGAGACTGAGGCGTGACTTATACAATTTGTGATTTGATTATAGAAGCTATGTTTGTTGCAATTCAAATCAATTTAACAAGGATTTCTTAAATGCCCAACACATGCAAAGAAATGCTGCTGGCAATACAAAGAAAACTATGACTCTTGCTTTCAAGAAGCTTATAGTTTGAGGGGAGGGAAAACATGTATGTTCACCCATGACCCAGGGGTCCCCAAAGGCTGTGGGAATTTGACCCAAAGAAATATATGTCTTTGCAGTCATGACTCCATTTTGGAGTTTTACTCTGGGCAGATCTTGAGTAAGGCTCATGTCTAGGTTTCTCTAACTATAGGCCACAGGGGTCCCAACTCTTTAGGAATTCAGAGGAAAGTATGAGTTTTGTGTATGGGATAATTTTTATTTTACTTTACAAGAATGCATAAGATGTAAAGGACTTGTAGGAGCCCATGAAGAAATACAGGCACACAAAGCACTCAAATTTGACCCATTATACTCTTTCCCAGAAGGGCTTTAGACGACTGCTAAAGAAACAATTCCCCTTCAAATTGGACCTGCATTGTCCAAGTAATTCTTGGCAATAGTGGGGTTAGCAAGCTCCTAATCTACACTTCTTTTCTCTCACCCACCTTCCCCATGACATAGCTTCAGGATGACAGCTTTGGGCAGTCTTCTATGGGCGGTCCTCTTCTTCCTTCATGTAGTTAGGTGTTGAGGAAATCTCTATCTAGGAGGTCAATGATGAACTTTGTATTTCTCATATTTGGAGAACTTTTGATCTTGAAATTACCCATGAGTTAACCACCCATGAAAGGTACATTCTCAGGAACTCTCGTCTCTGAGATGTGCTCAGAAAATGAAACAGAAAGTCAGAAGGCAGCTAGGAACCCGAGCTTTGAAAATCTGACTCCCGAAGCTACCATGCATGTGCTTCTTGCCATAGGCTTATTCTACAAACCACTTTTATGCTACTAGGGTGGGGAGAGGAGGGAGAAATCTTTGCACCTCCTTGCATACTGCCAGTCTGAAAGCCTCTAGAGAAGCCTGTGACAATGCATGGAAAAAAATGAGCTGAGCAAATTCATAGAGGAAGTGTGGTTCTTTCTTCTGATTCCCAATCATTAATCAATTTGGAGTCATTCCCACATAGTAGGTACCAATTAAGTTTTCTGTGCCCTTCACCAAGGATACAGGGTACATGTCTACATCCATGAGATGCCCTTTAGGCAAAGGTCCATGTCCTATGATCTTGTCAAGTTCATGGAGCAACTAATCTAATTGAATACTCTAACACATACACACATACATATGTATATGCACATATATACACATATATGTGGTAGAGCATGTATCATGTCATCTCTTTTATATAAATATATGTATATATACACATATTTATGTAAGTATGTGTATATATGTATATGTGTGCATATACACACATATATTTAGTAGAGACAGAGATCTAGATTTAGAATCCAAAGATCTGGGTTTAAATCCTGGCTCTGATATTTGCTACTTGTGTGATCCAGGGCTTGTCATTTTATCCCTGTAGGCCTCATTTCCTCATACATAAAATGAGAAGGTTGAACTATACGATATCTAAGATTCATTCAAGCTCTAAATCTGTGATCTTTTGAACTATGATACAAGGTCAAGGGGAGTGTTGAGTCCTTCAATTGATTTCCTAATCAACTTGATCCCATTACAAGAGGTAACCCTTTGTTTGGCTAAGGGTTATATCTAAGGGATATACCCATGGAATGTGAGCATGCCCACTGGAGCTGCAATGATTTGGGTTTCACAGATGGAAGCTGCCTCCTGATGATTGACTGACTAAGAATCAGCTGTCCTACTCCATGGTCTATCAAAGTGAGCCAGTTGCTTTCTTTTGGATTCTCCCCTGCTCCCATATTCCAAAGATAGGATGTAATGCAACAGCTTGGATATACACATTAGGAGAAGATGGGAAACCTCTAGTAGTTTCTGAGAAATAGTTGATTGTGACCCATGCCAGTGATAGACATGTGCTCATAGTCATCCTGAGAATATAGTTAACAAGATAATGTTTGTGAACACCCAGTTTTGTGCAGAAAAGGGGGGGGAGGATTTTGAATTAGCTAGGCTGTGTGATCCTAGAATCTGGCATTCTAGTCAGAAAAAGGAGGTTTCATGGGGAAGCACCAGCTTTGGGGTTGCCTAATAGATAATTTCAAATTTGAGGTTTCTTATGTTCCCAAGTTGGAACTTCAGGAGAGATAAGAGAATTTCATGATATAGCAGGCTTCTTGGAGCAAGAAGACGATACTCTACACTGTCCTTGCATTCCTACTTGGATAGCAAAACCAATGAACTACTCCATACAGGTCTAGTGGGAAAGGGGTTATTTGTTTTAGGAATCCCCGAAGTATGAAGCTGCTATATGGTATAGTAGAATGAGTTCTGGGCCTAGAGTTAGGAAAACCTGAGTTCAAATGTGGATTCAGACACTTATTACTAGTTGTGTAACCTTGGGAAAGTCACTTAACCTTAGGTTAGTGATTTGCCCAGAGTCTCAGGTCTACTTCAGCTTCCTCAAATGTAAAATAGAGATAATAATAACATCTACCTTCTAGAGCAGTTGTGATGATCCAATGAAATGTTTATAAAGCACTTAGCACAGTGCTTGGCACGCAGGAGGTACTTAATAAGTGCTTGTTTCCTTCTTCTAGAGAAGGCTAGACTACAGGGTGGTATTTTGAGTCTGGAAGGATCTGTATAACACCCTATAGGAAAGTGGGACTAGACCGAAATATCAGGGAATATACCTGATAAATTCAGTTCTCTTGGGGGAGAGGGGCTGATGGGCTTTTTGAGTGCTTAATATATTTTCTGTATCTCTTTATGGACTTCTTTGTATCTGTTGTATCTTATACCTTTATTTGAATAAGGGTATCCAATGCCCAATGTGTGTTTGGTACCTTAAATACTTGTAAGGAAATTAGGGAACTGTTTTACACATATTTGAGAGAACTAAGATACAAGCTATGCCCTGAGTATATGAAGACGTTTCATGAAGTAGTCATACAGTGTGTGTGTGTGTGTGTGTGTGTGTGTGTGTGAAGAAAATGAGTCAAACAGGGTAACTGGCTCTCTATGGATTGACTGACAGGATTGGATTTGCTCCATGTGAGTCCAGAATCTTTGGGGTCCCCTAGATACGATTTATACAAATAAAAATGCATTCAGTTTGAGGGAATTAGGTAAAAAAAGGAGGGAGACCTCATTTTCATCTGGGGATATCAGGGTAGGCTTTCTGGGAAAGGTGGTAAGTGATGTTGGCTTTAAAAGATGGAAGGAGTTCAACAATCAGTGATGTGGGCAAAGGGGTCCATTTCCAGCATCAGGAACTATATGAGCAAAGAGCAGAGGAAAAATGAGATGAAGGTATGATGCAGAGTAATCCATTTTAGCTGAAACAAGAAAAATGAAGATTAGCTTAATACAAGGCTAGAAGGAATATCAGCCAGATTATAGAAAATCTTAAATTCTAGAATCAGGAATTATTAATGTATGAATAATGGGGATCCACAGAAGATTTTTGAGAACTAACATGATAAATACTTGTTGCATTAGGAAGATTGCTTTGAGCAGCAGGTTGAGGAATAGATTGTAGGAATGAAAGGGAAGAGACAGGAAAACTGGTTAGGAAGCTATCACAGTAGTTTGAATAGTCTGAATAAGAACTCAGCAAGTCCACAAGTGCTTACTGTGTTGGCAGGCACTGTGTTTAATATTGGGGATACAAATACAAGCAAAAGGGAAGATAGTCCTTGCCCTTAAGAAGCTTACCTTCTAATTGGGGAAGATGACACACAAAATGGAGCTGAAAAGATGTTCTGGGAAGGGAGCATGGTGGTGAAGTCTGGAGAGTCAGAAACTTAGCAGGAGAGGATTCAAGGATGACTGGCCCAGGTCTGTCCTGCAAATAGAGGTTTCAGGAGGAAATCACCAATGGGAAAATGGGGGAGCATGGGGTTTTAGGGGAAGAAGGAACTTCTGAGGTGAGAAGGCAGCTGAAGGGTGATGACAAAGTTAAGAAAGTCAGAAGCAGAGTCCAGGAAGGAATGACAGAGATAATGATCTGAATTAAGATAATTAATGTCAGGAATGGGAAAAAAAGGGGAATGGATGCTTGAGATATTATTGAGGTAGAATTAACAAGATTTGGCAATTGATGGGACATAGATTGTAAGCTCCTTGGGTGTAGGACTTGTTTCACTTGTGTATTTGTGTCCCTGGTGCTTAGACACAATAAATACTTATTTATTGATGTGGGAAATGAATATGGAGGAAGAGCCAAAGATGATGTGTGCCTTCAAACCTGGATGACTGGTAGGATATTGGTACCATCAGCAGAAATAGAAAAGTCAGAGGAACAGGCAGATTTCTGGGAAAAGATGATGAGTCCATTAATGTTCATTAATGAACCACCCAGCATAAAATAGTTTAAATAGCTAACCCCATCCTCACCCTAGTTTTGTTGGATTTTATTTAGGGAAAAATCAAACAAACCAAGGCTGAAGCTATAGAGCTGCAATTTCCTTGAAGTCAGACTCTGCCAACTGATTTTCGTTTCCAGCCCAGGGATCCTGACAGCAGAACAAGCCTCAGTGCCCATGGGCACTGAACTGGAAAGGAGATGGCCCATAGGACTCCTGCCACAGCTGGCATCCAGCCACAGGGCATTTAGAGGCAGTGCATTTAGCTGGAATGACCTCCTAGCTTGACACTGGGATTCTGATAGGCATATATTTTACTTGTGACTCCCCATCCCCTTTTAGAAATGCAGCCATCTCTGCTGATGGACAGCCCCTATTTCAGAGGGGTGAAAGTGAGGACTACAGAGTGTTTGGCCAGCCATAGTTCCCAGCGCTCTTAGGAAATGGAATGGAGCAGCCATGGAAGCAATATGCTTTTCATGGTTGTGAATGATGAGGAAAGCTCTTCCATTTGCTTCTTTTATTCAGAACCCCAAGGGGATTGGGTGATGGATGAGAGAGAACTATAGTAGCTTGGACAGGGGGATGTCTTTACTAGTCTTCTCTTTTCCTCTAATCTAACTCCAACTATGTCCTTGACCCAATTTCTCCTGATCTTTCTCCATTCCCTGCCTGTATTTTTTGAGATATTTCAGTCTATCTCTCTGTCTCCATCTATATCTCTCTGTCTGCTTCTGTCTCTTTCTCCCATTCCTCCCCTTTACTTACAAACATAGTCAGGTCTCCCTAATTCTAAAAACAAACATCTAGGCAGCCCAGAAACCTTTCCTTCCACCCTGCAATCCCTTCATGCTTCTGTCCTATCTCTCTTTTGTTCCTGCCAATCTTTCAGAAAGAATAGTCTGTACTCACTTGTTTTCCACCCACTCCCTCCCTAGTTTCCTGCAATCTGGATCTCATCCCTGTAACTTTATTGAAACTGCTGTCTTCAAGGTCATCAGAAACTTTATTGCTGAATACAAATTTACTTTTGGATTTTGCTTCCTGTTATAAGTAAAGGGGAAATGGAATTGAAGGTTATCCATTGAACCTTTATAGGCTGTTAATTAATCTTAGTAATGCACTACTTTGATGGCTCTGATTTCCTATTAACTCTTCTCCTCAAAACCTCTCCCTTTGCCTACTGAATACAATATAAACTTTCCTAGCCTGGCATTCAAGGCCCTTTATAATTTAGATCTAACAAACTATAGCTTGCTGGCATTGTGATACATTGCCTCCCTTCAGATGCTTTGTAGTCCTCTGTTCCCTAATCTTGCCCTATGGTGTCTCACTTCCAGTTATTTTAAAGGAGGTCTATATGATATGGACAATTATGACTCAGGAAAAATTATGACTCTGAAAAAGAGGGAAGAAAGATAAGGGAGAGAGAAATTAAAATAAGGTACCCCTTCAGGTTTAGAGATTTCAGGTGCCCCCTTAAGGCTTAAGTCTAAATAAATATATTTGTATGTAGGACTAGGATTGTCTTATAGCGTACAACAACCCCATTTTTCAAATTGTTATTTATCTCCATATTTAAAAGCATTTAACCCTTTTAAAACAAAAGCATGAGGAAGAGTATATACTTATTTAAATTTTTTGGTGAAGCAAGAAGGGTGGGAAAGCAAAGGACTGGAAATTGAAGCTTTTTTCCCCCCACTATATGATGAAAGTAACATGGACCCAAGTTTGAATACCGACCATGACTTGGATGACCTTGGCTAAATCACCCAGTCTCAGTGGTTGTCGTTTGTTTATCCATAAAATGTGGTGGCTGGACTAGATGAACCCAAAAGTCCTTTTCAGTTTTAATCATAGGGTTCTTAGCTTAGCTAGAACTCTAGGAAATCAAGGTAATGTGGTAGTCACTCTAGACCTGAAGGGGGCACCAATGAACTGAGGCCTGGACTCAGTGGGTTTAAAAAAAAAAAGGAAGTGAGGTTACAGGTGATGACGGGCCTGGGAAGAAATGACTGAATGGGATGTTTCCTTGGCAGCTGTTGGACAAATCGAGGTCATAAAACCTTAATATTTGCTTTGCTTTCTGGTAGTAGTTAACTGTCATTGTCTGTTGCCCTTGGGATAAATTGTATTCACATCTTTAGCTTCTTATTTCCTACTGTTCCCTCCCTCCATGAAATATGCCCCCTATTCCCCCATCAGTTATCCCTTCCAGGTTAAGAAACCCTTTGGGGACATAGCAGTCCAGTGGGCATTTCTAAAGAGAGAGAAGGTAAGCAAAGGGCATCCTGATAGAATTCCCTTGAATCCCAAATGGTCCTGGAAGGCATTTAATAGTCAACAGGGGAATGAATACATCACAGTCTGTGTTCAGGTGCTCTTGATCTACCTTTGCCACTCATACTCAAAGTGGTTTTCCTCTTGGGGGCAAACAGAACTCATCCTGGTTGGTTTATTAGAAGTAATACTCTGTGAGGTTTGGTCCTCCAGGGTTACATTTGTGGGAGTAGAGGGACCTTGGTTTCAAGAATTCATTTTAATGTCCTCCTTAAATTCCTAGGTATTATTTGGTAGGACTACAGAGTCAGGCTGCTTAGATGAATGTTCAGATCCACTAAAAATTGTAGCTCAGGAGTTTTTTTTTGCTCAGGAGTTCTAACAGTATACCTTGAACTTGGGGGTAGCCTTGTTTGAGGGAGTTTGGGGCCATTCCCATGTGCTTCACTACCACTATGGTTGGCTTCCCTGTGGGCAAGCCTTTCAACTGATGTCTATTCCCATGTTTCTGTTTGTTAAACGGATAGTTTGCTCCCATGTTTCCACCAGTTAAATGGGGAATATGCATCCTCATAAACAGACCTGGGAAAATTCCCCCGCCAAGAAATTTATGCAAAAAGGGCAGGTCTGGGGATTGCAACCCCTTGAAGACTTAATAAATGTTTGCGCTTCTCTCTCTCTCTCTCTCTCTCTCTCTCTCTCTCTCTCTCTCTCTCTGTCTCTGTCTCTCTCTGCCTCTCTGTCTCTGTCTCTCTCTCTGTCTGTCTCTCTGTCTCTCTCCTTTTTATTTTGGGCCATGGAGAAAAGGACAAGGGACTGAACCCTGTTAAAAAAATTCAGGTCAACTAAATGGCTTTGTTAGGTTCATTTTCAAAATGCTTTGCTAAAGGGGAGGCAAAGAAATGTCATGGAGTCTGATTTTGGAAAAATGTTTGATGCATTGTCTTATAAAATCTTAGTCACCCAATTAATTCAGAGTGGCACACTGAGGAGATGATGAGGTTACTTGGAAACTGGCCATTGGACCCAGAGAGAAGGCAGTGGCAGACATTAATGGGTCTGTCAGGGTGGAGGAGGTGTCTGGGGGAGGAGACTATAAGGCTTAGAAACAGAATGGTTCTTAATCTTATGAGCAGGGTAACCAGCTCATTAAAGAATATCAATAAGAAAATGCAGGGGCAGTAAATCTCAGTGTGTGAGGTACAAACTAGAAAATCCAGACAGTGAGTTCTGATTTTGGCTTGGCCACTAGCCCATCGGGAGACTTCAGATCTGTCCTTTTAAAATCCTGTGTCTCAGCTTCTGCATCTGTACAAGAGCAATGGTGATCCTAGGCAATTGTATAAATGACTGTGGATGAAAGCTGACTAGACATATGCTGAGCATTTATTAGGAAGAGGTCACCCGGGAGCATGGCAGGACAGATATCTTTCAGGAAGAAAAATAAAATTCTGAGCAATTCAACAAATTGAAATTTGGTTTGAGAAAAAAGTCAGTCTATTCATCCTGGCAATAATAATAACAACAAAATAATAGCTAGCATTTATGTAGCACTTTGTTGAGATGTCTAGGTGGCTCAGTGGATAGAGCACTGGGCCTGGAATCAGGAAGATATGAATTCAATTCCAGCCTCAGACATTTACCAGCTGTGTGACCTTGGGTAAGTTGCTTAGCCTCTATTTGCCTTAAACCAGTGGAGAAGGAGATGATAAATCACTCTAGTATCTTTGCCAAGAAAACTCTATAATGGAGTCATGAAGATTTGGACATGACTGAACAATTGAACCGCAACAAAATATGGCACTTTAAAGTTTGCAAAGTGCTTTACAAATATCTCATTTTTATCCTCATAGCAATTCTGGGAGGTGCTGTGATGATGATGATCTCCATTTTACAGATGAGGAAATTGAGACCTAGTGATGTCAAGTGACTTGCCTAGGGTCACACAGCTAGTGAGTATCTGAGGTCAAATTTGAACTCAGATCTTCCTGGTTCCACATTTATTGCTCTATCTACTACACTAACTAGCTGCCTCTTAGAAGAAATATTCCAGATTGCAAAGAATTGGGAGGGAGGAGAGATGGCTGGGCAGTAGTAGTGGCTGAGGAATTCCTAGGGAAAGTGGAGATGAGAGATACAGTATAACCTCAAAGCCAGAATAATGGAAGAGGACATTTCTTCTCTGGTTTGAGATGGATGTGAATGTTTGGGAGTGGAAGGTGAAAGAAGAGAGACAAAGGATGAAAAGGAAAGAGTGCTAATTTTGTTGTCAGAGCTGGATTCAAATGTCACTTCTAGTAATGATCCACAAGGCACTTCACCTCTGGAACACCATCAGTTTCTCCATCTGTAAGATGATAGTGTTGAAGTAGATGGTTCTGGGGTCTCTTCCAGCTCTAGATCTAGTGCTATAATCCCAGGACCTGGGTTCAAATCCTGATTCTGCCACTCATTGGTGTGACCTTATAGAAGTTGTGCATGTCTCTGGGCTCCAGTCTCACCATTTATAAAATGAGCGGCTTGGACTAGATGGTCACTAAGGTCTCTTGAAGCTCCAGGTCTACAGTCCCGAGAGAACACACCTAAGAGTTGCTACTTTCCTCATCCCTCTTTCTGGAAAGCTAGACGTAGAGGCTACCTGTCCTCCTATGCTGAATAATGCTACTGCTTGTTCTTTGTTTGCCTGTAATGCCTGTTATTTTCTTTCTTTCGGAATCCAATTTTCACTTGACATTTCTGCCTAATGTAGCAAAACATGACCTTTGCAAAGGACATTGTTGGCAGCCTGTACACTGGTTTGTACTCCCAGCTTGCTCCCTGCTCTCTTCGTGCTCACTTCTCATTCTCAGAAAGGAGGAGGGCTGCTATTTCACTGGTCTTCTGGCCTCACAGTCTCTGGGTTGTTGTTTTTGCATCTCTTTCCCTTAAGGGGCACAGTAGCTCCCACTAGGGTTCTACTTCACTGGGTCTTGGCACTGAATCCTCATTGAATTCTTCAGGGTTTCAGACAAAAAAGGGGTGTCTTTCAAAGTCATGTGGACTGCCTAGGGTCTTATGAGAAGGAAGAGCTTGTTAAGGGGGGGGGGCTATAGCATAGGACAGGGGTAGATGGAAAAACCCTTTATTCTGAGGATAGGGAGTGCTTTGCACTAGAAGTTGGGGAGGATACTTTTGTTAGATTCAGCAGAAGTAAAAGCAATCGCATCCATGGTCCTTGCAGTGGGGTCAGTGCTTCTGGAATCACTTATATGGCTGTATTTCTTGCATGTTATCACAGGGTATCTTTGAAGCCCCAAGTAATTCATACCATTGTTATGTAGTAAGGACTCTATACAAAGTCAAGGTATGTAACATGAGACTATTATCCCTTAGGCTGAGGGAATAGAGAAGAGGAGGTTGCTATTTAGGGATGAAGGATAAAAAGAAATTCTTCTTTTCTTAATTGGAGGACCCAGTTTCAATCCTGTTTTGATCAAGTATTTTCTATGTCACAGGCACTGCGCTAAGTGCTAGGGATACAAACAGAGGCAAGAGACAGTCCCTGAAAGTGATAAATGTTGGAGCATGATAAATTTGTTCTATATTTGAAAGGAATTGTGTGCATAGGAGATTTGCAGTTTCATGTGCAATCATTGTTTTTATTGTACTATGTTATGGAAATGCTTCATTCCATAAATTAAAAATAAAATTTAATAATCAAAACCTGTCTTCAATCAAAGACAATATATAGATAAATATATACAAGGCAAACTACATACAGCATAAATATGAAATAATTACTAGACAAGGGGGAAGGGGATTAAGAGATTTTGGGGAAGGTTTCCTTCAGGAGAAGGGATTTTAGCTGGGGCCTAAAGGAAGCCGGGGAGGTAGGTCATAGTCAGGTTGGAGGAGGGAGAGCATTCCAGGCATGCTTTACAGCCAGAGAGAAGTAGCCACGTAATGGAGTGCTTTGTTTGTGGAACAATCAGGAGGCCAGTGTCACTGGATGGAAGAATGGGAATTGGGGAGTAAGGAGTAAGAAGATTGGAAAAGTAGGAGGGGGCTGGGCTATGAGGGGCTTTGAATGCCAAACAAAGCATTTTGTATTTGTTCTTGGAGGCACTAGGAAACCACTGGAATGGGAGTAGTGAGGGTGATGACACGATCAGCTAAATGAAGTGTGGACTGGAGTTGGAGAGACTTGAGGCAGGCAGAATCTGCAAGAGCAGGCTATTGTGATAGTCCAGGCACGAGGTGATGAGAGCCTATACTGGAGTGGTGGTAATGTCCCAGGAGAGAAGGAGGTGTATTTGAGAGATGTTTCTTCCTCTTACCAGCTGTGTGACCTTAGGCAAGTCATTTATTTTTTTTGCACCATAGTTTATTCATCTGTAAAATGAGGGGATTGGAACTGGTTATCTCAAAGTCCCATCTGCCTGTGAATCTATGGCTCCTAAGAGTCTCTATGATAAGGAAGTAACCCCAGGTTCTCCATCCACTTCCTTCTCCCCTCTGCCTCAAAGACTCCTGTTCTTCCTTTAACCTGTAATTCAAACACCATCTTTTTTGTGAAGCCTTTCTTGATCCTCCCAAATTCTCGCTCCTTCTCTAAGTCTTTGTATTTAACTACTTGTATGTATTTTATTTATTAACTTCATATTTATATTATACATATTTATTTATATTCTTGTTGTCTCCTCTACACAAGGTCCTTGTGAATAGGGATCATTTCATTCTTTGTATTACCCCTAATGCCACCCTAGTCTAATGCATAGCAGGTGCTTAATAAATGCTTTGTGGCTCGATTGAT
This sequence comes from Petaurus breviceps papuanus, assembly GCF_028583685.1. Classification (NCBI taxonomy): domain Eukaryota; kingdom Metazoa; phylum Chordata; class Mammalia; order Diprotodontia; family Petauridae; genus Petaurus; species Petaurus breviceps. The sequence goes on along the minus strand of NW_027186296.1, from coordinate 64,335,980 downwards.
TCTCAAAACCTATGCCAGGAGAGCTTAACTTGTGACAAGTCCTACTTGGCTAAGCTTGGAGAGCCTCATCACCCTAGGATTGGCCATAGGGTGAGGATTTGTTACTGCAACTTATGAACACCATTTCTACTAAGTCCTACAGGGGATGTGATCTGCACTAATCAATCGATCACTGAATTAACAAGCATTTATTAAACCCTTGTTGGCACTTTGCTAAGCACTGAGGACAGAAAGAAAGTTTAAAACATGGTCCCTCCCCTTAAGGAGCTCACATTCTAAGGGGGAGACAACACACAAAAATTGTGTATTATGGGCTTCTATGTAATTCTGCAAATGTCCTTGATAGATATCTGCTCTTAGCCTGATCATCAACACAGAATATACCTATACACATATGATAAACATACACAGATACATATACACATCTCCACATCCATATCCACATATATACAAATAAGAAAGAAAGAAGAAAAATGGTTTCTTATTCTGTTTCTTTTCCATTACTCTTAGGCTGATCTGATGAATTAGTTGAAGTATTTGCTTAGGCTGTGTATGTCCCTTCTATTCCTTACTAAAAGTTTCCAAAAACATTTTTCCTCTGGAAGTTTGTATTTTCTTTAATTTTAGTGTACTTATGTGTCTGTAATTGTATTCATTATTTATATGTGTGTATGTATATAAATATGATAGATTTCCATTTCTTATGATCTTTACATACACAAATATCTCTCATTATATATTAAGGCTAATGCTTATTCATATCAGTAGATTATTAGATTACTAGATGGTGCTTATGTTGATACTTTCTCAGCCACTCATGTCTGCTATCTTTATTAAGGGCTCTCACATTAAAACTTGTAGAGGCAAAGCAAGAACACATGAGTGTGTTTACTCTCTAATTCATAAGGCTAATGTTTTTAAGACATATCTGCTAATGACTATAGGTATCTATTATAAAAGATTGTGACTGAGAGGAGTGATCTGTGACAAGAAATATTTTCTCTATAGTACAAATAAACATAATCCTGTCTGTGAAGGACTTAGCTGAGAGGTCTTAGTGGTATATGACATTCTTTATCTATTTGCAGCATGGGAAGGAGTTAGTAATATTAATGGGATCACATAATAGGAAGGTCCCTTAGAGATCACAAGGGTGGGGGGGGACCCTGCAGCCTCAAGGCCAGATGTGGCCCTCTTGGCCCATAAGTGTGGCCCTTTGACTAAATCCAAACTTCACAGAACAAATCTCCGTAATAAAAGGATTTGTTCTGTAAAAAGTGGACTTAGTTAAAAGGCCACACCTGAGGACCTAGAAGGCCACATGTGGCATTGAGGCTGTAGGTTCCCCAACTCTGAATTAGTTAAACACCTTTGTTGTATAGATGGGGAAAACTGAGGCCTAAGAGGTGGAATGAGTCACATAGAAAGGGTGTCATGTTCAATTTCAAACAGCTTAATATTAGTAGTAAGTAAAACCCCAGCAAACATGATTATAGAATCTTCAGAGTTAGAAAGCCTTTGGATCTCAGACAATAAGCATGTATTACATTCAAGCATATAAACACTTTCCATGTGTCAGGAACTTTGCTAGATGAGGGGACACAGATGTGAAGTGGGAGAATCCCTGACCTCAAGGAGTTTACTAGGGGGATACAACAGGTTCATAAAAAGCAAACGCAGAATAAACAATAAAATAAATATATAAAGATTTGGGGAGCTAAGGGATTAACAAATGGAAGACTCAAGGAAGATCTCTTGAGGGAAATGGTACTTGAGCCTTAAAGGGAGCTATGTGTTCCAAGACATGAGCAGGTGAGGAGAGAAGTATTCCAGGAATAGGGACCAGCCTGAACAGAGTGAGAACAGAAGGTAGTCTGGTTTTGCTGGAGCACAGAGTGCACGAGAGGGAGTAATATATAATCAAGCTGGAAAGGTAGGCTAGATCCAGATTGTAAAGGGTTTTAAGTATCGAGCAAAAGAATCTAGCCTTTATCTTAAAGGCAATTATATATATAGGGAGTCCAAACTACAAGCTAATAATATATAAAACACAACAGTCATTTTAAATAACACCATTATTTCAATCTAAAAATTTTCATCTTCAAATACTTCTTTATGATTTCAGTATTCCTCCCATTGGATGAAAGCCAAGAATTATAGAATGTGAGGGTTTTTGGTGATACAAGGCAATTAAAATGGGGAACAAGTGAGATGAAACCTCAGTGCCAGTGACTTTGAGATTGAAAACAGTCACGACCATTGGCATCATTCATATCTGTGTGTATTTCTGGGTTTTTTACTTCACCAAGGAGAACCCTTTCATATTTCAAATTATTCTTAGTGTCTAGCCTAGGAACATTTACAACTGTGCCTGCATACTTAATAAGTGCTTTCTTATGGTGACTATTATGGTTTAAATTGTAATCATTTTCACTTTGTGTCAGGTTTCCCTGCCCTCACCTGTGTCCAGGGTATGTTAACCTTCTGAGAGCTTACATCCTAATTTTCCTGGGAGTGGAGGATTCAAGAGAAACATCTATATATATCAAAATATAATTATTTCTACATTCTATAAAAATTATTTTTGAGAAGTTACCCCTTTCCTTCCCCCATGGCCACTCCCCACTCCCACAGTCTCTAAACTAATCTAATCTAATCTGATCTGATCTGATCTATGGCCTTGACTATTGGTAAAAGTCTCCTCAGTCTCTCTGGGAGGGAAGATGTTAAATCACTAGAGCTTGGTATAGAGGGAATTATCTATCACAAAACCCTTTTCTTATTTTTTTGCTTTGATTGTTAATTTTGCAGAAATCTCTCCAGCAACCGGCTTACCACACTGTCATGGCAACTCTTCCAGACATTGAGTCTCCGTGAACTGTAAGTTCATCCTGAAGGCCTTTCTCGAAAGTGGCTCTGTGTGTGTATGTGTGCTTGTTTGTATATGGCTGTGTGTGTGCACACATGTACTCAGGGTGGCAGGAAAGCAAGGATAAGAGACTGCATGTGGACAGTGCTGAACTCTTCAATCTGCCCAGCTGGACAGGAAGAGGTTATAATGTCTAGTAGAAGCCAAAGAGATCCATTACATAACTTGCTTTCTGTCTATGTTTAGAGTTCTATGTTCTGTCATGTTTAGAGTTCGTTTCAGAAGATAACAATACTTCTGCCACATGGGCCCTGGTTTAGTGGTCTGTGGCTAGTTAGATTTGGTGGTCTGGAGACAGAGCTAATGAGGCCAAGGTCACATGTTTAGTCTTCAGTTCTCTTCTTCTGTGTTTGGCAGTTAGCTCTGCTCTGTTACATGACTGATGACAGCATCATTAACCTTAGCCAGCTATCTTGAAAATGCATATTATTGGTTACAGTAGGAACAGAGTAAGAGTAGATGGATGAATGGAGATGCATGACTGCTTCTGGAAAAAAAGTAACTTAAAGCAAATGCTGATGGTAGAGTCAATAGTGTTATTTTTGAGCTTGGAATAAATTAAAGAATGCCTTGGAGAAGACTCATCTTATGAATGGAATCCAGAGTTCTGGGTGCCGGGAATCCTACCCATGTCCCTTTTCATTTGATGACTCTTGAGTAAAATGCCTCAGTCCAAATTCTCAAAATGTAAATTTCTCCATTGTTTTTGCCAAGATGCAAGTGCTCTGGACTCGTGCCTGGCCTGCTGGCCCTTCACCCTTTCCTCCTGCCATCTGTCAGGATTGAAGGGCATGTATGAGTCATAATCATACCTTGAGAGGCACAGCTTGCAGGGAAGGGAATATTTACATCCTGTGTCACATTATTCCATCTCACCAAGTAGACGCCACTTGTCTGCAAGGATCCTGAGGATGAAGATCCTCTTCAGTACCCTCAGGAATGATTGGTTGGGAAAATACAGGTATACTTTGATTTACAGAGGGAACATATGTGTTCCTGAGAGGGTTTGCCATTTCATTCAAATCCTAGTAGGGTTTGTTATTTCCTTCTTAGGGTCTACCTTGCCTTTGATCATGACAACTAGGTGAGTGATGGTGCCTAATACTGGTGTAGCAGGCCTTGTAGTCTTTTTTTATCTTTAGTGACATATCTCTTAAACAGAGATATACTACTAAAGTGTCCTGCTATAGCTTGTTGTTTAGAAACTATATCTCTATAAAGAACTAAACAGGATTCAATTAGTGATACTGTTAATACCAAACATAGAAAGTTTTTAAATGAATAGGAAAATGTCCAAGATACCAAATAGCAAGCTATATTATTTAATTTTATCTATTGACTTTAGGAAATTGTCATAAGAGCCTAGAATTTAGAAATGGAGGGACCTCAGAGACCATCTGGTCTTTAGCTCTCTTTTCATTATTGTGGAAATCAATACAGCTTGCCTCAAGTTACCTCAATTGCAAATAGCTAAGTTGATATCTGAACACAAGTCCAATGATTCTACATCTGTTTCTTTTCTTTGCACCGTAATATTAATTCCAGTAGAGATTAATCCTCCACTGTCCCATCATCTGCCTTCCTGCCTATCCTATGCTTACGCTCAGCTGTATGCACACTTTGATATTCCACTTGTATCTGAGTAAAAAAGGCTTTAATTTTTCAATGACAATCTTTTTGTGTATAATCTGAAGTCTTTTATGCTGCCAAGGCTCAGCGGGGTGAAGGGGCCAATGTGCTGCACATTCAATTTAGTAAAGAAGTATGTAGCCTGAATTATCCTAACACATCTATTGTACATCTATCATGGGCAAGGCATTATTTTAGGGGTTGGGGATGCAGTGAGGTATAAGACATGGTCAAAAAGATTGTGATTTAGTTAAGAATTGTCGGTATTGAGAGCTTCTAGACTGGAGCTCTAGAGACACTGTCCCACTCATTCTGGGAAACAGGATAGCATCTCTCTGGGGACATCGAAGGTCCACAGCCTACTGAATTATTGATAAAGCATTCAGTGCTCCTTCTGAAAAATAATTGGACATGAAATCAATGGTGTGCTGCCCTGGTGACCTGTTTTGTGGAGTTTTAGAAACAGTTGTTCAATAGATATATATACTGAAAAAAAGTCAGATTTATCCCAGAGGATCATGGGATTCTGCATTCATCTTCACCAGTGATCAATAGAGCTGTGAGCTATCAGTGACTTATGAACAAATGAAGATATTTTCTCAAGTGGAAGTCAGTGCGTTATCACTACCATGTCCACTGAGTATTTTATTTCTGTCACATTGTTAAATAAAAAAAATATTAAGCAAAGAAATCCCCCTCTGAGGAGGAATCAAGCAAGTGGGGGGTGTCTATTTATGAGGAACAATTAACATGCTAGATATGAAATTTATCATCAGACTGGAGAAGGATCAGGTTGCTTTTTGCTGTGACTGTGATTAAAATCTAAACAATTCCCATTTCTGGCACACAGTCTGTTGATAGAAGAAAAATATGATCATGGTTCCTACACTGCAGGGGAACAGGAATGAAAGGCATTAGTAGGACTCAATAGAGATGGAAAGGAATTGTCAAGGACCAGAAAAATGCTAAGGACCACTAGACAACAAAGGAAGAGAAAGAGAGGAAGCACCAAGCAAAAAGATGCTATAAATTATCGAGTTTTCCTCAAAGGCTTTTCATGGGGTAATTTTCACAGCCCTTCTTGGAGACTTTATCTGCATCAGCTGTGTCTGCATCTGTTGTAGAAGATGAAGAGTTAGAGACAGTCTACAAAGAATTACCTAAGCCTCTGAAAATTAAATCAGCATATTATTTAGTAGTGAATAACTTTAATGCAAAAGTGGAGATGGGGTGGATGATGAAAAATATGTTGGAAATCTGACTCAGGATTAAGAATCAAGGAAGGCTAATAGCTTATAGACTAAACAACAACCTACATATCATGAAAATTTCTTTAAGTGAGTTGAGATGTATCTTCAGACATATGCTGTTCTCCAAATCTCCCTAAACAATTAGGCCATTATTATCCTTGCTGTGATTTGTACTTTTTGTTCAAAGAAGCTTAGTAGCCTCCTAATGAGTGGGGGTACCATTACAGGATTCTCTTCTTGATTGGAGTTTCTGAGGAGGCGAACCATCGGACATTTCTCTGGCTTATGTGACATGGGAATTGAATAGTTAAGAACATCATTTTGTGCTGAAATTGTGCTTCCTTTCCTTCTCCCTAATAGAATGGGGACCTTCTTAGATCTCTATTTTCTTTTGATCTTAAAGAAATAAAAGTTCTATTTTTGAGTTAAAAAAACAAACACCAGCACTAGTAAAGAATGAAGGAGATGTGACTAGATGACATTCCACATGGAATGGAACTGGGGGTTTGAGGCAACTGCAAACTTGATATTAGTCAACTGACTGCAAAAAAAGCTATTGTGCTTTAAGTATACTATAGCACAGGTGTGAAATATGCAGTCATTAAGCCTAACCAGATTAAAATTTAATTGGGAAATATTTAACAAAATAAAAATACAAAAGAACATAAATATGTTAATATGTGGTTGGATCCTTGTGCATGGGTTAGTGTGTGAATTTGTTACCACTTATTTACAGTATTAAGTAGTGTCCAAAAAGGGGAGATTATAGTCTTACTAGGATTGGCCCTGATCAGAGCACATTTGGAGCATACTGTGTTGATGTGTCATATTTTAGGAAAGACATTGATAAATTGGAGAATGCCCAGAGGAGGGTAACCAGGATGAGAAAACTTGATACCATGAAGATGTTTAGCATGGAGAAGAGAAGGCCCTCAAATATATGAAGGATTATCACACGAAAGAGGGATTATATGTTCTTCTTGACTCCAGGGATCAGAACTTGAAGGAATTAGTGGAAATTAGATAGAGGAACATTTTGGCCCAAATTAAGGGAAAAAACACAAACCTTTCCCAAACGATTAAAGCTGCCCAGCAATGGAATGGACTGCCTATGTATCCACAAAATTTCATTTGGAAAGGATCAGAGAGGCTATCTAGTCTGATGTAGACTGGAAGAAAAATTCCCCTTACAATATATCCAATAAATAGTCACCCAGAGGTCATTAAATAAAGGATGAATGGCTGGCCATTTGTTTGAACATTTGTTAGGGATGCTGTTCAGGTAAAAATTTGGTAGGTAGTTTCTGAGATCCCTGTCACCTCTAAAATTCTGTGATTTCAAGAATTCTATTCAGGGAAGGGCAAGGGGAGCTGTTTTTCTTTTCCTGTAAAGGTTATAATTAAGCTAGCCCTGATATGGATTTCAGAATTTCTGCCAAAGTCATGGAGTAACATGACTGTTTTCCCACATTAAGAAGGTATGTGCTTGTTTTAGAAGTACAGTTGGACAAATGCCCTGGAAGCCCTCAAGGAACCTAACTATCCACTGAGAGAAATTTCCATGGCCTATTTGACTTCTGCCTCAATGGATATATCATAGTATCATGGTCAATGTTTCTGTTTAATCCATGCTTAGGTGCTAAGATTCATTCTGTTGCATGGTGATCTGAACCTTTGCCTGTCCATTCCAGGATAGAAGATCTGAGAGAACAGGATAATGGAGGGAGGGCTAGCTCAGCTTTGGTAATGAATGATCTTGTCTTTGAAGAATGAAGTTGCCTTCAAAAGGCCTTCCTGGGTAAACTAGCCAGACAATCGGACATTTCTAGGGAGAGGAGAAAAAAACAAAACAAAACATCTTCCTCAGGGATACCTAGCAATGTAGTTGGAACTTAACTCAGTATGGACAGGAGATAGGGGGTGATGGAAGGCTTAGTGCTTCAAGTCCTGGTATGTGAACTATGTGATCTCTCTCCATAACTGAAGGCTTCAGTGTCTCTTCTTGGTTTCTTAAAAGAGCTGGAGTTGCATTTCTTCATGAATCAATGTTATATAACCTGACCCCCCTGAGTCAAATGAGGTTTGATGAAATAGCATGCCTGTTTCCCTACTTAATGCCTTGGCCCCCTCAATCTTAATCCAAGAGGGTCACTGGCACCAGGAATGCTATGGAAAAGGAAAAGAAAAACAGCTCAGATAATACTCCAGGAAAATCAATTTTTATAAAAACCCAATCATGGCCTTGGCCACATTGCAAAGAGCCAGTGTCTAGTGCAGGACAGCATATTCAGTAACTGGACTGAGTTAATTTGTGGGAATCCCCCTGGGTCCTGTGATTAGGCCCTCAGCCATTGAGGTGCTAGGGAAGGGTGTTGGTAAATTTTGCCCTGAAGCAGCTGCTGCTGTATTATTCATGGGGACCTCATACATTATTGATAGATCTAAGAAAGCTGTACTTTATTACTTACAGATCTGCCCCTGAAACTCAGGGACAGGAAACTCCTGCAAGTGACCTGATTTTTGTGGAGGATGGCTAATAGAGAGGAGAGAAAAGGGCAGTATCCTTATTACTAACCACTTTGCCCTTCCTTAACCCTTATTTAATTCTACACCTGGTCCTCTCACCTTTCAGGGAGTCACAGTGATTGCTAGGTCTGCTTCTTGCAAGTTGGGAATCTATAGGAATATCATATTAAAATCACTTTATGTACCAATGAATGACTTATATAGCATCTCACCCATAGCAATAGTTCCAGAGTCAGCCATTTAAACCCATTCTCCACCAGAATTTCTAGGATGATCTGTGAATGTTTTGAGAACAACTTTTTATCTCAAATATGTTGTTGTCCTCTGAATCTACTCTGACTTTGTTATGGTGATGAAGACACCAACAACTATATAAGGACAAACTTCCAAAGAATGTACAGAAATACAAGGCTAGTTTGACAGATTAGCTACAAAACCCTCCACCAATCCCCTACTCCAAAGACTCCTCATAGAATGGAGGTGAGCCTGGTTTATGAAGGTCTATGCCACTGGAACATAAGCTCTGGCAGATTTTGCCATGCTGGAAAGTCCTTGAGTATAGTTCTGGCAATGGGCTGTTCAAGGAGCAGCCTAACTAAATATGCAAAAGTTCATCATCAGTGGTCAGTCCACTCAGTAATTAATTCTTTGTTCATGTCAATTCATGAAGCAAAGAAAAATGTAAAATCACCATCAGTTCTGTGTTGTCCCCTTCATCTTCTGCAGCAACAGTAGCAGAGCAGTGGAAGAGAAGGCAGAGGGTGTTAAGAATCACAATTTTTAGGTAGTCTATAAATATTATTAACTTTTGGTACTCTAAATGTGTTTCCCATCAAATGACCAATGAATTGACACACTACTAGAGGATGTCAATATTGACATTCTCATTATAAAGGAAGACAAAAGTCAGTTGAAACTAAATGGAAGGGTGGCTCACAAGTTCTCCTTGCAGAGGCAAATAACAGAGTTGGAAGAGTTTTTAAGTGTGTATCCAAAGGAAACAAAAGACTATCATTTCATGAGACACTTGGTCATCTCTAACTGTAGTGCTCATTATGAGTATTTGGGGAAAAAATCACCACAAAAAAAGTTGTAGCATATGTGCCCACATCTGTTGCAGAATTTGAAGAGGTAGGAAAATTCCACAAAATTCTCCATAAAACCCTGAAGATTAAATTAACATATACTTTAATGTGTAGTAACGTCAGTGCAAAAGTGAGCATAGGGAAAAAAGAACAATGAAAAATATGTTGGAAAATCCAGTTCAGGATTAAGAAGCAAGATGGGCTAACAGTTGTAGACTACACAAAAGCTCATGTATCATGGATACTTTCTTCAAGAAGTGAGTTGGTATGCCCTCTACATTATGCAATATCACCAAAAATGAAGTTGACTATATTTTTACAGAAACATATAGCCTGGTTACCATTCTTAGAATTACTTCCAATCAGTTGTCTCTGTACAGTTAAACCCATTGACTTGTTACAGCAAAATAAAATCAATATCAAATTAGAAAAAAAAATAATACATACCCTGCAATTAAAACAGCTCACATCTCATTCATTTAAACAAGTTATCAATGATGAAAATGGGAACTGAATAAAAGAACAGACAATGAAATAGACTAGGATACTTTTCTAACAACAACAATAATAATAGGCAGCAGTTATATAATGTTTTAAACTTTGCAAAGCGCTTTAAATATGCTGTCTCATTTGATCTAGGGAAGTTTAATCTATGTTAATCAATCACCATAAAGAAGATAAAATAAATGAGAAAAATAAAATAAATATAAATGAGCCTAAAAACCACTTCAGAATATGGATAATTTCCTTCTTAAGGGAGAGAAATGCCCACCAAGGACAACATGTTTAGGACAGAAATTTATTTAAATATAAATTAAATTTAATTTAATACCATCAAATAAAAATGGTCAATATCTACAAGTTTTAACAGACCATTTTCTCCATCTATAACGGAAAAGCTACCATATTTGTACTCTAAAGTCTCAATCCCTGATGTGCTGTATGAGGTAGTAGAAATGGTGCCAAAGGGAACAAAAACACAAAACACAGCTGGACCAGATCACATACTCACAGAGAAGGTTCATGTTGGGAGTGATGTAATTTTGAAGACACTGAGGGATTTCAACCTTAAGAGATCTAAGAGAGGGAAAATACTAAATACTAGAAAAGATCACAGACATAATTGCTAATGAAAAATGGTGATGGAGAAAATAATAGATGCTAATACAAGTTCCTAATTTCCTCCTTAGGAAATCTTTATAAGAATCATATGTATAAGAGCATTTGATAAAGGTATGAGAAGAGAATAGGTAGGTTTTTACAAATGATATACTTTCCTAGACCACATCTTTATAATCATGTACTTGATTGAAAGTTCCAAAGAGAACAAGATTACAAAGCATTTACTATTCTTTAAGTGTCACAAAGCATTTGATTCAATACTGGAAAATAACATCTTAAAAGGTGTTTTCCATACATATGTTAAACCATACAGAATTCCTTGAAAGGTTACAGGAGAGGCATATTTGTTTGATGGTCCACCTTAAGGCTTTTCAACAAATGGAACAGGCTTTTATTTATTGGTTTGGTAGGTAGTGCATTTCTTGCTAGCAGAGGTCTTCAAGTAAAGCCTGGATGACCATCTGTTGGGAATCTTCTAAGAAAAATGACTGTTTGGGGTTTATCTCATTTTGAATTCTAGGATGATGAGTCTTTAAAATCTTTCTCCTTTCCATTTTAAAGTTCCTTTCCTACTTCAAGACCCAATTCACTCACACTTGGATTATTGCTATGACCTCCTAACTGTTCATCATTTTCAGTTTCTTCCTCTTCTAGTCAATCCTATATATTTCAGCCAAATTAGCATTGAAAAAGCCCTTACTTTGATCAGGAAAACCTTTATAGTTCCTTAGTCCCACCAAGGTAAAGTCTCCCAAACTTTAATATGCATTTTTGAATCTCTGAAATCAATGTCTTTCCTTTCCTTCTATATTCTTTTCTTACTTCTTTCCAAAATTTGAAGCAATGAGCATTTATTAAATGCCTAGGAAATGCAAAATTCAGTGCCTAATGCTGAGAAGGATTCAATGAGAGGAAGACTTGTCTTTTAGGGGACAATCAGGGGACATAGGAGTTTTTTAAACAGTAATTGAATGGCCGCTTGTTGGCACCTTATAGACGAGATTCTTAATCAATTATAGGTTGAACTGGATGATCTCTGAGGTCTCTTATAACTTTTGGCTTTTGTGATTCTATGACATGTAAACAATTAACCATAATATTAAACAGAATATGACAAGTTTACGTAAGTTGTGGAAACATGGTTAATGTGAAATCCCAGAAAATTTCCTTCTGGGGGATACAGAAAAAGCTTTCCCAGTGAGCTTTGAAAGATGATCATGATTGCAACAGGTAGAGGTAGGAATGGAACATATTCTAGTTGTAAAAATTGGCATGTCACAGCATGGAAGTGGAATAATGCAGGTTCTGTTCAGGCAATAGTGTTTCGCTAGAGCATGGAATATTCAAAAGGGAAGCAGTGTAAGATAATTCTAGAAAGATCAGTTTTTGCCAGATTGAGGAGCATGAATGTTATTTGGTGGGCAATGGGGAGCCATTGAAAGTTTTTGAGCAACAGAATGATGTAATCCATTTAGTGGATGAAGAATATTAATTACTATCTGGTGAATACAAAAGGAAGCAGATTTAATTCATCTTTCCTCTAATTTTTCTAGTTCAAAAAGAAAAAAAAATCATAGATGAGCAAACTTTTGGCACTTTTTAATAAGGTTTTGTCAAATACGCTCTTCTCTTAATCTCTGAAGACCAGGTGTAGGCCATCTCTGCTTCTCTAGTAAAATTCTTGGAGTTACCCTGTTCTTTGGTTGAATGATTTTCTTTCTCTATTTTTGTCCATAGGAGATTAGAGCAAAATTTCTTCAACTGTAGCTGTGACATCCGCTGGATGCAGCTGTGGCAAGAGCAGGGTGAGGCCAAACTGAACAGTCAGAATCTCTTCTGCATCAGCACAGATGGCTCTCGAATTCCCCTGCAGCGTATGAACATCACCCAGTGTGGTAAGTAGGCTGAACGAAAATGTAGATTCTCCTGTCTTCTCTGTACCAGGCCTAGGCTCCTTATCTTCCACTAAAGACTGGGGCCAAAAATTATGATGTCAAACTATGACCTCCAAATTCTCCCATTGCCCCTTCAGCCCAGATCTCATGAAACGTATCTGGGATTTGAGGGAATGCCAGTATGCCCATTTTACTGTGCCATCCCTATCCATTTTGGGCACAGTTATACGAGTCATGGTTTTAGGAATGCAGGAGAATTAACCACATTCTTTTCAATTATCTCCTACTTCCTATCCATCTTCTTCTCTTAATGCAATTTCATTTTGTTATTTTGGAAAAGGCAGCATAATATATGGGAAAGAGCACTGGATAGAATTCAAAGAGCTGGGTTTGAGTCTATTCTCCATTATTTATTAGTTGTATAACCTTGACCAAATCATTTCTCATCCCTGAGCTCTGTTCAGTATCCTTAGTAATAAAATGGAGAGAATAAAATTTTCCCTTATTGATCTCCCATGGTTGTTATGAGGATAAAATCAGATTATTTATGTCTGTCACTTAATCAATAAGTCTTAAGGAGTCGATTAAGGTATTTAGAGGTTTAAGCAACTTGTTCACTTTTCAAGTGTCAAAGGTCAACTTTGCATCCAGGTGTTTTGTACTTCAAATACAGTACTCTAGTCATTATTCGATATTATCTTAAATACTTGGTAAACAGTATACCAACATACACATTTAAAATGTTACTTAATTAAAATAAATTAATTTAAAATTTATTTTAAAATACATTTTATCTGTTGTTTTTGTACCACTTATATTCCCCAATGGAGTCTTTCCTACTTATTCCCCCCAAGAGAGAGTCTTATATCAAATATACTTCAGCAAAACTAACCTATACATTGAAAAAGTCTGAGATCATATGCAGACATTCATACTCATATTCCCCAACCTTTACCATGAAGTGTGGGAGGTGTCTTCATGCAGATCTTCTTTGGGAACATGTTGGTCATTGTGCTTTTCTGCAGTCAGTTTTATTGTATTGTATTGTTGTTCTTTCTAATTTTTCTTCCTACATTGTTGTAGTCATTGCATATGGTGTTTTTCTGGCTTTGTTTCCTTCACTTTACATCGATTCATATATGGTTAGTCTTCCTACATTTCCCCATATTCATTCAGAGTAATTTTCTGCTACGTGCATCCATGACAATTTATTTAGCTATTTCACAATTGATGGACATCTAGTTTTTTTCTACAGGAAATATTTTATTTCTTAGGGGTCCTTTATTTTTGTTGTCCTCTTTGAGGGATATATCTACCAGTGAGAGTTCTGGGTTAAAGGGTATGGACATTTTAATCACTCTCTTAGTATATAATTCCAAATTGTTCTTCGGAATGATTAAACCACTTCAGATTTCTACAACCAGTGCATTAATTTGCCCCTCTAGCCACAACTATTCTGTTGTTGACTATTCCCATCTTTTACAATTCATTAGCTGTGAGATGATATCTTAAAGTTGTTTTGATTTGCATTTCTCTTATTAGTGATTTGGAGTAGTGTTTCATATGGCCATGAAAACATAAACTACCTATTCAAAAGTCAGTATGTTTGTTGAGAATGTGTTCCTTGGGGAAACTTCTCATCACTTTCCACATTCCACTGTTCCCTTACTTGACCTCCCTCCAGCTCTTTTCTCCCTTGGGCAGGCTAAACACAGGTGGGAGGGAAATGCCTAGCGTCTAGCTGCTGCCTGCCATGTGCACCCTGGTTGGTACTCTGTGGGCTGAGCTGTGAGTTAGAGATGTGATCAATCAGTGTGTCCTGTTGACTGTGTGGAGAGAAGATCAAGGGCACCTTTTGCTTTTTATCAAGTTGTTAATAAGGGGGATGGGGACCAGTCCATTCTAGCTAGGGAATTATAAATTGTGTCGATTGAAGCTGCATAAATGTTCAGTGTTGGTGGCTGGGAGTGAACTGCAGAGTCCCCACTACTCCTGGGAGAGAAAAAAAAAAACAACAGTGGATTGCTAGTCTGTTCCATAGTATAGTGTTGAGGTCAATTACCTTCCTACTATTTACCGTCTTACCGGTTATGTAAGAAGAGGAGAGTCAACTCCTTCCCGAGCCCATCAACTCATGTAAATTAGATGCCTGCTTGTATATTACTACGGAAAGCAAAAAAGCAGATGCAGTCCCTTCTTTTTCTGAGGCAGTTGGTGTTAAGTGACTTGCCCAGGGTCAATACAGCTAATAAATATCTGAGGACAGATTTGAACTCAGGTCCTCCCAACTCCATGGCCTGTTTTCTATCCACTGCAAAACCTAACCATTCTCCTCTTTAGGTTTTTTTTCCCTAGTTCATGATTTAGTATTAAATTTAGGCTAGAGTTAGGGAGTGGGTTGCACATTAAAAACTGTAAATTTTAAGTGTTGCATGGAGAGAGTACTCCTTCCCTACTCAACCAGTTAAAGCTTCTGATAAACCACCTGAAAGAGATTCTTTAAGAGACATCCTTCAATGGATCTTTGTTGTTCTAGGCTCTTTATACAGCAACAAATCTATAATGTCTTTTATATTTAGTGAAGGATGTTGTCCAGAGGAGACTCTGAATTTTCTTCTAGGCATCTGGTCTTTAGCACCCTGAGGGACAAAACCTTTTTACCCATCCACCTTGGCTTAGCAGGAGGCTTCTGACCAAGTATGAAAAGGGTATAGGATAATAGATTTAGAACCGGAGGAGACCTTAGCAATAATCTTCACCAATGCCCTTGTTTTATAGCTGAGGAAAGAGAGACCCAGACAGGTTAAAAGACTTAACCACAGTCACCTAACTATGCAGTGGCAAGGCATGAAACCTGCTATTTCTGTTACAAGTTTCTAATCCTAAACAGCTACTTGCTGAAAGACATTAGACTGTCAGCTCTTTGAGGGCAAGGACCGTCTTTTGCCTCTCTTTGTATCTCAGGTTCTTAGCACAGTGCCTGGCACATAACTGGGACTTGAATAAATACATGCTTGTTGACTTGAGGGGAGGAGTCTGATTTGGGACTCCATTCTTGGGACAGGTTCTCTTTAGGATAATCATGTACACCTTGGAGCCTGCTAAGCATTCATAGGCTTGTAGATTTAGAACTGGAAGGGACCTCAGAGATCATCTACCCCCTTATTTTACAGATGAAGAAACTGAGGCCAGGAAAGTTAAATGACTTGCCCAAGGTAACAGAGGTAGCATGTTTTCCATTGTACTTTATTGATGTCTTGTTACCCAGATCTCATCTAGGACTTTTTCTCAGAACATGAATCCTATTTGCTGAGGTAGGGGAGGGAGTGACAGCCCTCCTAAGCCCAATGAGAGAGTGAAGAAGATACAATTGGATAATCATTGCTGATAATTCCTTCGTCTTCTTCCACCCCCCAGACCTACCTGAGATCAGTGTAAGCCACATCAACCTGACTGTACGAGAAGGTGAGAATGCTGTCATTACCTGTAATGGCTCTGGCTCTCCTCTGCCTGATGTGGACTGGACTGTCACAGGCCTGCAGTCCATCAATACCCACCAGGTAGGCTTTTGGGAGGAAAAAGGAAGATGTGAGCACAGGTTAGCTGCCGTCGGCTACCCAGGCTTGGAAGTGAGCTTCTCTTTGCTCCATGGTGCCAGGGGTTTAAAAAAGGAGTAATAGCTGAATGGTTAAAGGGAGGAATAGACATTGGACTTGGGACTTGTCTTTTTTAGGATAATTAAGTGCACCAAATGTAATGTACAAGAATATGGACAGCTAAAGCTCTCCTACCTCGCTCTCCCTTAGGTTTTGTTGGAGTTAGGAGGGGAAAGGAAAGGAATTGGGGAGAGGGGTGGTAAAAAGAACTTTGGCTAAAGGTGACTTGACTATTATTTCTCCATTGGGGTTTTCAGACAAACCTTAACTGGACCAATGTTCATGCCATCAACCTGACCCTGGTCAATGTCACCAGTGAAGACAATGGCTTCACCTTGACCTGCATTGCTGAAAATGTGGTGGGCATGAGTAATGCTAGTGTGGCACTCACCGTTTACTGTGAGTATGGGCATGTGGCATCTCTGTGAGAGAACCTAGGGCTCAGAAGAGCCTATGGGAGGGGAAACAAGGGGCATCAATAGAGTTGGATTAGAGATGGAGGCCTACTGCTTAGAAACTGTAAAAAGGCCAGGGAAATAATATACTTTTGACATGTGATTTTTCTGAGTCTGGGCAAGGGGGAGATAGTCCCTAATTCTTGTAGAGGTGTGTCTATGGTGTGTAGACACCTTTTGTAGAGGTGTGGCAAGGCCTCTTCTGAGATGATCTTGTAAGCATACTTAGTTTTAGATCTCCAGACAAGCTTCTAAAAGGTACACAGATGGAGATACCCTGATGAGAGGTATCTTGGGAGTTTGCTGAACCAAAGCTCTTTTTCACTTATTTGCCGGTGGAACTATCATTCCTCCAGACAATCTTTTGAAAAAGGAAGTAGGCAAAATCTGTGATGAGAAGTCCCAGTTCCTCCAAGGTTCCAGGATGTGAAAGTTTAAATATCCCAGCAATTTTGATGTTCTTCCCTTTGGCAGATCCTCCACGTGTGATGAGCCTAGAAGAACCTGAACTGCGGCTAGAGCACTGCATCGAGTTTGTGGTCCGAGGGAACCCACCCCCCACCCTGCACTGGCTGCACAATGGGCAGCCACTGAGGGAATCTAAGATCATTCGGGTGGAGTACTACCAGGAGGGTGAGGTCTCTGAAGGCTGCCTCCTCTTCAATAAGCCCACCCATTATAACAATGGCAACTACACCCTTATAGCCAAAAACCACTTGGGCACAGCCAATCAGACCATCAAGGGTCACTTCCTCAAGGAGCCCTTTCCAGGTGAGGGGAATGCAGGTTTTTTCCCACCCTGGGGTAGACTCAATCTCCCCAAGAGTATCCAGTTATGTTTAGTGGTTTGTGGTGGGGAAGAGAAAACAACTGTACTTCTGTATTACCATTGTGCATTGATTTGGTATGAATTCAACTTATAACCATCGAGCTGAGTCAGTACAATCTGGATACAGGTCTTACTTTTAAGAGGCTACCATTCCAAGAGCATAACCAGCACACATACTTGCACAGTTACATATTCAAGGGTATAACCCTCCATCCCACTCAACCAGACACATATGTAGATATTTTATAATGGAAAATACCTTAGACATCATCTGGACTAACTTCCTCATCTTACAGAGGAAGAAACAGATCCATACTGGGGCAGTGACTTGTCCAAGGCCACACAGCCAGGTAGTGGCAGACCTGGAATTAGAATTCGGATCTTTGACTCCTAGACCAATCTTTTCCCCCCCTACTACCTCACACTGCCCTATGGCCAGGGTTGGGAGGAGGTAGGAGAGTGTATGGAAGAGGATTAAGGAAATAAGTCAGTGATAGAGTCAAGGAAGAGTAGATAGTAGGCTAAGGGCAATGACTATAGCAATTTAAGGAGTTTCAATTAGATTATGACTTTGGGAAGTTGATAGTCTTTCACTTACTCTGTGCACAACCTGGGCTGGATCACCCCCCCCCCCCCCAAGTATCTTCTGTTAATTGGAGAATTTCAAGATCAGAAAGAAGGAAAGCCTAGTAAAGGTAACAGGCAATAAATTAGGTTACTTAAGAGCATTATATAATCTCTTGTTCCATAGAGTGATAATTTAGGAATCAGGCATCCCACTCTTGGATAATTTAGGTATTTGCTTATAGGAGATAGACTAGAGCAGCAGTTTTCAAAGTATGGTCTAGAGATCCTAGGGAGTCCATAGTTCCTTTCAACAGGTCCATGAGGTCAAAACTGTTTTTCATAATAATAGTAAGATGTTTGAATTTCCTATATGGTAAGTATTGATGGATATAACCCACATACATACAAGTCCTTTGGGAGTCTTTAATAAGTTTTAAGTGCGTAAAAGTTTCTTGAGACCAAAAAGTTTGAGAATTGTTAGACTAGATGACCCCTTGAGGTTTCTTCTAAGGGAAGAGAAATGGAAAGAGTAATTTAGGATGAGAAAGACATCAGGAGCTAAATCTGTGTATTATTTGCTTGTTGTGAAAGGGGACTTTGCAGTCCACAAATAACTGAAAAGTGTCAACTTCAAGATGCCTTATTTAACTTAGTGCAAGAGGCCTATAATAAGGAGTACTGGGAGCAAAGGAAGGAAAGGGGAAAAATGAAGCTGAGTGTTGAGAAAACTTCTTGCCAGTGAGACCCTGGAGATTAGAGAACAATCTTTCCCAAGGGAATGATAGAGACTCCAATGCTTCAGATACTGAAAACTAGGCACAGATGGAACTCAAGGGACCTTCCAGGCCCAGCCCTGAGGAAGATCTAGTGGGTTAAATTCAAGAGATATTTTTGTTTGACTCATTCTTCCCTTGTTTTCTGGGAGGTGGAAATAGTGGTGGCCTTTGCTTTGGGTACAAAAAATTCTCAAACTCAGAAATGGTTGGGGTGTATATATGACTTAGTGCATGATTAGCTCAATAGATTCTTAAGGCTAGAAGGGATGTTTAGAGGTCATTTGCTATATTCTACCATGTGCATGGAGGAACACATATAAATTTGCCTAGAAAAATATAAATTAAAAAAAAGACTCCTGAGAAGTAAACTTTGTATTCTCTTTCTGAAACAAATAAACAAAACCTTTGGGGACTTGGAGTCAGTCAACTTGGGTGCAAATTCTACCGCTGGACACTTGATAAATATGTGACCATGGCAAAGTCACTGGACCTCTCTTTCTTTATCTGTAAAATGGGCATAATTGTACCTGTAGTACCTACATCACAGGGCTGTTATGAAAACCAAATAAGATGATGTCTGCAATGTCCTTCATACATCTTAAAATCTGTATAAATGCCAACAATACTAAAAACAACAGTAACAATGATGATGATGATGGTGGTGATGATGGCGATGATGATTGGGCTAGGCAGTGAATTGTCAACATCTTTAAAGGGACCAATTTTGTTGTCTAAGAATGGGGAGCAGTGAAGTTAAGCTGAACTTCCCTTTCATATACCATGGCGGGGAAGTGGACACGCAAAAACCAGAAACAATGGAGTGGTGTCTGGTATCCAGAAAACTTAGCTTGCTTCCTTCCTTCCTTCCTGTGGGAGTGAAGCAGCATTTTGTATTCTCCAGACAGGCAGGAACCTGCCCTTTTATAAAACTCAATGGGCCTTTTTGACAAAGACTCTGGGTATGTTTTGATATTTTATTCAGTTATCAGAATTCATCAAAATAACTTGTAGGATATGCTGGTGATGATGGTAATGTGGGTAGTGGTGTGTGTGTCTGGTATATGTGTGTAGGTAGCAGGGAAGGTGGGGATGTCCTTGGGGAGACCTAGAAGACCTTTACCATGAATTATACTGACTCATTTGCCCCCACACTGGGAACATTTCCAGCTATAATTTGTTAGGCCCATTGCATGAAATTTTAGTGACTTTTTAATAATTCATTTCAATTTAATTCAGTTCTACAAACATTTATTAAATACTTACTATGGACAAGGCATTGTGCTAAGCAGCAGGGATACAAAGATCTATATTAAATATATGAATGTGTATGTATATATGTGTATAATGATAACTGTATGAATGTGTAAATATGCATATATATGTCTACATATGTATGTAGAAAGTATGACATATGTTGATACATATGTGCACACATTTCTTGCTGTCAGCTCTTATAGGCTTTTATAATATAATAGTGGGTAAATGATATACATTAGTAACTGACACAAGTAGGTGTATAAATACAAAATATAAACACAAAAGAAAAGATCTAAGGGAAGTTAGATGAAAAATTTGAGGAGGGGGAAAATTTTCACTGGGGAAAGAAAAGGGTCAGGGAAGGTTTCTTGGAGGATGTGGTGACTCCCTTGAAAGCAGGGAGGGATTTCAACAGGCAGAGAAGTTGGGTAGGGGGTATTTATCCATTCTAGACATTGGGGGACAGTGTCAGAAAAGGTGGAAATGGGAGAGAATAAGATGAGTATGGAGTTTGATTGGCACATAGAGTTAGATGAAGAGGAATAATTTGAAATAAGTTTGAATGGTTAATTGAAGTCAGGTTAGGGAAGACCTTGAATGCCAGGGAAAATTGTTATAGTTTATTAAAATAGATCATGGGCAACTACAGAAGGTGTTTTGAGTAGAAGACTGTTATTGTCTTAGGAAGATTATTTAGACAATAGTATGAAGAAAGGGTAGGAGAAGAGACATATCTGAGGCAGGAAGATGAGTTAAGAGGCTATTACAGTAATCCTGGTGAGAGGTAATGAAGACCTAATTAGGGTGAAGTACTATGGAAATAGACAGAAGGGTACAGATTTAAGAGATATCTTCAAGGTTTGACTGATGAGGTTTGGGCAATTGGATTAGGTAAGAGATTAGAGTAAAAGATGATTCAGGATGATGGTGACATTAAAAGAAATAGTGATGGTAAGGGGTCTTGGGGAACTGGGGTAGCTAAAGGGTGTTTAGTTCACTTTGGGCCATGTTAGAATTAAATACATGATGAAAAAGTGGTGACAGGGATCAGCTGGGAAAGTCATATGAAAATGACAAGGGATGAATGTATACACAAAGGTGAATTGTTCAAGGGATGGAGCTAGAGAGGAATAATAAGACCTATTCTTACAATCAGCCTCCCTGTCTCCCCAACCTAGGAAGCAAGGTGACTGTATGAATACATGATATATTCTTTCTTCCTATGAAGGGTGTGGAGATGTATGTGTGCTTTCCCCTTCCCAGGTCATTCTTCCAGGGATGGAATGATATTCCAGTAAGATGCTGCTGCATCTCAGAGATATGCCTGTAAATGGGAGAATCAGCAGAATTTCTCCAATTGCACAGAAAGGTTCAAACAGATTACCTTTAGCTCAGGCCATCTAAACCCTGCTGACAAAGAATCCATCCTCTTTTTAAAGATCCTCTGATAGGGGAGACATGAGGCCAATGTATAGCATTGTCAGTATTTCCAAGAATGGGGTGGATCAGATCCTGGGGTCCCAGAAGGAAGCATTCCAACCTGATATAGATACCATAGCAAGCACAAGTTTATTATCAGGAACCTGATACTTCAGGATTCAGTGCCCCCATTCAGATTTGCGGTTGTGGTAGAGATCGTCCCATTCCCTAGCCTCATATATACTCTTACACTCACAATATATTATTCCATTGGTAGTTGCTTTTCAACTAAACAAATCCTATTCCCCCTTTGTCTCTGTTAAGAAAACATCTTGAGACATCTTATTTTGGAAATGACCCCCTGGGGTAAACTGTCTGAAGGTTTATCCTTGGTTGGAGGTTTTGCTTCCTTTTCATACATCATGAGTCAGAAATAGAGCAAGAATGGCACAGGTTAATAATTAAAAGAATAGAATAAAAAGCTGTGTGGAGATGTGTTTATTAAAAGGGATTTGGGGAGAAGCATGAATTCTCCCCCTGAATGACTATTCTGAGCCCCAAGGAAGTCTGAAAGTACAAATGAGGAAAGAAAGTAGTCAAAGGGGAAATTTAAGGGGCATTCTAAAAATGGGTTCTGCCAAAAAGGATGTTATCAGAGAAGTAGCGGGCACATTAGAAATGAACTCCAGCTTTGATACAGAGAGTGGTCTTCTATCCAGAATGGTCATTTTTAAAAGTATGATGCTGTATCTGTTTAGGATCCTCTGGGCCTGGAGAGGCTGTCAGAAAAGATCAGAGTCTGAGAAAGAGGGGGAAGCTGTAAGGAATAAAGATTAGAGGGAATAGTCTGGAGAAAAAAAGCCGAGGAAGACGGATGACTACCCACAGGTGGAAGGAGGAAGATTAGGGCTTAAAGATGTTCTCAAGTTAGGGAAACAGTAGGTGAAGCATATAGGAAACGGGAATGTTGCTAGGCCGAGTTTGGAAATGTCAGACGTCAAAGGGAAATCTTCACAGAAAATGCTTAGTCCTGCAATCCAGTGACACTGGCCTCTTTTCTGTTCCTTGAACAAGACAGTCTGTCTCCTGGCTGGGTATTTCACTGGCTGTTACCTATGCCTAGAATGCCCTCTCCTCCTGATCTCTGCCTCTGCTTGTCTGGCTTCCTTGAAGTCCCAAATAAACTTTCACCTGCTCAGGAAGCCTTTCCCAAGTCCTCCTTAACTTGAGTACCTTCCCTTTATTGATTTATGATTGATTTATCCTACATACAGCTTGTTTGTGCACAGTTGTTTGTATGCCTTCTTTATCATTAGAATACAAATTCCTTGAGAGCAGGGCTTGGTTTTTTTTTTTTCCTTTCTTTGTATCCCCAGCACCTAGCATAGTGCCTGGCCCATAGTAAGTACTTGATAAATATTTTCTGACTGATTTTGATTGTGCACTTGGTCATTTGGTGACTTTGCTTTGAAGCCTTATGACTGAATCTGTCAGGAGAATGAGCAGTAGAAAAAGACTTGAATTGGTCTGATCTGGATTGCAAGCTAAGGCTCCGTCCGGTACCATCTCCCTTGACTATGCCAGCTGCCTCCCACTGGAGGGCATAGTATGGGATCAGAGGTACTGCTGCCAGTACAGTGTAGGGAACTGGGAAGGGGGTGGCCATTTGAGCAGCATCACCATCAGAGAGAGAGTTGGATGCTAGCTGTTGTTAAATGAAGCTCGCATGTGTGAGATGCATGTGTTAGGGAACAAAGAAGCATAAAAGCTCATTTATTTTCCTCTACAACCCAGGTTTTGACTCTTTTTGGGGGGAGGAGCTAGGAAAGAGGAAGAATATCCTGTTGCCCTTGCTTTTGAGCCTGTCTTGGCTATGATCAGGGATGTCTGAACAAAGTCTTTGGCTCTGTTCTTCTTTTTATGGGCCCCACTTGCTCCCCCTGTTGGGGGCCTTCCCAGGGAGTATTGGGCCTGTGCCACAGAAAGATGTGAGCTATATTCTGATTCAGGTGATGATCTGACAAGGATGTTTCCCTTTCTACCCCCCAATTCTTTTCCCAGTCCATTCTTCCATTCCGATTTAGGTGTGAGGACTGATTAAAAGCAAGTTACTATTTTTCCCCGTCCATCAATAGTGTGAAACCCCAAATCCACCCATGGGTTCTGTGCTGTGAATGTGGCACCTTGTTTCAGTGTCCACGTGAATGTTGGATGGATAAACGTTTCCAGACAGCAGTGAAGGATTTAAGCATTCATAGGCTGATTGGCAGATTACAGGGTTCACAGACTCGGTTAAAACATTTGGCTGACGTGAGAATATTCTCTAATAAATGAGAACCTTATGAGAAACATGCAAATCAGCATGAACCCGTGAGTTGATCTGGCAACTCTATTCTTTCAGGCTGTCAGGGCATGACCGTTAAAAAAAAATTGGTCAGGCATTTTGTCACCTGGAATATGGAGGCAGTAGGAATGTCAGAACAGGCATTCAGATGAGGCTTAACAGCCTAAGAAAACAGTGAATTGATACTGACTACTGTTACCTCAGAAGCACCTGGGGTAAGCCTCCCCAATGAAAACATCACTTCCCATTGAGGTCATTTAGAAGACTGTTTACTGGCTAGAACCTGAAGGAGCTGGCAAGGTGGCGAAACTGGATCAAGGGCCTGTGGTTTTCATTCATGCCCCCATTAAATGTATCATGAGTACATGGTAAAAAGGCCATTTCAGGGTGTCACCTTCCCAAGCTTCCCCCTTAAGGAAAAAGGTATATCTTTGTGACTTGTCAATGGAGAGAGTCTCTTGATATTAACAGGAAAATAGAGGAGAAGTCATCTCTTCTGGGAGATGAAGGGAAGTACATCGTGGAAGACCAGAGATAATCAATACAACCAGTGTATGAAGTCTATTCTGGGGTTAGAGCACCACAAAATTACACATTTTATTTGCCTTCTAATACAAATGCTTGGATTTTCATTCTTCAAGCACAAGTGGCACTTTCAGAATATAATGGAAAGAGCATGCTTCTCTCCCTGATACTCTACATCCTACCCTTACATCTCTCCCTCCACCATCACTATTCTCCCTGGGATCCAAAGAAATAACTGTGGAGTGTCACAAGAAGTTCCACCTCCTTTCGCCACAGTGAAAACAGCATGACCTCCAGGTATGGAGACAGTGATGCCTCCTCCAATCAGAGGGATTATCTTCAGTCTCTCCCCCAACACTGTGGACATCACACTAAAGTGATGACATGGGATAGCTGGCCTGTAGCTGGGAAGTTGCTAAAGCAACGTGACATCAGGGTGAGGGGGAAAGGTGATGACTGACAGAAATGACTGTCTTACTCCTTTCTGTTTTTTATTAAATGTGTTAATTATCTCTTTGTCCTTTTTGCAGAGAGTACGGATAACTTTGTCTCAAGTAAGTCTCCTTTGCCTCTTGCTTTGTAATTGTACATGTTCTCAATCCTTTTTTTAGTTCCTTCAAATTCAGAGAGCCTTCCTACCTCCTCCACCAACAGTTGAGAGAATGTGAGATATCTGTGGCAGAGAGAATTGGAGGATAGTGTCTAGACTTCTGGGGCAATTTCTCCCAGGCTCCTTTTCACCTAGGGAAGTCTGTTTAGAGAGTTTGAGGAGTTTTCAGTTCCCTGGTGTAGAAGTGAATCTTGCTAGGCCTCATTTTTGTCAGATTGGGTTTGGGTTTATATTGAATGCCCCAGATGTTAGTTCCTATAGGAAGTATGATACCCAAGTTTTTAGATGTTCCATTTTTCTATTTTAACTTATGTAGAGATGAAGGGAAAGCACAGATGGATTTCAATGGGCATTTTTTTTTGTGGGGTGGGTCAATATTCAAATAAGTGAGATCACAGGTCCATTTGAGAGATGACAAATGGTTTATTTCCCATGTGACTGTGGCTTATTAGATTTTTTGGGGAAACCATGGAAGTTTGAGTGTACAGATAATTTAAGAGCAAGGATTAAACTGCTTTTAAGTTAATTAGGGGCTTGCAAATAATGTTTTGTATTTTTCTGAAGGAAGTCTACCACCCTTGTCATTTCTTTCTTCTGACAGAATTATGGGAATTTGTCTCACTTGTTTTGTGGAGGTCCTCCCTCCACATCCAAGTTGCCTTAATCTAGATGCAAATGTCATCTGTGTTTCTTATTCCTTCTCAGTCTCTGGAGACTGGTACCCCCACAGAATGTTCCTCTAGAGACGTCCAAGGTGGGGAAGCTCTTCTCCAAGACGATGCTATAAGCCTTAGAACAAACTAATTCTTGTCTTCAGCATTACTGGTTAATGGTGAATGAGGCATTTCCATGGGTGTCTCTTTCACATATAATGCGATGAGTTGTCATAGTGCACCAGCCTCAATGGGGAATGATTGAGATAGTGGTTTCTATTTTAGGCTAGGAATCGATAACCTCTTTAGACCCAAATTGCCACCACTTAGATCAAGTAACCTTCATGGCACAAACGTGTTATAGAGAAGAAAGGGAATGTGAGAACAAAGGAGGAAGAAGATAGAAGTGTCTGTTGGTAGCCTGCTGTCAACAATTGCCTCAGGAGTCAGTGGAAGTAGTGCTTTGAGTTGTATGCTTTTGTCCAGTCTGTGGGAAGCTTCCCCTTGTTTTTCATTCGGGACTACATCTAGTTATTTAGGCTTAATTTCTAAGTCCTTCTACCGCCCCCCCCCCCCTTCATAAAGCATTGTGTTATTCCAGTGGTTCATAGATTATAGCATCTAAGTTTTCCTTTTCCCTTTGAGGAATTGGGTGATGGGATAGATAATAGGAATATTATTTTAAAGACAGTATAGCAGTGGCCACATATGCTCTTGAGCTATTTATTGTATTTAGTCAGGAAATATAAAAGGGATTTATGTTCTAGAGCCACTTCCTCAGAACCTAGGGAGATATTAGGATACAAAGGTTCAGATTGGAGTGAATGTCTTTTTGCAGGGATTGATGGCATATTCTTTGGGGCAGGGGATAGAATTGTGACTTAGGTGCCAAAAAGTTTCCCAATGCTTGCTAATGTGTGGTCTGTTGACTAACTGCCCTCCTGCTCTGTTCTTTTGGTTCCAGTCTATGAAGTGAGCCCCACACCTCCTATCACCGTGACCCACAAACCAGAGGAGGACACTTTTGGGGTGAGTCATATCCTGGTCAAGAAGAGTTAACTTCTCCAAAGGGGCCTGACTAGGCTTGGTTCAGGGATTCTCTGATTCTCTTCACAGAGAGAGAAGGAAGCCAGAGACTGGTATTTCATTAGGGAGTAAGACTGGATATTTAAGGCTGAGTTCTATGCCTCTAGAGGTAGACTGTCTTTAAAAAAATTTGTTGTTGTCTTTTGTTTTTATATCACCTTCATTTATATATAGATATAAACATATCTATATCTATATTAATATCTGTATCTCCTCCCTTATCCATCAAGCCAACCCTTATAACAAAGAAAAAAAGCAGTTTATCAAAACTAACCAACACATTAATTGAGTCCAACAGGATATGCATGGTTTCACATAGGTAGTCCCTAAAAGAGGTGGACTTTCTACACAGAATTTTTGACAAGGTGGTTGACTGCTTCTCTGAACCCTGGGATGACCCTTTGCTCTCTGTAGTATTTAGGAATCAAAGTTTTTTGAATAAAAAAGCAAAGGGAAATTCATTTATGACTGGTGGTTGAGTCAGGTTCCAAATACCATTCACCAAGGATGGGAACAACTCAGAGAATGGAGTCCTGGAACCAGGAGTTCTTCTTCCTACCAATTTATTGTGGTAAGTTTCTTGGGAGTCTTCAGTGTCTTGTTAATCGGTTTCCTACTGGATTTTATGCAGCAGGCACACAGCGTCGTGTACTGGGAAGAGCTTCTGATGTAAACCTCTCATTTGGGCAGAGAGCAGTTATGCAGCGTGCTCTGTGGGACTCTGGTGGTACACCCTGACCCTGAGGCCTGTGTTTTATTCCTCCAGGTATCCATAGCTGTGGGACTTGCAGCTTTTGCCTGTGTCCTTTTGGTGGTTCTCTTTATCATGATCAACAAGTATGGCCGGCGGTCCAAGTTTGGAATGAAAGGTATGGTGGGATTTCCATTTATTAGCATGGGTGCTTTTGGGGGAGCTGAATCTTTTGACTGTAGGATGCTGTTGTAATCTTCTTTGATTCCTGAAAGGATTCTCTCCCAATCATCCAGTGGCTGGTAATGCTTCCTAATTAACTTTGCTGAGAGCTGCCTGCTCTATGGTTATGATCAGTAATTGCTCAGCTTGGGGAACAGGGGCAGGGATCTTGCCCACTGGTGCCCAAATGTGGCGTCTCTGTTTTTTTTGGAACTGATCTACAGAACTTGTTAACTGTATTGGTGGGAGCTGTGCTAGTTTAGGAAGAAAGTTGGGGATGTGGTGATGGGGGCAAGAGAAGGGACCATTTGGGTCCTATGGTTACTGGTGGAAAGGTTGAATTCTTACTCCTACAAACTGTAGACCAGAAATTGTTTTACTATTCTCTGGACCCCTCCTTGGGGATCTGAAGAAAAAGTGGAGCTGCATTGGCCAGGCAGGATGTGAGCTGACTGATTCTACTATGAAATAGTTGACCCATGGTGGTGTCTCAGCACGTAGCTCCACACAGGGTCCCAGGGCCTATGCCAAGATCAACAGGCTTTCTAAGTCCACTGGCCAGGTTCCATGACATGGAGTGCTTAGCTCCAGCACCGGGTGGTGGTGGCTTCTGGCCAAGGTTGGTGTAACGGGTCTAGCATGAGAGGGGTTAACATGGTGAATTAGTGTCCATCCATGAAGGCCCAATTGGGGGCAGGGATAGGCTTATCCAAATGAGATATGGGAGGTTGTGGTACCAATATTAAACCTGGAACCTTTTCAAGACTCGCTCTGAACTCAGAATTCCTTTCCATTTCTGGTGTTGGACTGGGGTAAATGAAAGGTATGTCTTGATATTTTCTACCTTCTGTAGAAGATTTATTTTAGGTGGTAAGCCTGGTATCAGGTTGATGTTTTTCGAGTAAGATTATGAGGAATGAGAAAAATTAGACACACTTACAAAGTGGTATCACCTTTAGCAAATAGTATTAAGGAATGGAGAAAAGAATGGAGAAATGAAAGGGAAAACTTGAAGTTCTTGGAAACTCATTGGTTATGTGTCTTCCCTGTCCTTCTGGCTTTGAGGAATTTGGGAGCATCGCATCCAAATGAGCTGTGTTTCTTTAATATTAGATGTATTGGCTAAAAAATGTAAGCGGGAAAAAATTGACTAGACTAAAATAAGGAGTAGAAGACTGTCACTGGACCAGAAGACATGAATAAGATTGATTTGCTTTTGTAAACCAATGTGGAATAAGCATGTTTGAACAACTGGAACTCTCCAGGTGCCAGATGTGCTAAGTTTCATATGTCCAGGAGTGTGGTAGAGTTATTCTTGAGTCTTTTAAGGTGGCTGCGAATGGTTTCCTTTTAAATAGCTATATCTAGGATAATCATGCTTAAGTGATCTTCCCTAATTAAGACAATTTTTCCTCAACTGCCCTTCCCACCACTTTCAGAACTACTATCCCCTTCCCCCTCTCTGATAAGAGAGAGAGAATTGGGAGCTGCCTCTCATTCCCAAAATGAAGCACCACCAGCTGAGACCTTGCCACTTGCTTGGCAATGCTCTGAGAGCAGATTTTTCCTGTTAATTGTCATAATGCTCCTGGAACAGCATGTCCCCATGTCGGATGAATTACCCTGTGTGCTGGGTTGGCTCCACTCAGCCGCACTCTGTGAACCCTTTTCTCCTCCATCCTTCTGGATCCCCACTCTCAGGCTTAGATCTTATTAAGGTTTGGGATAGGATGTTGATCCAGGTTAGTAATAAATAAGGAATTTCTTTGGGCTTAAGGCCAGATGCCACCATGAATCTGGTAAAGAGTCTGAGGCAAGGTGGAAAGGCATTGTATCTTGAACTGATGACATCTGATAACAAGTCCTATTGAGGGACCCTTCCTCATGTAGAATTCTCTGATCATTATCAGCTTAAGTTGTGGCTAGATATGAAAGTATCCCTGAGATGATATTGAGGCTTTATGCTCAGCTGCAACAGGAGGAAACTCCTCTTAGTGACTAAATCAAAGGTAAGAGGGGAGGTACCTTTAGCCTCTCCTAGCTAATGGATGGAAATGGAAATTAAAGTCTTTTGTGCTATTCTTATGGAAAAGATGGAGAGCTATGTACTTGGCAGCAGTACAATTAGGTGGGTTGAATTGACTGAACTGAATAAAAAGATCCAAATGGTAATTGTTAATGTTTCCATGTCACTTTAGATGGAGGTCTTCTGTGGAATGCCCTAGGTATCAGTGCTTGGTCCTGTGCTGTTTAACTTTTTTCTTAATAGCTTTATTAAATGTTTATTGTGGCATGGTTATCAGATTTGCAGATAATCCACAACAACACACATTTAAACCACAAAAAATCCTTGGCAGTCTAGCATGTTGGGTTGAACTGAATAGAATGAAAGGTAATAGAAATAAATACAGTCTTGCACTTGCACAAAACATCAACTTTAGAAGTCCAAGTTGGAGGAAATGTGGCTAGATAGCAATTAGTCTGGAAAAAAAAAGACTGGAGGCTTTAGGGGACTTTAGTAAGATCAGTATAAGTCAAGAGTGTGATATAGCTGCCTAGAGAATTACTGTAATCTTAGGCCCAATTGAGAGAGGCATAATGTCCAGAAATAGGAACAAAATAGCCCTTCTATACTCTGCTGTAATCAGGTCTGGACGAATATGCTGAGCTCTAGGTGCTAAAGTTTAGGAAGGACAATGAAATGATGGAGTGTCCAGAAGAACACTCAGGATAATGAAAGACCTTAAGATCATTCTTTCTGGGAACCAGTTAAAAGAATTGTTGATGTTGACCTTGAAGAGATGATCCTTATGACAGTGGGGAGAAGACTGTATGGACATGATAGCTGTCTTCAAGTATTTGAAGGGAAGTCATGTGAAGCAGGGTTGAGATCTGTTCTTGGCCCCAGGGAAGAACTGGGATTGGTAAAAGCTACAGCCTTGACATGAGGGGGAAATTTTCTAACAGAGCTGTCCAAAAGGAAGCAATTGGTTTCTTTCTTATTGAAAAGAAGGCCTTTAAACAAAAGCAGGGTGACCATTTTTCAGGTATATTATTGAGAATAATTTGGACAAGACAATCACTGAGGCTCCTCCCAACTCTGAAAATCAGTGAAAAACATGATTTCCAGCCATTTCAGGCTTATATGAGAAATCATCCTATCACACCAACCCTGATACTAACTCCTACCATCAGGCTAGAAAAAAGGTATTTCATTATTTTTTTAAACCAGAACAAAAAAGTCACCTGAGGTGTCAACTATGATTTTTTTGGTCTGTGTTGACCAAGATGTTTCATACTTCTTTCATTCCAGGGAGTTATTTGAGATCTTTTCAGGATTTTATTTACTACTCTTTTTTGCTCATGTGTCATCGGTACAAACTTGACCAATCAAACTCTCCTTTTTAATACAACCAGCAGAGAAATCAGTCATCCCATGTGAGTGGGAAAAAGGAATATAGTATGAATTCACCTAGAATTCTGGGGAAGGGGAATAATAGGAGAGAGTAGAATCAAAGAGAAGTGAATCAGAGAAAAGATAATTTCAAAGATCCTAGGTTATTCATCAGAATCTAATGAGATAGTATATGAATGAAGGAAATCCTTCTACTGTACAGTTCACTTTCTTCTGGACAAGAGCATTCTTTAATTAAACAAACATTTACTAAGTGTCTACTGTATGTAGAGCATTGTATCTCAGGTGATGTTTCTGCTCAGTTTTGAAGCAAAATCATTCTGTATGAAGTGAATGTGGTCAGCACTTCATTGTAGCTATCACCAAAAGCGCCAGTGTTTCTGATACTTTATTGATGGGAGTTTTGGATTGGAGAGAGGTGTCAGAATGAGATCAAGGCTCATGTTTGATCCTTCTTGTGCATGCCTTATGGCATAGCTAGAAAGGCCTATCTGGACCAATTCCCTCATTTTATAGATGAAGGAACTAAGGCCTAGAGTGACAAAGTGACATCATTCTGTCATAGTTCATTGTCAAAGGGTGGTTAGGTGAGCTAGGTTCTAATACAAGCCCTTCTATAAATTGGAAGGAGCTTAAGAAAGAAAATTTATGTCACATAGCCTCATTGTACCTCAGTTTCTCCATTTGTAAAATGGAAAACATGCCAACCTTCTGTATTCTGTATTTCCCTGAGTGGTTAAGAGAAAATTAAATGCAGGGTGGCTAGGTGGCACAGTGAATAGAGCATTGGCCCTCGAGTCAGGAGGAACTGAGTTCAAATTCGGCCTCAGACATTTAACACTTACTAGCCATGTGACCTTGGGCAAGTCACTTAACCCCAACTGCCCTGCCCTCTCCCCTCCAGAAAAAAAATTAAATAATCAATATTAAAGTGCTTGGACAGTGAGATACAACTATTAGAGGTAATTTTAAGGAGAGAGAGACACCCCACTGTTCAACAACAGGGTATATTATACTGCATCCTTTCACTGTGATCATCAGAGATGATACTATGACAAAATGAAGTCCCAAATCAGAGAACCTGTGAGATTTTATCCTTTATATTTGAGATTACTTCTTCTCTTTCATAGGAACAATCCTGGCCTCAGCCTCTTTTTTGTTTATACTTGTACTCCTGTGTCTTGGCTTTACATGGAGAACCTACCAGAAGTCTGGGCAATGGCGTATTAATCTGAATGGATGTCTGCCTGCCATCCTACTTAGATTATTTTCATCTTGTACAGTAAACTCCTGGAGTTTGCATGACTGGTTTTGCCCACTGTTACAGGAATAATAGGTTCTTGCAAAGAAGTAGGTTTTCTAAGTGAATTCTTTGCAAAGTTAGTAAATGAACACACTTGCATTTGATTTCATTATAGAGTATCAGTTACCTAGTTATAGGAGTGGAACACCAGGGACTTAACCTAGTGTGGCTTATTGATTGTAGATGTGATGCTAAATTGTAAACTTCTCAGTAAAGTAGGGGAGATAGATTGGAAGGGAGGGAGAGATAAGGGTTGAGGGGTGTGGCCTGAGGAGAGATGTTTTTCTGTACTGGGGTCTGCAGGAAGGGAACTTAGAGTTGGCAGGTTCCTAGGTCTAATTAAACCATAACAAAAATGATGGTCAAGGACTTGAGTGATGTGGCAACTAGAATTCAAATGAGTGAAGCTTTGAATGAAAAAGTAGAAAATGGACATCTGTTTACTGGTCAGATAACTTTTTAGCACTATGCTTATGAGAGGCAGTGTGTTGTGGTATGGGAGCTAGAGAGAGTCATATTTGAAAACAAGATGAAATGGATTCAATTTTTGTCTTTTATACACATTAGCTGTATGATTCTGGGCAAATCCCTTAACCAAGTGCTCTGGGTCCCTGATACCAAATTCAGATAGAAATGAATCTCTGCAGGCTGCAGATTGACTTAGAAAACCACAAATGAACATTATCTATATTGTATTGGGTTATTTACTTTGTTAAACATTTCTCAAT
Organism: Petaurus breviceps papuanus; assembly: GCF_028583685.1. Classification (NCBI taxonomy): domain Eukaryota; kingdom Metazoa; phylum Chordata; class Mammalia; order Diprotodontia; family Petauridae; genus Petaurus; species Petaurus breviceps. The sequence continues at coordinate 64,303,008 of NW_027186296.1, read as the reverse complement.
TAATTTTAATTGAGTTCTGATTGCATCCGGGAGTTTGACATTTCTTCAGGCAATTCTCTAATACTATAAATTGCAGAAGATTGCCAATCTGCATTGTTACAAGGAGTTTTCTCACTGGCATCACAGATCTAGTCTCTGTCCCTGTGATATTTTATGTTTTGGAGGAAATTTGTAAACTTCACTCTTCATACATAATCAGATAGAAAATCCTTCCTAAGCTCTGTATGACTTCATTTAAAAAAATTTATCTTATTCTGAACTTAAGAAATAAATTATGGAAATGCTTATTTTAGGGAAGGAGATTGGATATCCTAAAAAGATAAGATTATCTGAGAACTGGAGGATTAAAATGGAGTTAGCCTCAGTGAAGACTAGGATATTTGAGAAAATTAGGGATTGTAAGGGAGATTTTTATCCTAGAGCAAGTCAGATTGTTTGATCCCAGAACTAGTAGAATTCTAGAAATAAAGCCCCTGGTCTAGATTAGGTACCATGATCTTGAGGATCCTAGGGAAACCTTTGGAGTTAATAGACTACTAAGCAACATCTCACAATGGACTTGTCATCACAATTCCTAAGAAATATACTTTATTGATTTTTTTTCCTACTCAGTCCAAGAAATATACCTTCCTTGGTCTTGACATAAGAGTCTAACCATAGGGAAAGGGATCATAGGAAGACAGATTTAGAGTTGAAAGGGATCTGAGAGGTCATATAGTTCAAACAGACTAGGAAATTAAGCCCAGAGAGGTGAGGATCCTTGCCCAAGATTACACCATGGATAATTTAAAGAGATAGGATTTGAATCCATATCCTTTGCCTTTGACTCAAAATACAAAGTGCTGTTTCCACTGGCTCACTTTTGGGACACTAGCTCTGGTGTCAAGATAGTGTCTGCTGGTGCCTAGTTGGCATAGTGAATAGAGTGCTGGCCCTGGAGTCAGGAGGACCTGAGTTCAAATGCGACCTTACTTAACACCAAAATTAGCCGTGTGACCTTGGGCAAGTCACTTAACCCTAATTGTCCTACCTTCTCCCCTCCAAAAAGCAAAAAAACAAAAACAAAAACGAGATAGTGTTTGCTTACTTCTTTCTGAAGGTAGAAACAAAGATGGTGGTGCAGAAAGAGAGCAGAGGCCTTAGGAAGAGATAGAGCAGGAGAATCAGGAGGGCTGGAATGGAAGCAAGTATATAAAATGCAGCTCCATGTTTCCAGTAATGTTTTAAGTGCCCCATCACTATCAATTCGTTTGCTTTTTATTCTAATGGCCTGAGCTGTACTGATGCCTCTGATGTACATGTGGATGTCAAAAGTACTTGTAGAGCTGTTCTATTGTAATTTAGCATTAGTTAATAGGTACTTAAAGCAAAGTGGTTGCCTATTTGATTATGATTGGGCATTATTAACATTTTTCCCCCTGTAAATAGATGGTAACTGTTTTTCAGTAGATTTGAGAATAATGCCAGAGACCTAATTTCAAGGGGCTTGACTCCTGGCAAAGGATCTGGGTCTTCGCTCATGGTGAACATAGTTACTGTCCTTTTGGTGAACCAGTTTGTGTTATATGATTTATCTTGGGAGTGAGGCATAGACCTGCCTTCTATACTGATTCTGTTTTGGTACACTCAGAGGAAGGTTTCTATCAGCAGGATGGGATATTAGAGCCCTTCATAAGAAATGACAATTGTTCACTACATGGATGTTTACCCAGGGCTGTCCTAAAAGTGTAGGCAAAACCATAAAACCATAGGAGCAATGGAGTTGGTAGAGAAGGTGGAGAAAGAAGATAGCACTAGGAAGGACTTAAAATACATATATACACACATATGCATATATGTACATATATGCAATGTGTATACATACAAATGAATATATGTGTATATGTATATACACAAGTACATATAGTTATTCCCTAATTGATAAACGGTCAAAGAATATGAACAGGTAGTTTTCAGATGAAGAAATCAAAGCTATATAGAGTTGTATAAAACACCCTAAATCATTATTGATTAGAGAAATAAATATTAAAACAACTTGAGATATCATCTCACACTTATCAGATTGACTAAAATGATAGGAAGGAAAATGACAAATGTTGGAGGGGATGTGGAAAAATTGAGACACTACTACATTGTTGGTAGAATTGTGAACTGATCCAACCATTTTGGAGAACAATCTGAAATTATGCCCAAAGTGTTATGAAACTGTGCATACCCTTTGGCCCAGCAATGCCACTATTAGATTTGTTTCCCAAGGTGATCAGGGAAAAAGGAAAAAAAAACCCTATGTATTCTAAAATATTTATAGTGGCATTTTTTTTTGTCATGTCAAAGAACTGGAAATTGAGGTGTTACCCATTAATGGAGGAATGGCTAAACAAGTTGACATATATGATTGTGATGGAATGCTGCTGTGTTATAAGAAATGACAAGAAGGTTGATTTTAGGGGAAAACATGGAAAGACTTGCATGAAATAATGAGGAGTGAGAGGAGCAGAATCAAGAGAGCATTGTACACAGTAACAGTTGCAATATTGTTTGAAGAGTACCTCTGAATGACTGCACTATTCTGAGTATTATAAATATTCAAATCAACTACAAAGGACCTAGGAAGATGCTATCCACCCCCAGAGAAAGAACTGATAAATAGAAGTATGCATAGTATGGCTTTACATACCCATATGTATCTATATATCTACACATACTTTCTGTGTCAAATGGTGGCCTTCTCTAGTATGTGGTGGGAAGAAGACATTTGGAACTTAAAATGCAACAAAAATAAAATTGAAAATTAGAACATATGCACATAATATACCCATGTTTATATATACATGTATGTACATAGATAGATAGATCATAAGAAGGAGGCAGAATGATACTGTGGAAAGAAGAATCCCTGCTGGGACACTTGTTACCAGATGACTTTGGGCAAGTCATTTAACCTCTCTAGGACTCGGTTTCCTTCTCTGATTCTAAGGTTCCTTCCCACCTGTAACTCTATGTCCCTGTAATCTGTAAGTTCTTTCAGCCCTTAATAGAAAGCATTTTAAAATTCCCTAAACCTTGGGTGAGATGCAACCCTGATTTTTTTGGAAATCAGCCCACATGATTGTAACACTCTTTGAAAGAGGAAGAAAAGATTTGTGATTCAAGTGAAGCAACGAATTGGGAAATTATTTACCCAAGGTCATAGTGAAATGAAAACTGAATCTGGAAAGGGTACTTAGGCTTCCTTTCTGTCTTCCTTTCTCTTTCTAGCTCTGCTCCCTCCCTCAGTTGGAGGGGGAATTAGCATCCCTGAGCACCCCCTGTTGCTGTGTCAGCAGGGAACTTGGCATGGAGATAACAAGGAAGAATGATATTAACCTTAATAGCCTTTAAACTCAAGTTGGCAGTAGTTTCTGACTTGTTCTCCAAGACCCTGCCTTGTATGATATAGTGAAAAGAACACTGGAACAAGAGTCAAAAAGGCCTGGGTTTGAATGTGGACTCTGCCACTTGCTACCAGTGAGGTTGTGGACAGATTACTTTGCTTTTCTGTACCTTAGGTTCCACGGCTGTAAAATGATGAGCCTGGATGAGACATCTCTTGCATCTCTAAGCTCCTGTGAATTTATAGTTTATAGTTCTCTGCCCCTCCCATGTTCTTTACACATGTCCTCATATCCTTTCCCCCATCACTCCTAGGTCCCCTAAGTCCTTTCTCAATCCCTAGACTCTGTCTCAGGACTTTAAACCCCAAAGAATAGCCCCAGCTGCTGGCTTATTGCACATTTAGGATGAAAATGGTTGTGGTGGATCTTTAGTTAGAACATGAGCTAATTGAAGCTAAGAGACTTCTATCTTTTCTCTCTCTGTTTTGGACTTTATTTATTGAGAGTCTCTCGGTACAGATTAAATTTCTCTGCTCAGCAACTACGTGTATGTCCTAGAATGGGGAGCCACTGAGCTTTGGGTAAAGAACTCAAACAGCTTGTATTTTTCTGGCACTGCTGAATGTCCCTGTCCTTTGAAAGGTCTAGCAGTAATTGGGATAGATGCTTCTATACCACTTCTGACCACAATGGAATCAAATGACTGAGAGCTGGAAGGGACCTTAGGCATCATTTACCCTAACCCTCTCATTTATTTTTCGTTTATCAGGCATTTATTTTTATTTCTTGCTTCTACCTCCATCCCTCCCTTACAAAAGAAATAAAAAACAAAATCCTCGTAACAAATATGCATAGTCAAGCAAAACAAATTCCTATACTGACCAAGTCCCAAAATGAATGCTTCCTTTTGCATATTTAGCTGATCACTTCTCTGTCAGGGGATAGGAAGCAATCTTTATCTCCAGTGCTCTGGAAACGTGGTTAATCACTGTGTTGATCACTGCAGTGATTTGATTTAAGTCCTCCAAAATTGTTTGTTTTCTTGCAATGTTATTGTTAAAATAGAGATTATTCTTCTGGTTCTGCTCATTTCACTCTCTACCTGTTCATATTAGTCTTCCCAGATTTCTTTCATCATTTCATAAAGCACAGCAGTATTCCATTATATTCATTTACCACAATTTGTTCATCCATTCCCCATTTGATCAACAATACCTTCGTTTCCAGTTCTTTGCCACTACAAGAAAAGCTGCTTTAAATATTTTTGGACATATGGGAATGTTCCCTATTCCTTTGATCTCTTGGGCTACCCTCTCATTTTTATAAGAAGAGAGACCCATACAAGTCAAGTGACCTATGTCTAAGTTTACATGGGTAGTAAGTAGTAGAGCTGGGATTTTAACCCAGACCTCTGATTCCAAGGACCATGTATTTAGATATGCAGAAGATACCTTAGAGACCACCAAGTCCAGTTTTCCGGATGAGAAACTAAGGTACAGAGAAGTGAAATGACTTGCCTAGGGTCACCAAGTTAATAAATGTTTGAGGTAGGATTTGAACCCTGGTCTTCCTAACTCCAAGTCAGGTAGGCACCCTGCTTTTCCAATACTTGCTCTGCCACATTCAACTGAATTTGATCATTCATTTATTAGGCACTCATCGTTTGTAAGGAGTTATGTAAAACGCTATAGATAACAAAGACAAAAATGAAGCAGTCCCTGCTCTCAGAGAGCTTACTGAGCAGAAGAGATTTAATAGGTACAAATATAAATAATAATGCAGTAAATTCACTGACCAGGAAGGGGAAAGCACTAATATCTGGGGAAATCAGGGGAGGCTTTGTGAAAAACGTGGTACCTGACACGAGCCTTAAAGAAAGCTAAGGATTTTACATAGGATCAAAGGACTGTATGTAGATCTAAAGGGTTCTCAGAGGCTGTCTCCTCCACCCCCACCCCCCCATCCCATTTTCTGGTTAAGAAAACTGAGACTCTGGCAAGTTCAGTGTCATCATACTTCCCTGCTGCTGTGTCCTCAGAGGCTTTCTTGTGACCCTGCTCCAGCCTTGGCAACCAAATGTGCATGGCAATACCTAGAAATGGGGTTTAATCCAAAATGTTTTATTTCTACCCCTACCTACTAGCTTGTTAATCTTGGCAGAGCCTTGCTTCCTGCACAACTGAGCCAAGGACAGATAGAATTATTCATTATTCGAGGCAATTCGATTTCCTATTTTATTGACTAATTTAATGTTGGCAGCAAAGCACAGTCTGTTCTAATCCAGAACCATTTGAGATGTGTAACATAGGGTTAAATAATTTCTGTAGTTCACTAGTCAACAGGAATAGACCAGCCTGAGAGCTCTCCTAGTGTTATTTTTTCCAGGATTCTTTGGAGGGTAAATCCCAGTAAATGTTCCTGTCAGAGTTCTTCTTTCTGGTCCTCTTGCTTAGTCCTATCTGGATTTTAAAAATTCTTTTATGACTCTCACTATGGCATGTGCCAGGAGCCTTCACTTGTTCCCAAAGGAGTAACTGACCATGCCATTGACTTTGGCTAATGAGAAGCTGCTGCAGTCTACATTACACATTGACTTAAAAAAAATGCAACTTATTCTCCTGTGAACACGGCAGCAGGCTTTAACATACACAAAGAAATGCCCTTGAAACCACAATCAGCCAAGGAACTCAAATAAGAAGCAACAGCTAATACAAGCGTGTGTGTGTGTGTTTTATATAGATGAGGGAACACATTGAAAACAATGGGTAACCCAACCACGACAAATCTCCAGTCCCAACACTTTTTCACCTTATTGCCTTCTATGATGAACCATTTATAATGTGAGATAAACTTGTCATAGCTGTGGAGAAGAGACCAGGAGAGATGCTACCATGAGCCATAGCCACAGGTCAATGACACTCAGCTGGGCACCCTTGGGAGTTATGACTCATACCCTGGGTACCAAACTGCAGAGGCAAAGATCAACAGGAGTGACTAATGGGAGAGATGGGGGATAGTTTGTCATCAACTTTTTGTGTTCAGTGGGTTGATGTTTTTTTCTTAAAAACAAGCAGCTCAGATTTGTAGTCATACTTGGAGTCAGGAACTGTTGAGTCATAACTCTCCCTCAGACATTTCCTAGCTATATGACCCTGGATAAGTCATTTAAGGTTTTTCAACCTCAGTTTCCTCATCTATAAAACTGGGATAACAATAGAGCCTAACCCTAACAAGTAAGTTGTATCAAATGCGATAACGTGTATATGTAGCGTTTTGTAAATCTTAAAGCCCTATGTAAATGCTTGCTCTTATTTTATTATTTCTCTCTTTCCCTGGTACAGTCAGATTTGAAAATTAACTTAGTCCTACTCATTTGTTCTCCTGTTCTCCCTTCTCTCCTATACTATAGAATATTATTTGTAAGTAAATACCTTCCTAGCTTTAGATACAACTGGAGTTACCCCATGGGTGATGGAATTTTTCTCCTTAAAGGCTCTTCCTACAAAGGAACAAAAGTCACTGTGGTTCTGGTCTTAGTTTCTCTGACTTCTCCTAGAGTAAAAGTAGGGAATTTAAATTCTATACCCATGACTCTTCTTTAGGGAGGATATGGAATTAGTGAAAAAAGTAAGATTAAACATTCAATCAAGGCAGATTTTTGGAACTCAGACTGTGTGTGAGATTTTTCTTTTTCAGTTTAAACCCATGATTTCCTCAGGGTGTGGGGAGCTGGTCCATGAGGAAATTCACTGTACTAGTACACACCTATAACTGTTCTTCAACTTAGACTCTTAGAGGTTTGCCTACATTCAATGAGAGATTAAAGAATTTACCCAGAGTCACACAGCTAGTATATGTCAAAGGTGGAACTTGAACCCTGTTCTTCTTTACTTTGAAGCTGGCTCTCTATCTACTACACTAAACCACCTTTTGTGGGAAATATACAATTATAATCCCTACCCTGAATGGTTTACACTCTAGTGGACAAAATAGGACAAGCATGAAAAATAACTCCAAAAACAGTATATATTATTTGCCATAGGAGAGAAATAAATTTCCATGGTAGGTCAGAAAAAGGAGCAATTGGGGTAGAGATGGTGGGGTTGGGGATCAGAAAATACTTTCTAGAAGAACAGTTTCTCCATTGTTAGCTACAGTATAGAGTTAGTCAATGGAGGTACAGTTGATATCAAAGGTCATTGAAAATTATAGGTCCTTAAATTCTTATTCTCTTATTACCTTGTTCCCTGACTCTAAGCTGATGACTCAGTTTATTTGTGCTTTTTATTGCCTCACATGTAACATGGAAGTCAGAAATATTGACCTGTCTTAAAAAAGTTATTGGTCAGAGTAATCAAATTGATTCTAAAACATTCAGCAAAATATAACTCCAAGTGAAGTAAGCCATACCCTCTTTGGGCTGAATTGGCCTCAATTGTTTTCTCTCAAGACATCCACTAACAGAGCCTTAGTATCTTACTATCACTACTTACTCCCTTCAGATAGGGAACCCCTTAAATTAATGCTCTCAACTGTTCCTGATAACTGTTAAACTTAATTAGGCTTGGGAATCATTTTACCATTAATCAGTGTCCTTACTTTGTAGGGTATTGCTTTTCTTCACCATTTCATGATGGGGGTAGTTTAGAGCTGTCATTGCACAGAGAGGAAACTGAGGCTGAGAGAGATTTCCACCAAGTTTGTGTAACAAACCTGTACAAGATTAAAAACTCCAATCCAAGAGTTCCTTGTAATTGGAAGAAATCTTTCCCCATATTTCTCTAGAAAGGTATGAACCCACTTTATTCTTATGTTCAGTGAGAAAGTGTGGTCTGAAGGTGGTAATCTGGATTACTAAATTGGTAGGATTTTAAATCCAACAGGGAAGATAGGGAAAGCAGCAGGTTACAGTGAAAATAATGTTGGATTGGCATTCAGCAGACTTGGGTTTGAATCCCTGCTCTGCCACCATCTGTAGGGTAAGTCACTTATGTTATCTGGGCTCTAATTTCCTCATTTGTAAAATGAGAAAGGGGGATTGACTGGGTGGCCCCTGAGGTTTTTTTTCTTGTCTAAATCTCAATCTTTATGTATCTTGTCAGTTCTAAATCTTAATCTTTCTCTAACAGATGATTTGGGTTAAGTTGGTGTGCTGCCTGACTGGGTATATGTCTAAGAGACTACCCTTTATGGTGCTGATTCCATTATTGTCTATTCTAATGCTCCTCTGGTATTTGCTTTGGAACCCTGCCCTGTGCTCCAATTTCCCATGGAATAAGGTTTGTATAGTTGACTTACTAAGGGCTGGAAAATTTCTTTATCAGTCATGGAAATTCCAAGTCTTCTTACCTGACAGACATCTTGAGTTCAAAAAAACCTGTGGCCTATGGTAACCATTCAGACCTGTTCCTGGCCAGGGTGAAGAAGAATGTTAGTTAATGTCTGTCTTCATACCTCACAGCAGAACTAAAGGAAATTTCTCAGTCTCTTAGACCTTGCTGTTCTAGGAACTGCCTCTCAAAATATCTTTGCATAATAAACTGAGGTTAATTGGTTGGGTTTTTGATAACTGATGAAGGGAGGAGGGATGCCTTAGAATATCCTAGGACTTCTCTGAGATCTTCTGGCTCACCAGCTCTTGTAGAACTGTGCAAAGCATAAGGATGATTCTAAGCCATTTTGTTCTGTTGTTGCTACAGAACATCAGGGTCCTTGCATTTCCATTCCTGGCCTGGAAAGTAAGGTTGGGATCTGACACTTTTTAGTGAGAAGTCCCTCTAGCAGAGCAGAGTTGGAAGGGACCTCACTGGCCACGTCATCCAAAGTATAACATGATAGGAGTCCCTACTGCCATCCCATCATGGTCATCCAACCTATCCTTGAAGGCCTCCAAGGAGGAAAAAGGTCATTGTCAGGAAGTCATGTGAGTATAGGTAGGACTAATCAGTGTAACTGTTTCTGGCCACCCCTCCCCCCTTTAGGTTATATATGAAGTGATGGGCCTCTAGATCCATCTAACTCTTTCCAGAGAACAGATAGACTAATGTTGTCCTTAGATGGGGTGAACTGATGTAAGAACCCTGGAAAGTTAGCCTTTAGACTTTAAAACTTTCCTCTTCAGCTTCTTTCAGACTCCATACACTTGGAAGAACATATACATGTATCTTCCTGCAAAAGACTGACAGTCTCCCACTAAGTCTTTATTTTTTTTTAAAGACTAGATCTTCCCAATACAAGCTGTAAGTACAGAAACTACTCCTGGCTTTATCCTTTGACCTGCTCTGCTGCCAACCTGGGTCGTTTCTTCCCTCCTTAGACAACCTGGTGCTACCAATTCACCATTTTCCTCCCTTTCTTCTCCCTGTATCTCTCAAGGGCTCACCATACTAAGACTGAACTTAGTTTGGATACCTCATTGACATTGCCCACTGCAGTTCGGAATTCCTGAGCTCAAGAGGTCCAATAGCCTTAGCCTCCCCTGTAGCTGGTATTACAGGTGTGCTCCACCATGCTCAGCTCTGATTAGTTTTATAGTCAATCTTATTCATTCACTGGCCCCCCAGTCTGATAATAAAGCTATTGCAGTAAGGCCCTCCCTACTCCTACAGCCACCTGACCTTTGGAAGGCATGACATTTTAAATGTTGAATCTAGGACAAGGGACTCCCACAGGCATTTCTGAGTTTTTTAAGTAAGGCAGAGGTTCATGGACCTCTTTGGCAATAGTGGTGCTCAGAATGTTTTAAAATGCATAAACTAAATATATAGTATTACAAAGGAAAATAATTATATTTATATATAGTTATTAAAATAAATAAAAAATAAAAACTAGCTCAAGGAGCCCAGGGTAAGAAATCCTAGACTAGGGGTGGGGAACCTGCAGCCAGCCATATGTGACCCTCTAGGTCCTCAGGTGTAACCCTTTGACTGAATCCAAACTTCACAGAAAAAAAGATCCCTTTTATAAAAGGATTTATTTTGTAAAACTTGGACTTAGACAAGAATGAAGTACAGATATAATGGAGGGCTGGTGAGTTATCAATGCAGATAGGAAGACTAGACCCTAGCCTGCTTATGGACATAATCCTAGAATCATCATCATCAAATAATTCACATTTACATAGCATTTAAAGGTTTGCAAAGTGCTTTGATCCCTATAATAACTGTGAGATATGTGCTATTGTTATCCTACTTTACAGACAGGGAAAACTGAGACTCTGAGAGTTTAAGTGATCTGCCAAAGGTCACATAGCTAGTAAATTCCCTGAAACTAAACAAGACCTACTTTACTGTTTTCTTCAAAGAAGATGAAGGTCCTTATGTCTAAAAAGTGTTTTGAATTCCCTGAAGGTCCAAACTAGAGAAATCTGTGGTGAGAGTGATTTAATTCAATATGTTTCAAGTATCTATTGCAATGGGGATGGAAGTTACCATGAAATAACCCCTGGAAGAAAGGCTGGAATCTGTCCCACATTGGTGCTAGAAGGCCAATATTCCACTTACCCATCTGCCTTAGTTCTCCAACAGTTCCCAAGCCCAGGATGACACTCCCTTTTAGTGCTGACAAGTTGATTTCATGTTGATTCTCTCCTGATGACACTGGTAGTTTTCTAGATGAAGGATACTACCCTTGAATCCCAGTGGGACCCTAAAGAGACAGTTCTGTTTCCCTGTGTACTAATAGGACTTAATTGGTATGACATTAACCGGAAGTGACAGAGGCTGCAAGTGGACTGCTCCCACTTTGCCAAAGCTCCTACCTTTTCCCAGAGGTCAGGGGAAAAGCAATATTCATATGTTCCAGTGATTCTCTGGGGAGATGACTGCTTCTTAAGGGCTTTGATAGATACTAAGGAGGAGGCTGATATCCTACCTTGTCTCTATGTCTAGGCATCTTGGATTATTTTCTTCAAATGAGGAAGCTGGCCCTAGAGAAGAGACAGAATATAGGGAATTTCACCTCTTGTAGCACATCTTAATGGATAAATGACCTACTACCTGTGCAGATAATCAGAGCAGTCTCATTTATGCAAATACCTCTGTGGATCATTCTTCCTTACTCCCTCTTTTCTTAGATCTCTGCCTACGCAACAGGCTTTCTTGAAGCAAGTCTCCCAAAGCTAATAGCTACTCACTTTTTTCTTATCGGTTAATAAGCCGCTTAACCTGCCTCAAGCAGATATACCTGCCACAGGCTAATGGTGCCTTTTGTCACATATTCTGTGACCTACTCCCTCCCCAAACAGTTACCTGCACGCAGGACATTGAGACTCATGGCAAGGCAGATGTAGTGTCTTTGCACCCAAGGCTGATGGTCCCATATGCTATCTAACTTAATCCCCATAGGAACTTGACCCTGGGAACTTTTAAGAGTCAGGTGAATTAGATGAAATTAAGCTTGTTCTCAAGTAGAGGAGTTTCTCAATATATGTGCTGAAAACATGGGCTTTGGCATTGTATGGGAAGATGAGGCAACTGGCTTCTTTTTCCTAGCTTTGTTACTAACATATCTTATGACCTTGGGTCCTGCCTTTCTTCAGATATTATCTTCTTGCTTGTAGAATGGGGAAAAGAATACTTCATTACAGATGACTACTCATGTTTTAAGATTCCCAAGAGCATCACTAAGTACGGGGGATCTTTAAGTATAGTGATGGATAGAAAAAATTATTAAGGCTGAGGTAGTATCTTTGTATATCTTTCTGGTCCTCTTTTCCATCTTTGTACTCCTGTTCCTGATATTTTTTTAGTGAGCAACCAAAAGTCCCCTCTGGTGGTAGATTTGAGGGCAGAAAGGCCTAGGTTAAAATACTACTTTCTGACACTTACTAGCGATGGAATTCTGGGGAAAATCGTTTGCCCTTCCTAGACTTAGTTTCCTCCTCTGAAAAATGAGGGGTGACTCGGCTAGATGGTCTGTCAGGTCTATATATAGCTCTAAGTCAGTGATACTTTTGAGTGAGACTATTTAGCTTTCTTTTTCAGTCATTACTTTACAAACCCATAGCTCTTGGGGTGGAAAGTTATCTAACCCAACATCTCAATTATATAATGAGAAACCAAGGCCCAGGGAGGTTAAACATCTTCCCTAGGGTCACACAACTAGTAAATACCAAAGGAAGAATTTGAACTCAGATCTTTTGACTCCAAAGCCAGTGCTTTTTTAAATGAATGCATCACAGCATCCAAGGCAAATCACTCCTTTCTGTCTTCTACTTTTACAGTCTGCATATGGATTTAAATCTTCCTCTTTGTATTCCAATGAGAGATTGCAGAGTGAGAAGCTGTGGGGCAGGTCAGGAAGACATTCTCACTTCTCCAGGGAACCTTTTTCCCCTATGGGCCAAGGGTCTCTTTCTGCTTTCATGCAGTATCTGATCTCTCTAGTGTCTCAGCCCCCATCTTCAGTTTCCTGAATCCTTCAGATCTCAGACAACTTACATCCCTCCAAATGTGCATTAATGATAGGGCTGGCCGAGACACCTGCAGTATTTAATGACCCGGCCCACCTGCTGCTCATTGGGGGGCCCTTTACTGGTGATATGCCACCTGTTCTATTTCATACTGTGCCGTTGTTTATTTAGCACAGAAATTTAAGCACCGCACCAAGATTCCCTGTGGCCATGGCAGGAAAATGGTTGCTTTCTATAAATTAGGACCTTGTTGTTTTATATTTAATTGCCAATCAATTTATTATGGGGGCACAGTTGATTTCAGGGCAAAGTTGGGGAATAAGATGGGGGATGGGCAGGCAGCCAGTAGGCCTTTGGTGACTGACTTCATGGGTGGTTGAGTGGTAACATTCTTACTTGCTGTGATGGGGACCTGTGTTGTGGATAGCATAATCTTGTTTGGGAGGTAACCTGGTGTAATATAGTAGACAGAGACTTGACCTACTGGTAGGATTCAGGAAACCCAGGTTTTCTTATTAACTATAATTATCATTGTTGTTGTTCAATCATTTCAGTTGTGTCTGAATCTTTGTGATCACATCTGGGGCTTTCTTGGCAAACATACTGCAGTAATTTGCTGTTTCCTTCTCCAGTTCCTTTTATAGGTGAGGAAATAAGCTAACAGGGTTAAGTGACTTGCCCAGGGTCAAACAGCTAGTAAGTGTCTGAGGCCAAATTGGAACTCAGGAAGATGAGTCTTCCTGACTCCAGACCTGGCACTCTATCCGCTGTGCCACCTAGCTGCCCATTAACAAGTTACATAACCTTAAAATATTCACTTTGAGTTACAGCTTCCTCATCTATATAATGAGGGAGTTGGACTTGGTGGAAAAATTTAGGCCCAGAAAAGTAATGTAACTTACCTAAGAGGCAGTTGGTACAGCTGAACAAACATTGCTTGGAGAGTCAAGAGTATTGGATTTTAGCATTAAGCATGCTTTAATCAGCTCTTTGTAGGCAAGGTTAAAGGGGGAAAAGAGAACAGCTGGCTAAAAACATAATTTTGGAAAATGAGATTTGACTTCTGAATCATGGATTAAGATATGAGAACCCAAACTTGACTTTGATTTCTGACAAAATTTTGGAAAACACTTAAATAGTGACTTTAAAAAAATAGTGATTTTTTTTGAGTATTTGGAATGAGAACCCAACATGGGTTCACTAAGAGCAAGTTATGCCACATTTACTTTATTTTTCATCTTGACAAGATTGGTAGGTTGAAAATGTAGGGGAATTCTGTACTTAGATTTAACACTGCCTAAGTACAAAATGACTAAGTAAGAAATCTTGGTAATTTGAGTGGACTTCAGGCTTAATATGAGTTAACAGTGTAACATGACAACTCCCCCTACCCACCCCCACCCTCAAAAAAGGTGTTCTTCATCAGCATTAACAGAAACATAGTTTATAGAAGATTAAGATGACCTCTGTAATATTGTCTTTGCATTTTAGCACCACATTTTAGGAAGAACAATAACAAGATGGAATGCAGAGAAGAGTGAGTAGGATGGTGAAGGGACTAGAACACAATATAATGTGAGCATTTCTTCAAAACATGGGGATGCTGAGCTCAAAGAATACTTAGTAGAGGCTGTGATATCTGTCTTTAAGTATTGGGAAGATTGGCATTTGGAACTGGAACTAGATTTGTTTGCCTTGATTGAAGGAGGCCAAAGTAGGAGCAATGGGAAGAAAATTCAAAGAAGTCAATGTATGGGTGAGGGTGGTGGTGATGGTAGTGGTTGGGAGGGGGGATTGTTAATAATTGGAAATGGATAAAAGTGCAATGGAAGGACTTGAAAACTGGTGAGTTCCCTCCCACTGGAAGGCTTTAAACAGAAGCTGACTCACCATTTGTCATGGATATTGGGGATGGTATTCACATTTTTGGTATGTGCCAGACCACATGACCTTTGACATTCCCTCCATATTTAAGATTCTATGACTTCTCTGGGTCTCAGTTTTCTTATCTTTGTATGATGAGAGTTGGATTAGGTGTCTTCTAATATAATATCCCTTCCACCTTAGCCATTATGATTCCAATGAAACAGTGGTTGATCTGGGAAAGTATCCTGGTTCCCTAAGTCATGTGTGACTCTGAACTGCCCTCACAGACGGTTAGGTATTTGCAGAGTACCGAGTCTGGGGGAGCCTGGCTAATGCTCATTAGCTCTGAGAGAGTTGCTTTGGATAACTGAACTTGGCAAAATAGCAAATGAGCCAAAGGGAGCGATGATAACAATCGTGGCAGCTGCTTCACCAGAATGAGCTTTCTTTCACTAAGTGTACTTTCATTTGAATTATTTATGAAGACACTTCATAGTTATTTGGGGAGATTAATGAAGTCTTAGTAATCGGAGACCTCACAGCAGTCTGTGCTACTAAAGTCAGCTGAGGACTGGGGTGAGACTGCCTGGACCTCAGTGAGAATTTCAGAGCTTTGGTATTAACCAAGTGAGAATTAGCCTGTTTCACTGGACTAAGTGTTAACGTTAACTTGAAAAGGCAGACTGTGGTGGTGGTGGTGGGGGGTGTCTCCCAACCAAACAAGGGTAGGGAGTGTGGAACATTAACCTCATGGCTGATGAGCATCTTCCCTCTCTTCTATTATAATGTCTTCACCTTTCTAACTCCTCCGGAATGACTTTCAATGAGCGTGTTTATTGAACATATGCCCTCCTTCTATTGTCATCTGAGTTACTGCTTCCTGGAGCTTGGCTGCGTGTATGGAGCTGGTCATGTGAAGGAAAGAGACGGCAGTGAAAAGCCAGAACTACGGCTGCATAGAGGACTGACAGAGGGCAGTCAGACGTGAAGTCGGCAGGAAGATCCACCCTTACAAGCACGATAGAAGGCAACTAAATTTCCATCATGATGGCTGGGAAATGGCAGTAATGGACAGACTGTTGGCATAAAGTGGTCAAGGCCTATTCAACCTGAGTCAAAATATCCTGCTGATACAGAGTAAAGAGACTGCAGCTGTGATCTTCATCACCACAAAGGATTGTATGGCCATCCAGTGTGGTAAAGGAGACATGACCACATATCATGAAGGAATGGGCTCACATGGCAACAAAAGGAACTTAGATGGTCTGTAAGGACTTCCTTGTCTATAAACAGTGTGGAGTACTGAGTTGGAGGGTGAAGAATGTCTTTCCCAGGAGACCTTTACATCTTTAGCCATCCTATATCTGGGACTGAAAGGGATTCCTAGGATTTGGAGCCAGAATGGACTTAAGAGAACATAAGTTCTAATCATCCTCATTTTATAGACAAAGAAATGAATATAAATTACTCGTCTAGGTTCACAACTGTAGTGATGAGTCTCCTCACAGCTCATCTAGGGGGTCATCGGGTGACAGACACATCGGTTGCCAGGTCAATCTGTGAGAAGACTTTTGAGTTTGGTTCAACTTCCTGAGTTAGAGCTGCTGTTCTAGTATCATCACCTGTGAGAACCCTTGACCACCTCTACTGAATTATGAGGCACCAAAATAGGACTTGAGTGGATAAGTGATATAGGGCAGCAAGGTGGTACAATGAATAAAGTGCCAGATCTGGTATAGGGAAGACTCATCTTCCTAAGTTCAAATCTAGCCTCATACACTTATTAGCTGTATGACCCCAGGCAAGTTACTTATCCCTCTTTGCCTCAGCTTCCTCATCTGTAAAATGAGCTAGAGAAGGAAATGGCAAGCTACTCTACTATCTTTGCCAAGAAAAATCCCAAATGAGGTCATATATAGTTAGACATGACAGAAAATGACTGAACGATTACAATGGATGAGTGATATAATGGAAATGATATTTTAGGTTGATTAATCTGGCAGCGGTGCCCATGATGGATTTGAGGAGAGACAAATTAGGAGGTTGTTGAAGTAGTCCAAATTTTAAGTGATAATCTCTCTGGGCTTCTGTTTTTTTTTTAATCTCCAGATTGGATAGTCATCCTTCTTCCTCTTCTCTCAGATAGCTTTTGGGAATTATCAGATGCAAGGGCCTGGAATGATACCTTTTAAGGCAAGCTTGGCAAGTGACAGGACACCCACATCCTTTTAGTTTATGCAGATTTCCTTCCATGTAGTTCAGGATTTGAGAAGGACATTGCATAGTTCTTGGGGGAATCTATCAATGAGAAGGATGCTCTTTTAAATCACACCTCCTATTTATCATTGGATTGTTCCTGGAAGATTGTTAGGGGAAGGAGGGAGGTTTCTTATTGAGATAATTTAGGAAGAGTACCTAATGCTTTTTGAGTTTCTTTTTTTTTCTTCCAGATGTTTTACTAGTGGGAGGATTTTTTCCTGAAATAAATAAATAAATAGATATAATTAATTTGGGCCTAATGGCTCGTGAGGAATTAATTAGGAGGTGGTGTGTTTTAATCAAGGGGAAGCACCTGACATTGCCATCCTTGGGAGCCGTAACTTGAATCAGCTGTGCCCCAGGTACAATCTCTTGCTATTTATCTTAATTTCTCCACTTTGTATTCAGGAGTCTGTCATTGTCCCAGGGACAGGAAAGGTGCCATTATGGAGAAAGAGCTGAGAGGAGCCACTTCTGCCAGGCGGCATAGAGAAGAGTGGTAGAGGATCCAGATTTTAAATGTGGATGTGTGGTATTTAGGCATTGAACTTGATTTCTCATTTCTTTTTTTCTCCACTATCTGCATCTCCATTCCATGTAGGAGTAAATTCAACTTAGTTCAATGAACATTTCTTAAGCACCTACTGTGTTAAGGACACTGTGCTGGATTCTGGGAATTCAAAGACAAAAGCAAAACAGTTTTTACCCTCAAGAAGCTTATATTCTCTCGGGGAGGGCATGTACCCAGATGAATAGATACAGACTACATACAAAGAAAAGGCAAAGTAATTTTCAGAAAAGAGAAAACTGAGGTCATTAAGAAGATCCTTAGGTAGGAGGTAGTGTCTTAACTGAGCCTTGAGGTGAGTTAGAGGTAGAAGCGAGGAGAGAGAATGTTATAGTTATGGGGAACAGCCCATGCAAAAGTATGGAGGTGAGAGATTGAATGTTGTGTATGAAGAATGGTAAAATAGACCACTTTAGTTGGAACATACAATGAATCAGTCATTCATCTCTAAGTTATAGTCTCAAAGAGTTTCCTGGGGGTCCTGAGAGGTTGTGACTTGCTAGTGGTCACATCATTAGTAGGTGTCAGAAGTTGAACCTGAACCCTGACCCTGAGGCTGGTCCTCTATCTAGTATTCAGTACTACCTCATTAAAAATAGTTAGCTATTATCAGATAATCATGGAGCTTTAAAACTAGAAGGACTTCTGAGCTTATCTTATACAACATTTTCCAGATGAGGAAACTAAGAACCAGACAAGTTAAAGTCACACAGCTAGTCAGGAGCAGAGTTGTTTCCAGTTCCTAGAGTTCCTGACTCCTACAATAGTTTCTTTCTACAATATAAGGATCAATGGTATATGTTTATTTTCCAGGCTCCCTTTTTTCCCCTCATAAATTCCCAAACACTTCTGAGGCTATGTAGAAAATAGCTAAATCTGTGATATAGTCCCTAATGTGCAAACAAACAAAAAAAAAAGGCATCAGATTTCGGATCTGTGTCCTAACTGATCATACCATAGAACCACCTTGCCTGTTATTGCCTAGCATGTCTAGGCCTTCCAGCTGCAGCCTCCCCATCACATGCTCTCTGGCCCCTCTCAACTGCCTTCTCTTGTTTAGCTTAACTGGGCCATTTATTTCCTTCTCCTTCCAAAATCAGTCATGCTGCACGGCTGGATTGTCTCTTCTGCTTTGGAGAATCCCCTCCAATTTGCAGTCATCTCTCTGATAACAAGGTACACAGCACGGCCCCGATGTCACCTCAGTAGAGCCACATGGAGTCACTGTGGGAGCACAGGGCTCCCTGAGGGCCGTTAAGCCTCTGTCTTGTTTTATTAGTCTCCTCCATGTCTGCTCTGTCCTCGCCCTGGCGCTGTCTGTCTGGGAGTTCTCCACATCCGTTTTCTTCTTTGTCTTCTGTCTTCCACATTATTCCTGCTCTCTTGTTCCTTTCCCCTTCATCCCCTCCTTTCACCACTTTGCTTTCATTCTCTGTATACTGTTTGTTCTACCATCCCCTTTGACCTTTGCAGATTGGGATCCCTCCTGAATTAATGTTCTGTTTACTCTCTTCTTCCAGATTGTTAATAAAGATGTTCCCTAATTCTAGGCCTTGGTCCAGCATCTCTCTTGTCTCCTCTCTCAGCCAGGGCCCTCCCTTCAATGGGAGAAATTGTATTTTATCATAAACCTGATTGTTTACCATCTCCCAGCGAGTTTTCCATCCTGCCCCAGCTTTAGCTGGCTTCAGCCAAGTGCACTAATGGTTCATGTGCTAGGCTTGCCGAAGCCCTGCGAATGGCCTGGCAAGATAAGCACCGCATAAATAAAATTTATGATTATTGTTAATATTAGGGGGGTGACAGCATGCATATCCTAGTCAATTTGAATTAATTTTTCAAAGAAGATTTTCGAGAGGTTTCATGTCAAGTGTCCTCTGAAATCCAGATCCATCATCTTGCCTACAGTCCCTTCAGCCACTAATTTTGAGTTTCAATCAGGAAAAGCCATCGCTCTAGGGATTTGATGTGATTTGCTCTTTATGAACCCCAAGTGCATCTTATTGTCCACAATTCCACTCACCCTCCACTGAATTGTGCTTTCTTTAGTGCTTCTGTTCAGTGACTTGTAGCTGGAACTATATAGGGTGTCCCAAAAGTCTTAGGGCAGTTTTAAGCTTGGGCAGCTTTTGGGTCACCATATTTACTCTTGTTTTCCTTTGTCAAAGAGTCTTTTTTTGTGGGGCGTGGCTACATAAAATCATGGGCAGCTAAGTGGCACCCACCTGGAAGGTTGCACAGCTCCATTACAGGCCAAAGTTGACACTGTCAGTTCCTAAACTGAACTTTGAGGCAGGTAGGTGGCTCAGTGGATAGAGTACCAGGCCTGACATCAAGAAGACTCATTTTCCTGAGTTTAGATCCAGCCTCAGACATTTACTAGCTGTGTGACCCTGGGCAAGTCATTTAACCCTGTCTATCTAAGTTTTCTCATCTGTAAGATAAACTAGAGAAGAAAATGATAAAGTACCTGAGGATCTCTGCAAGAAAACTCCAAATGGGGTCGTGAGGAATCAGACATGACTGGAAAACAACTGAACACAAATTCACAGAAGTTGGGACAACATGTGGTGTTAAAGGCTGGAAAATAGGTCCAAAATGTTATCAGCCTGTAACTTGTATTATTGTTATTATTTTAAATTAGCATTATTATTGTCATTACTATATTCTCAACCTAATCATGTTGCCATAGGAAGTGTTCAGGTAAAATACTTTGCATTTCATCTGGTCTTATGCTACCCGGGGCTATTTCTTTACAAAGTTTTTCATTATAGCAATCTAGCAATGCCCAGAATGCTATCTAACAAATTCCTTAGTATATGCAGAGGGGTGGAAAACCTTACAGAATTTTCTTCTTTTTATCTAATACAAATTGTCTTAGTACTTTTCACAGTTCAGGCTGGAAAGTTCAGTTTTGTTGATGTTTAGTTGTTTAGTTGTTCAGCTGTGTCTGACTCTTCGGGACCCCATAGACTATGTAACACATCGATACCATTCATGGAGTTTTTTGGCAAAGATACTGGAGTGGTTTGCCATTTCTTTCTCCAGTGACTTAAGGGAAACAGGGGTTAAGTGACTTGCCCAAGTGTCACACAGCTAGTGAGTGTCTGAGGCTGGATTTGAACTCAGGTCTTCCTGACTCCAGGCTCACTGAGCCACCTTGGTGGTATCAGCATCAGCCTGTAATGAACCTATGTAACCTGCCAGGTGGGTACAGGGTAGTCTTGATCCAAAGGAACCCCACAAGCCTAGAGTGGCTTTGAGGCTGATCTGGAAATTTAAGTTTTGAAGGGCCCTGGGGAAATTAGACTAAGCTACACCCTCATTACCATCCCAGAATGGATTCAGTTTTTTATCCTGCCCCAATATTAACTGATTAACTATCTTTATTTAAAGACACAAATGACTTGTGTAGTAGGCTTGCTGAAGGCTTGTGAATGACCTGGCAAGACACTATCTTTAAAAACTCCACTAACTTCCTAGAGATACTGGACTTGAGGAGAAAGATCTAATAAATACAAACCTTTTTATATATTGCATTCTTATTGATTTTCTTGAAATTTCATTGAAAGGTGTGGCAAAAAATAGTGCAAAAGAGAATTGTGATGTTTTTCTCATGTGATTTGATAAAGGGTAACAAGTACCTTGACGTATAGTGGAAATATTGTTTGTCTTAGGGTCAGACCTGTTTTTCATTCTTAGTTTTAGTTCTCACTAGTTGAGTGACCTTGGATAAGTCATGCCTCAGTTTCCTCATCTATAAAATAGGGATAATAGACTTTAAGTAAGAAATCTTACTCTTTACAATTTGGTGAAGATTAAATAGAATAACATATGTAAAATAGCTTGCAAATCTTAAAATGCCACACAAATATAAACTATTATTGCTTCTTGACGGACTTCTTGAAAATTTTCTTTAGGAACTGTTGTGTGAGTTTTTTTTAAAGGAACATGAACATTTATATTCAGTGACTTAAATGCAAATGTGGTCCCAGGGGAGTATAATTTTTTAAAAAATTGGAAATATAATCGAGAACTGAGAAATAAAAGAAGCCAAAGGCTTGTAGATTATTCAGAAACTTCATGTATTTGCATCATGAATGCTTATTAAAATCCAACAAATGCATTTTGTTTTTACAGCACAATCTCTTCTCATTAAACCCTTTCTTTTAAAAACATACACACACAGAGTTAAGCACAACTATCTAAAACATAGATCCTTGATCTGGGACACAGTATGTAGTATTCACCAAAAAGAAAGAAGTATGTTGTATTTGTTTTTGATGGCAATGAATATGAAAGTCCTTTGTAAACTGTAGGATACCATACATGTAAGGCAGTAGTATTGTTTTTATTATTATTACTAATTATTTTATTATTATTGTTAGTAATAGCAGCAGTGGCAGTAATAATAGTAGTAGTAGTAAAAGGAAGAAGAGAATAAGCAAGAATGGTAGATGGTGAATACTGAGAATGGGCATAGTTCTGTTGCCAATAGTCTGTGGAAAGGACTAATTAGTCAGAAATTCTGGGTTCAAGTTTTGGCCCTGTCACTAACCAACTATGTGACCTTGAATAAGATGCCTGACCTTTCAGAGTCTTGTTTCCTAAATTTATAGAATGGGAATATTGTTTCTTATGATACCCACCTCCCAGGGTTGCTTTGAGTATCAAATGAGATAATTTGTGAAAAGCACTTTAAAACCATAAAACACAATATAAGTGGCTATTAATTAGTATTACTAATTCTGAGGTAGTATAAGTGGATTGAATTGGGGCAGGCCTTCTGGACCTGGACCTTCTGGTTTTCCTCCCCTAATGGTTTAGCTGAAGCCAGATGGGCTTCTTGGTGAGAAGGAAAAGTTAAAGACTTATAGCTCACATGGTATATACACACTTCACCAAAGCACCAGAAACCTAGCATTAACATAGAACTAACCAACCACTCAGATAGTATAAAAATATTCTTGTCATCCCCTCATGAAATATCTTAGGCCCAAAGACTGAGAGAAATAAACTTTGGCCACTCGATGTTGCCAATTAATTGACAAAAGTAGGCCCAGGACACTGTCCACCTTTTTTGGATGTATTCAGAAAACCTTAAACATAGTGGGTATTATGGAACAATGAACAAATAAATAAAATTGAAGGTGCATCACCTTAATTTAGGAGCAATACTACTAGGAATAGAGGGAACAAGGCATAGTGTACAGAGGGTCAGTCTTGCAGTCAGGCAGACATGGGTATAGGTATTTCTTTTCATAATGCTAGCTAGCTGTGTGACAATGGACAGATCACTTAACCTCTTGAGGTCCCTTAGGCAACTCTCTGAGACCATAAATAGGTGACAAGCTATTGATCTGCTGTTGTGGAAGGAGTTTTTAATACCAAGAATTCTTTACAAGGGTGAAATTAGTTTTACTTCCTGCTCCTTTCTGCTCCCACTAAAACAAAGGAACAAAATAACCCAATAACCCAGAGATAATCGTGGGATCCTACTATAATGAGCCAGCTAGGTGGCTGGCTCAGCGGATAGAATGCTGGGCCTGGAGTCAGGAAGACCTGAGTTCAAATCCAGCCTTAGACACTTACTAGCTGTGTGGCCCTGGGCATGTCACTTTACCTCTGTCTTAATCCACCAGAGAAAAAAATGGTAAACTATTCCAGTATCCTTACCAAGAAAACCCCATTGAGGGGCGGCTAGGGGTGCAGTGAGTAAAGCGCTGGTCCTGGAGTCAGGAGGACCTGAGTTCCATTCTGGCCTCAGACACTTAACACCCACACACAAAAACTAGCTGTGTAACCTTGGGCAAGTTACTTAACCCCAATTGCCCTTCAAAAAAGGCAAAAAAAAAAGAAAACCCCATTGACAGCTCTGGTCTATGGGGTCACAAAGAATTGGACAGGACTGAACAACAACTATAATGAGTACCCATATTGTTTTAATGGGTTATGATAAGATTTATCTGAGCAGCAGAAATAATAATAATTTACAATGACAGAAAACATTGAATTCTATTCTCCTCAGTTTCTGTTATTCTCAGAGAGCAAATTAAAGGCTTTGGGAGGTGTATATATTAACTTTTTTGAGTTCACTGGGGTATATCTCAGTAAGTTATTGCTGTAGGGCACTAAATGGTCCTCTCGCAGACCTGAAAGAGATAATGCACTTTTCTGAGCACCTAACTACTCATGTATAAAGGAGAAGAAGGCTTACTGTCTATGCTTCATCTTTGTCCCAGGAGGGCAAAGTGCTCTTTAGACATGATATCATTCTTCCTCCCAGCATGCTAGGAGTTATCTGATTCAATGCTGAAATGGAAAGTTTTTTTCTTTCTTTCTAAGATCCCAGCTGTAGTTTAGTCTTTATTGATGCCAATAGTAGTAATAGTGATTATTTAGTGCCTTTTTCAAAGGTGTATACCTTATCTTTATTGGGGGGAAAAGGAGGAATCTATATTGGAGAAAAGGAAATGGAAAAAGGAATAGGACAGCTGCTTGGGCTGATTGGCACAGTGCTAATGTATGAAGGAGGAGGGACAAATTTCTTACTTGGCCTGTTTTCTCTGCCACAGAGAATAATCTTTGGTCTGGAAAGGAGAAAAATGGTTAATAGGGAATTGATACTCAAAATGAACAAAGAGATAAGAAAGCATCTATCGATGAGTTGTCACTCAATGAATCAACAAGCATTTATTAAATGCCTACTATGCACCAAACATTCTGCTAGGTGCTAGGGCTACAAATAGAATACCTGAAGTAATATCTTCTCAGAAGGAGTCTATATCCTAATAGAAGAGTCCACAGGGTTGTATATAAGTATATGTAGTAGAAATATATTAAAAAAGAATAGATCCAATTGAGATCGGGAAAGACTTCTTACAAAAGGTAGTTCCTGAGCTTAATCTCTTCTTAAAGGAAGAGATTCTGTGAAGTAGAGGTGAAGTGAGAGTGTGTCTGAGGAATGGCAGAGAGTCAATACAAAGGCACTGAGGCAGGAGATGGAGAGTTACAGGTGAGGAGCAGAAAGGAGACAGTTTGGCTGGATTGCAGCATTCAAAAGGGTGGGTAATACACAATGAGGCTGGGAAGGTAGGTTGGGGGTACTGTTGTAGCAGAGTCTCAAAACCAAATAAAGGTGTTTCTATTTTATTCCAGAGGCATTTAGAGACAGGACTGGATAAACTAATCTTAGGCTTTTGAAAGAATGGGGAAAAAATGATATGTAAGTCACTGCCAGTGATCTTGGAAAGACTGTGGGAAACAGGAAAAGTACCAGAGGAGTAGAGAAAGACTGATTTTTTCCTTTTCCCTCCCCTTAACCCCTCCAACAACAACAACAAAAAAGACCGGAGAATGCAAACTTCAGGCCAGTGAGCTTGATATCTATTCCTGGCAAAATTCTTGGATATACTATGTAAAGTATGGTTAGTAAATGTCTATAAAAGGAAAAAGTAATGACAACGATCCTGCATAGCTTTATCAAGAAGACATACCAGATTAGCCCATTTAAAAAAAAATAGAGTTACTAGAATGATAGATTGGGGGGAATGCCATAGTTATGCATATACATACATATATGCACACACATACACATATATGCATATATATGTGTGTGGTTTGGGCATTTATATATAATATAAAATATATGTCTTTGTGTGTATATACATATATATACACACAAAGCCATATGTTTATATGTATGTATACAGATATATACATATACATAGAGACATGTTTATATACAGACATATATGTTTTTAAATATACAGACATTTATACAGATATGCTTCTACATATAATGTATCCATACATATGCATACATGGATATATATATTATATTTTGCCAAGATTTTAGCAAAAAATTATAGGTTCTTATGGACAAGGAAGGAAGATGTGTGCTCAGACAATAGAACAAGGAGGTAAACTTGGGGACTAGTTGAATGTCCAGACTGAAAAAATAGTCATTAATACCTCAATGTTAACTTGGAGAGTGGTCCCTAGTAGAATGGTCTAGGGATCTCTGCTTGAACCTAGGGGGTTAAATATTTTTTAATCAGTGTTTTGGATAAAGTTATAGATGAAATGGTTATCAGATTTCAAATGACACAAAGCTAGATGATAGAAGATGATGGAGTCAGGATCCAAAATTGTCTCCAACAAGTTAAAATGTTGGCTGGATCTGATAAGAAGAAATTCAATCAGGACATATTTTATGTAAAATTGTAAACTTAGATTTAAAAAATCATCTTCATAAGTCTGAGATGGGGGAAGTATGGCTGCACAGCAGTTAATCTATCTGGATTTTAGTTGACAACGAGCTAAATATGAATCAGTAGGGTGATGTGGCAGCCAAAAACCCTAAAGAAACCATAAGTTGTATTCACCGTAGAAGGACTAGAATTTAAGAATCCCTTGAAGGACTAAGCTGTGTCAAGTAATGTGATGTGTTATTTGTATTTATAAAGCAAAGAGAATAGAGATAGCAGAATGAAAACTTTTTTTTAAAGCAATTGGGGTTAAGTAACTTGCTCAAGGTTACACAGCCAGTTAGATTTTGTGTGGGTGTTAAGTATCTGAGGCCGGAACCGATCCCAGGTCTCCCAACTCCAGGGCTGGCGCTCTTACTAACTGCACCCTCTGACTTCTCCGAGAATGAAAACTTTTATTTCAAAGTAAAAGTATATCTACTTGTAATTATTTACATTTAAAGTACATTTTATAGCTAGGAGAAATAAAATATTAGAAACAGAAATAATACATATTAATATAAATAATGTTAATACATTTATTATATATGTATAATAATATGTAATTGGTATAAATACAAATTATACATATTTATTTTATAAATATTAATTATAAATATATTTTCTTGTCTTACTGAATCACCTGGTCCAATGTATGAGAGCCATGATATTCAGGAGTAAAGGTGTTTTAATTCTGCTGTTCTCTGTCCTGGTCAGATCATATATGGAGTTTTTAATTCAGATCTGAGTGCTATACTTTAGGCAGGGGCATTGATAAACTGGAGAACAGACAGAGAAAGGGAACTTGGGTTGGGAAAATCCCTTATCATAATCATTTGAAGGAAATGAAGTTGTTTCACTTGAGGAAGAGAAGACTTCAGTTGGGGCAAGATGACTATCATTAAATATGTGAGAGGTTGTCATTAAGAAGAGGATCATCTGGTCTTGCTTTGCTTGGTCCCAGAGGATGAAACTAGGAACAATTGGTAGAAAATCAAAAGTGGGAGATTGAAGTTTGATGAGAGTGGAAAAATATGCAAAAATTAGAGCTATGCAAACATAAAGTGGATTTTCTTAGGAAGCATTGTGTTCTCCCAATTTTGAAGAAAGGGTTGGAAGAGCCACTTGCTTTATACATTTTAGACCCTGATGATTTTTATTCTAGTGTAGGTTAAACTTGGTAGCCATGGAAGTCCCTAGTTATGTGGGTTGGACTGAGCCTGGAGTCAGGAAGACTCGAGTTCAAATCCAGTCTCAGACACTTACTGGCTATGTGACCTTGGGCAAGATACTTAATCTCCATTTGCCACAGTCTCCTCATCTGTAAAATGGGGATAAAAATTCCTATCCTCCCAGGACTGTTGTGAGGATCAAACTTGAAAATAATTGTAAGGCACTTAGCAAAATGCCTACCTAGCACATAATAAGCACTATATAAATATGTTATTGTTGTCATCCTAAAAGTCTGTGATTCCATAGTTTCTTGCCTATGAAGTATATCCTTTAAGGTAGATTGAGGGCCAGGGTCTTTATCTGTTAAACAAGGATAATAACATTTGTACCACCTACCTCACAGTGTTGTTTTGAAGAAAGTGCTATGCTGCTATATTTCTGTCATGTGACTCATGATAGAAATGTGAGCTGTTATTACTAGTAGGTGTTCAACCAATGCAAGCATTTTATCTCACAGATGAAGCTGAGGCCCAAAGAGGTGGTGTCACATCAATGTGACCCAGGTAGTAAGTGACACACAGACACACAGACACAGACACACACAGACACACATAGACATAGAGGGACTAAACATTCTGTGTCTCTATAGAGCTAGGATTCAAATCCAACTTTTCAGACTGTAAATCCAGTGTTCTTTTCATTTTGTTATTTTTTCCACTATAAAATTCAGTCATTTCATTCTCTGTCAGTATTTAGCCAGCAATAACAACTCTGTCTTCTAGCCCAGAGTAAACACTCTTAGGTCAGACCTCTTTTTTATTTGAAATGTAGGCTTCTATTATTTCCTGTATTTGTTTGAGCCTATGTTTTATTGCTTTGTTTCCTATTGAATTCTGTTGAATTCCGAGAACATTCATTAAGCATATTGTTCCTAATTCAACATATTCTCCCCTTCATACTCTCCCCTCCCTGTTTTCCTGTCATGTTAGTATGTGACTCAGCCACCTGAGGTTGGTAATTGGTTATCTACCAGAATGTTCCCTGTAGAAATGCTTGCCCTTACCTAAAGGTAGGATACAGCTTAATCCCTCATATAGTTTTATTTCATGGTCCTTGTGACTCCTCTCCCCAAAGCCGGCTCTGCCTTTTTGCTGATAATTGATGCCTTTTGTAAAGTAGGGATGTAGCCTTTCATTTCATTTTTGGAGATGTCAGATGGCATGGAAGATAGAGTGTTATAATTGGGGTTAGAGCTGAATTTAAATCATAATCAGATACTTACTAGCTATGTGACCACGGGCAAGTCAGCATCAGTTTCCTTATCTGTAAAAAGAGAACTATATTAATAGCATCTACCACTGTAGATGTTGTGATGATCAAATGAGATGACATGTAAAGCTCTTTGCTGGGGCTTGATAGGGCAGCTAGGTGGTGTGATGGAGTCAGGAAGACCTGAGGTCAAATACGGCCTCAGACATTTAGTGGGCAAAGTCACTTAACCCAAATTGCCTCAGTTTCCTTATCTGTCAAATGAGCTGGAGAAGGAAATGGTAAACTTTTCCAATATCTTCACTAAGATAACTCCAAATGGGGTCACAAAGAGTTGGCCATGATGGAAATGATGGGACAACAGCAACAAAAGGGTATGCTGCTGCTGCTGCTGCTGCTGGGACAGGCAACACATTGACTTAGGTAGGAAATTCAGTAAAAAGGAAAGAGAACTGGTCTTAGAACCAAGACCTAGATTAAAAAAAAACTAGCTTTGATACCATGTACTTTACTTTAGCACAGGAGCACAAGGAGAGCAATAATGTGTGAATGAATGCACAGGCAAGTCACTCAAGCTTCCTTTCCTCACCTATAAAGTGGGAATGATAGAACGTGTACTGCCTACTTCACAGAGAAAGTAACTTTGTACATTTTTTGTTTGCTTTTTTTGGGAGGGGGGAGGGCAGGGCAATTGGGGTTAGGTGACTTGCCCAAGGTCACACAGCTAGTAAGTGTTAAGTATCTAAGGCTGGATTTGAACTCAGGTTCCCCTGACTCCGGTGCTCTATTCACTGCACCACCTACCCACCCCCAGCTTTGTACATTTTAAAGTGTAATATAAATGTGTGATTATTGCCATCCAATTCTTACCATCGTACTGACAGTGTGAATACCTGGATAAACTCTAGTGAGATCAGATCCTTTTCCTTTTTTTTTTTTGGGGGGGGGGAGTAGACGTTAATAGTATTATCATTCTGGAAACCTGAAAGAATTTTCATATTTCCTCCATATGTTAGGAGTATTCTCCCTCTACCCTGCTAATACTTCAAATATATTTTCTATATATTTTTGCACATGTTATAGTAAAATATAACCTCTTTGAAGACAATGCCTAGCACCTTGCTGGTCCGTCGGTAGATGGTAATTGTTTGTTAAATTGAGTTGAACTATGTGCCTAGGTACAACTGTGGTTTAGTGGAGAGATGCCTGGACCTGGAGTCAGGAAGACCTGAGTTCAGATCTAGCCTCAGACTCACAAGCTGCATGATGCTGGGTAAGTCACTTAACCTGTGTTTGACTCTGTTTCCTCAACTGTAAATCAGGGATAATAACATCACCTATCTCACAGGATTGTTATGAGGATCAAATGAGATAAAAGAAAAACTGAATTGATGTCACTGAATTAGTCAGAGGGTAATAGAAGGAAGTTGTATAGAAAAAGGAGACTTCAGGAAGTGAAAACAAGCCATCTACTTCTGAATTTTCCCTAGCACCGGATTTTCTTCTAGCTTTACCGATGCAGAATGGGTATCTATTTCTAGTTGCGGCATCACAGAGTGGGCTAATGTATTATTGTAGGCAGGATTTCTAAATGACCAAGACTTTGATATTAATTTTGTAGTGGCCACGTTAAAGATTCTTGTTACAGGATTTTATGACTAGAACCCCTGACCAACTCTTTGGACAGGTATTCTTAACCTGAGGTCCCTGAACTTTTAAAAAAACATATTTTTATAACTGTTTTAATATAATTGGTTAACTTTATGATCCTATGTATTTCACTTTATGAACTTGAAAAATCATTCTGAGACATAAGCTTTACTATAAAGACTGATAAAGGTCCATGATATAAAAAAGATTAAGAATCTTTGACATTCGAGATAACAGTCATAAAGTAGAGACTAGGAAACCAGCTCCCTAGACCTCAGAGTACTTTGATCCTCCTCTGGGTTTCCTAATCAATCCATAGTAGATGCTTTTGCCAAGGAATGTTGACAGGGAAAAAGGCTAGTCAGAGATTTATAAATGCCTTTTTGATGCAGTGGGAATGATCAAGAATAGATGAGTTATGCTAGGCCTGAGCTGCCCCAGCTCAAAGGCAGCAGGAGGCCCTGGGAAACTGTCAGAGCAAGTATTGCCAGAGGCCTCTCTTGGCTACTTCAGAAAACTCTCCTACCTGAACTCTTGGAACCTGGGCCTGGACACTGCCCTATAAAATCCCAGGATGCTACCTCAGATTTTCTAACACCAGACTATACTTCTTTACTTTCTGCTACCTAGCTTTGTGATATCTCACCCTACCCACCCAAAGATGACCTTGTCAATTGGAACTAATTCTTGTTGACTGTGTCTGGTGATCTTGGCACTACATAACCCTAAGCCATCACCATTGGCCTAGAAGTAATACCCTGACTTCAGCAAGTCTGGGAGTGGGAACAAGGAAAGAGGTGTCTAGTCTGTGCCTTACTCTTACCTAGCCTGAGGTCGCAATATCTTCCCCTTCTCTCTCTCTCTCTCATACTTTTTCTCCTTCCTTCTTTTTCTTTTTCCTTTCTTCTTTTCCTTCCTTCCTTCCTTCCTTCCTTCCTTCCTTCCTTCCTTCCTTCCTTCCTTCCTTCCTTCTTTCCTTCCTTCCTCCTTCCTTTCTCCCTTTTTCCTCCCTTCTTTCCTCCCTTCTTTCTTCCTCCTTTCCTTTCTTTCTTCCTTCCCTTCCTTTTCTTCCTTTTTCCTTCCTTCTTCCTCAGGAGGGGTAAGACAAAAAGAGGAAGAGAATAATTTTTAAAAAATCCTTCAAGTTGTTCACAAGTTGATAGTTAAGTGCATGTTTATCTGTTTGGAGTAGCAGAGCCCAGGAATGGCTGAAGAGGGATTTGCTGTCATATCCATTGCTAAAGGATAAATAACCCTGGTGAGAATTCACAGTAATGACTTTTATAGGAGTTACTGGAGGATTTTCCTAAGGGAAAACACTGAAACTCCCAAAGGAACAGAGATAAATGTGAAAGAACATTTATTTTTGTTGCTCTAGGGGTTTCAGTATTGGCTCTCTGCTAAATGTCTGGGTGCAGTGTAGGGGTTCCATACTTTAATACCACACTATTGTTCCATGAGGGCATTGGGCAGTAATCCAGACCTGATGTCAAGCAGCTGAGATACAGTCTAGCTTCCTCTTGAGATTCCTGCAGTGAGTTTCCCTTCCTTATGTCTGGTCTTGGTGATATCTTAGAATTCAGTCACTCATGGTAGAATTTTCCCTGGACCAGGCTTTGGGTTCAACCTGACCTTGGGTAGTTTCATTATAAAAGTTGGATATCTTGCAGAATTGGAGGAGGGGAACACTTTATTTTAGTGCCACTAAAAGTATGATATATACACATACATGACCTTCTGCTCATCTAGACCTTGTTTGAAAGTTGACTTAAACCCCAGATGTGATAGAACCCATTAGTTTTGAGTGCAAATGAGGAATAACATAAACGATTCATGTAGTGGTTTGCCAAGGACTTACTTTCCTCTTGGGGTATGTGTGTGTGTGTGTGTGTGTGTGTGTGTTTGATCCACCACACAGAACAGCTCTCGGCAAACACTGTACATTTTGTAAATACAACATGTAATGATGATGTTTTATTGCCGATGATACTAATGTGCAGATAAATCTGTGTCTAATGGGGTGGAAAGGCGGCAGGTAGTCTCAGCAGTCTGAAAAATTGGTTTTGCCAGTTGAGGATAGGGTGATGACCACCCCAAATTATTACAGATAGATAATAAAGGAAAATTGATATGATAAAGGGAGAAGAGAATAAACATTTATATGGTGCCTACTATGTATCAAACACTGTGCAAGGTGTTTTACAAATATTATCTCATTTGATCCTTACAACAACCTTATGAGGTAAGTGATATTATTGTCCCCATTTTTACATAAAGGAAACTGAGGTAAAGTTGTGTAGTGTGCTAACTAGTGACATGGTTGAACACATAATTGGAGGAGGCACTCATATTGTCTTAGTTTAGTAAGGCAACATGGAAAAATGGAAAAGTACTGGATATAGTGTCAGGAGACCTGGTTTTGCATGCTGCCTCTGACATGCATGAGCTGTATGATCCCGGGTGTGTCATTTAACCATTCTCTGCCTCAGTTTACTGATATGAAAAAAGGAAAATATAATAGCACTTATCTCACAAGATTGTTGTAAAGATCAAATGAGATTGTATCTGTAAAGTATTTGGCAAATCTCAATGTGCTATATAAATGTCAGCTATTATTATTTTTATACCAATAAACAAGGGTTGTTGTTGTTATATGCCAGAACACTTGAATGTGGGCTGTGAAATGGAATAATCCTGTACTATAAGTTCACAGCTAAAAATAGTAAGAAAAGCTCAAAGATGTAGTGGGATGGAGCCATAATGGTTGACTCAGAAAAGCAAAGTACATATTCTACTTTCTGGTAAAACAAATAATTTGCTGACTTCATTGTTACGAATCATGCCTCTTAGTGGAAACATTTCATAAACCTATCCAGAAAAAAATAATGTGTGCTGCTCAGGAAGAGAAGGGAAAACAAATGTGGGGGCTGAGGGACATCAAAGTAAAACCAGTTTTCATATTGACAGCTAAGGTAACTTCAGGACACTAACTGGCCGTCATACGGAAGTGGAGAATTCTCATGTTTGGATGTCAATTCAGTAAGAAAGGCGTTTAGGCACTTTTGATATCAGCAAGTAGGTCCTACTGCAGTTGTGAGTTTAATGTGCTTCATAATTATAATAATAACAATAATAATCACAGCTAACATCAATGCAGCATTTACTATGTGCCAAGAATTGTGCTATGTTTTACACGTTATCTCCATTTGATTTTTTGTTTGTTTTTATTTTTTTTTAATTTTATTTATTTGCTTCTAGTTTTCAACATTCACTTCTATAAGATTTGAGTTCTAAATTTTCTCCCCTCCTACCATTCCCCTTTCCTCAAGATGGTATGCAATCTGATATAGGTTATACATGTACAATCTTGTTAAACAGATTTCCACATTATTCATGCCGTAAAGAAGAATTAGAACCAGAGGGAAAAACCATGAGAAAGAAGAAACCAAAAAAGAGAAAATAATTTGATATGATCTGTGTTCAGACTCCATAGCATTTTCTCTAGAAGTTCTCCATTTGATCTTTACAACAACCCTGGGAGGCAGGTGCTATTATGACCTCCATTTTAGAGATGAAGAAACTCAGGCAAACAAAAGTCAAGGTCAAAGTCATATGACTAGTAACTATCAGAGGCAAGATTTGAATTCAGGTCTTCCTAATCTTCAAACCCAACATTCAATTCAGTATGCTAAACTGGTACCATTCAAAAAACATGATGTTGAAACATTTGTCTAAAAAACTAGGTAATAAAATGCTTTATGATAACGGTACTGTGTATCTAAGGACCTGATAATATTTGATATTACTATTCTTAATGAGCTTTCTTTCTGCCATGGGGCACAGGGGTCATTGATATATCCTGATCATTCTGTCCTCTCCTTGCCTTGCTTCCTGGGCACTTAGAGAAAGTCTTCTTCCGCATGTTTTTCCATATTTTCTGTCTTGTCAATAACCATAATCTATTGTTATCTTAAATGACAATATGGTTAGTTATTTTGCTTCTGAGTAACAGGGCAGTAAGGCATAATGGTTGAGAGAATTGGTTTCAATGTTGAGAACACCTAGGTTCAAGTCTTGCCTTTGACATACATTGACTTTCTGACTCTGGGTGAATTACTTAACCTTAGGCAATATACATTGTGTGTGAGTGTGTGTATATAGACACACATATAAATATTAATTAAATTGTGATAAACATTATATGTTATATGAAATAATTATATATAATATAAATATAATTACACATATCAGTATGCATAGATGTATATAGCTATATCTATAGATTTGTCTATATATACATACAGATATATCTCTATCTCTACTTATCTACCTATAAATGAGTTCCTCAATCTATCTATCCATCTGCATTTAAAACATAATGATACCAATCTGCATAGATGGAGAGAATCCCCTTTCCAGCAATTCTCCTACCAAAGAAATCAAATGTGAAGAAAAAAAAGAAAAATAAGTCATATGTGTGGCAGAATTGTTGACTGTTGGAAGTCACTGGAAGTGCCAATGAGTATGTGGTCTTTAGTATGTGATGATAATTGTAGTATTTGAGGTAGTATTTTAGTTCCATTTTCCTGACTCCAGTTCCAGAAAGTTCAGTTCTCTCTTGACTCCACAGTCACTATGCCACTTAGCTAACTCAGCTATACCTATTGTGAATACCCTTCCAACTTTTTGTTTAAATATTACTCATGAATAATAATACTGAGCCTCTTTTAACTTTTGTCTTTTCCTGTTCCCTTGGTCTCAGGAAGAGGGGCTCTTCATTATTTCAGGAGAACCTGCTGAGTTCCTCCTACAGCCATTACTTTGTTCCCCCCCACCCCACATCTATGAGAGTTCCTGAGGTTACTGAAGAGGTGGCTTTGACTCCATGAGGTGAAGGAACAGCAGGAACAGATGAAACTCCAGGGAAACCAGGAACCAGTTTCTGGGACACTGTCCCTAGCAAGAGAGAATGAGTGGGATCAAAATGAAGAAAAGATGTGACCTAGACAAAAGGTCACCTTGAGGGAGCAGTTTGGAAAGTTTCCCTAATTCTGCTAGCAGCAGAATTTCTAGGGAGTCAGGCTGGATTTGCTTCTTATCCCATCCAGACCCAGCTGAGTCAGTATTTCCTTGGGGCCTCCCTTTTCAGATTGTGAATGATGAGCTTCACTGAGACTGGGAGGACCAACTGTCCCATATCCACACACGACTGTTTTTCTTGACTCCCTACGGTTCATTCTGTCTTTGGGGAACAGGCTGTATGTTATTAATGTTTAATCACTATCGATGTGGACAGTTAACATTCAGATGGAATATGCTGGCCAAGTGCTTTGTAATTTCATTTTAGTTTATTTCTAGCAACCTTTCTATGAACCAGGACTGAGATCTAGCTATTTCAGAGGTAGGAATTAGAAGATATAGAGAGGTGAAGGGACCATTGTTGGATCTTGAAACAAACCACTGGCAGAGTTGAAGAAGAGAACGTGGTCCTTTAGGCCCTGGCTAAGCTCACTTAATGCTTTTCCAGGTAGCCACACCATTCTAGCATGGGACAAGAAGCAGATTGAGAAGAAGGTAGAGCCGCATTAAATTATAAGTCTAGATAAGTTAACAAAGTGAGGGTTCTGTGTGATTTCTATGGATAGTGAATTTGGGGGAGTTGTGAAGGTCTAGAAAAGTGGGATAAGCACAGGTACATGTCCCCGCTACCATAGAGATAGCTTCACTCAAGCAAGCAAGAATGAAGGCAGCTGGGGAGGCTAGGTGGCGCAGTGAGTAGAGTGCTGGCCCTGGAGTCAGGAGGACCCGAGTTCGGATCCGGCCTCAGACACTTAACACACACAAACAAAAAACCTAGCCGTGTGACCGTGGGAAAGTTACTTAAAACCCAATTGCCCTCCAAAAAGAAAAAAAAATGAAGGCAGAACCTCTGGTGGAATGTAGGTTTGACACAACTGAAGTTTTTCATAAATGTTTGTTGAACTCAAATGAATTCCATTCCACTTATAAGAAGTTGACCTTATGGGGACAGCTAGGTGGCACAGTGAATAGAGCACCGGCCCTGGAGTCAGGAGGACCTGAGTTTGGATTCTGCCTCAGACACTTAACACAAAAACTAGCCATGTGACCTTGGGCAAGTCACTTAACCCCAATTGCCCTCCAAAAAGCAAAAAAAAAAAAAAGAAGTTGACCTTATGAGCAGAAGGTAAGTCTAGAATTCCCATTTGTCCATCCTGGGTATGGGTGACTTGTATACTCTCCACTGTCTTCCCTTCTCCCATATCTACTTTTTGTTAACATTTTGCCTCATAGCTCTGACCCAGGGTTTCCATTATGTTGGCTGCCAGGCCTTCTGCTCTACTGACCTTGTTGCATACTTGAAAAATTAGTAATCAGTTTGGGGTAAAAAAGCATTCATCTAAGTAAGAGTTAGAAGAAAGATCCTGTCTCAGCCGTGCCACTTAATAGCTATGTATGTGGATTTGGGCAACTTATTTCTCCTCTTTGTATCTCTTTTTCTTCATCTGTAGAATGGAGATTACAGACTAGTTCACCTAGGATCATATGAGATAATATGGCAGCACTTTGTATACTAAAAGGCTCTATAGGTAAAGTAGTTTTGTTAAATAAATGAACATATATTTTAATAATGTTTAATATGAACTGTTTCCTATTTCCCAGATCTCAGGGAAAACAGCCCTGAATATAGATTACCTAAGTTGGTGTGTATGTGTGTGTACATGTGTACACATGTATGTATAGTATGTGTATATAGATTTATATTTATTTTATTCATATATTTTATATTATATTTATATGCAAATATAAATATATACAGACATCCTAGTATACCTTTAGATGCACAAACACACAATTTTTTTTCTTAATAAGTAAAGGATATGGATTTTCCAAACATCTATATATTTGCTGCAGGTAAAGGTCTTTCATACAATTTAAGGGAACCAAACTACTCACTTTCTGCCACTTGAACATACTTTTCCTAGATCAATCAGCAAAGAGGCTTTATTTGTTTCCTGAGCAGGAGAACAAACAGCAGCATGGCTAGGAGGGGATTGGGGGAAAGAAAAGTAGGATCTATATTAATGCATTGTTTTCCATCCATCTGGCCCAGACCTTTCAAGTAGTCTTGCTGTTCCAGAGATCTTAGAGAAAGCCCAAAATAGAGCAAGGACCTGAGGGTCATTTCCAGTGGAACCTGATTGTAGTAATTTGGATTGAGTATAGACACTCTTTTTAATGAAGCAGAACTGGACCAGTTCCTTTCCATCATGCAGCCTGGAGGTCTCCTTTATCTCTGAGCTGAATGAATCTATGAGGGAGCAAAAGACTTTACCTTAAAAGAATATTGCATAAACTTCCCCCCAAGGTTCCTCTGAACCACTGTCCAGCTGTGTCCAGGAAAGAGTACTGTAGTATAGATTGGGAACAAAAGGAAGGGTGAAGTGTGTCAAATTTTTAGTCAATTGGAGGAATCTCTAGGGTGCAGGAGCTTTGAACCCAATTTGAACCTTTGGGCCTCAAGTTCCTTTACTCTTGGCACAGAATGATTTCCTGTTTCGAAGAAAAAGCCCAAGATTTTAGGAGCTGGAGGAAAAAAGAAAGTAAACCAAAAGGGAACTTGGACATGAAATAGCTCTTACACAACAACATGTTGATGAGTTAAGTATAAATGAATCAGAAACATATGGATTAAATTTCCCTTGCAATACACAGGGGCTTCAAAATTAAGGGGAAGAGCATTTTGTCAAAATGAGTGCTGGTCATGGCCAAGAGTCCGAGGCAGCCGAGGAGCCAGAGCAGTCCTTGGCTTCTCCAGACTTACTAGAGAGACTAAAAGGCCTGGAGTCTTTGCTATGGCCACTACCGAATATGCTCTCTCCTGTCAGTTGAATGGAGATTTGTCTTAATTAGACCCTGATCTCCCCCAAAGCCTGTGGTCATTCTCCTCTTAATTGAGTTTTTCCCCTGAAAAAGCACTTCTATGACTTCAGATGGGAGAATGGACCGTCTTTAACAAGGATCTATTCTAGACCATGGGGAGTGGGGAGGGAAAGGGAGAGAGATGTGAGCTGCTTGGACATATGGAGTTTTTCTGCCTACACTCATGACAAAACGAATCATCCTATCTCAGTCCATCCTGTCTCTGTTCTTCCCACAAGCATACACCTACTCTCTTTTCAGAAATGTCAGCAGGAAATATTGCCCTCCAATGGGTTGGAGAGGGAGCGTGGTGGGGATGGTTGCTCCCTCTGCTGCTGGTTATTCAAACACCTGATCTAAGTTCTTGGAAGAAGAGAGTAGGGATGAGAGAGCTGAGGACCTAGGCAAGTGTAGCAGCTGTTTGCAAGCATCTTTCAGGCTCATGTGAGGAAGGAGGGATGAGAGAATCAGAACCAGTTTTTCTAGGCCAGCAGATTCTACTTCATCCCCAGGAATATATATGGAGTGCCAGAGACTGTGGGCCTTTCCTTCCTGTTATCATACTTCCTTCTCAAGTCCAGCCAAGGACAGTCTTTCTCAAGAGGGACACTTCATCTCTCTGAAATCTATAACTTCTTTAGAGAGCACTCATAGTCTTTGAGAACTTTTCAGAGCAGGAATCAGTAAGTTGTTTAGCCCCAAGAACCACCAGCAAGATTAATCAATGGGACACAGTCTGGTGTGGTAGAAAGATCATTGGTTTGGGAACCTAGAAACTTAAGTTCATAGTTCAGAATTTACCAATCATTGATGTTAGTGGCACACCATATCTAATCACTGGCAAAATTAAGGCATTGACCCAGGAACTTCATGTGATTAAAAGCACTGGTTTTGGAGTCAGAGGACCTAGGTTCAAATCCCACCTCTAATGCTTACTGCCCAAGCTCCCTGGGTCTCAGTTTCCTCTTCTGTAAAATGAGAGAGTTGAAATGGATGACTTCTCAGAACCCTTCCAGTTCTAAAACTAAGATCCTATGACTAGATGATCTAGCATTCTGTGGTTTTGGGTGCCACAGGTAGGTAATTTACATAGGCAGGGGTGTAGAAATAAAGGAAAAAGAAAAAGAAAGGGAATAGGAGGAGGAAGGTAAGAAGGTAAGAGTAACAAAAAAGAGATACTTAAGGAGAAGAATAGAAGAATGTTGCCAGTGATGATGATGATGATGATGATACCTAGCATTTATATAGTCCTTTAAGGTTAACAAAACACTTTATAAATATCATCTTACTTTATCCTCACAGCAACCCTGGGGAGTAAGTGATATTATCGTTCTCATTTTATTGATCAGGGAATTGGAGCAGACAAAGATTGTGACTTATCCATGGCCACACAGTTGCTAAATGAGGCTGGATTTGAGCTCAGTTTTCCCTGGCTATAGGTCAGTGCTTTATCTATTGCTCTTCTTATCCCTTCAGGTACCATTGTGTCATGTACCTGCAAGCCATTTAGTGTCTGCTCTGGATGATCTTGGAGGTCTTAAGGTCAGAGGTTGGTGGATGCAAATGGTTTTGGGGGGGAGCTCATCCTAGGGATAAATCCTTAATGGTGCTTCTTAGCATAGTCTGAGGGTAGGCTGAGTGTG
This sequence comes from Petaurus breviceps papuanus, assembly GCF_028583685.1. Lineage (NCBI taxonomy): Eukaryota > Metazoa > Chordata > Mammalia > Diprotodontia > Petauridae > Petaurus > Petaurus breviceps. Next base: position 64,263,604 of record NW_027186296.1, on the reverse strand, counting down.
AAAGGATGTACATCCAGCCCAGTCAGTCAGTTGGGTGTAGTAAAGTGGCTTTATTAAATGAGCTGAGGGCTGGGAAAGAAAGGAACCTTGTCAAGGTAAAGTAGGTTATATTGCCCCTGGGAAATGCTATCAGTTTGAGTTAATGATCCTGGATATTGGGGCAGGGTGAAGGTGGAGGGCAGGGGAATACTTTTAGGGGCAGGGTCCTCCTGATGAGAGGGTGATGGAGGTATGAGCACCAGTGAGGTTAGCATCCAGGTATTCTCTTTGAGAGGGTGGAGGTGGTGGTAGAACAGGGGAGTCAAACACATGGCTAGCAACACCCAGCAGTTTTGACCCAGCCAGATTAAAATGCAATTGGAAAATAATTAACAAAATAAATAAAAATATAATAAAATGTAGACAATGTTCATTTGTGGTTTCCTAAGTCAGTATATGACCAGGAGTCATTATTTATGACTTATTCCCTGTTTATATTTGAGTTTTACTCTGCTGGTAAAGAGGACTTGGGAGTCTAGAGGACCCAAGTTCAAATCTTGCCTCAGCTGCTTACTATGTCTGACCTGAAACATGTAAATGAACCTTTCTCTGGTTTACTTTCCTCATCTATAAAATGGGGATAATAATAGCTCTTGCCTCATAGGGTTATTGTGGGAATCAAATGAGACAGTTTGCATAAATTTGCAAAATTTAAAAAGATATGCAAATATTATCTAGTATTATTTTTAAACATCCAGTGGCTTTGGGTCACTCCCATTCCCAGACCCTTTATTTCTCATCCCATTCCCTGTTGGTTTCTCCTAAACAATGTACAGTTAATTCAAGGAGGGATAAACCTCTTCCAGATCAGACAGACTTCTTTACATGGGGAGGTCTCAATTCTCTGTGGGAAAAGTTTTCCTCCCAATTCAAGCAGTTACCCTCTGCCAATCAGTGATAGGAATGGACTATATGAGACTCAGCTACTAAATATTCCTTTTCATTTAATTCATCCCAACCTTCCTCACTCTGCATCAGGCAAGCAAAACAAAGCCTTATGATTTGAGAGCCCCATGCAGAAGCTGAAATCCTTGGGACCTGGCCCTTGACCTCTTAAGGGAAAGAATTGATTTCCTTAGTGGCTCTCTCTCATTGCCTTGCTTTGCAAGATTTACTGAGATGGTTAAAAGTCTGCTTGCTTTCTCTAGTGGCCACTTCCCTTTGATACTGGATTCTGGCCAGATTCAGACTGCTAGGACTTGGCCCCTCTCTTTTTAACTAGTGCCATTTGCCTGTGACAAAAAGTAGGGCTGTAACAGCGCCTTGATTTGACTCTAATTTTTGTTTGTCTGACTTATCTCTCAGGGTTATTTGGGACGTGCAGGTCTTTAAAGAGATGCTAGTCACGGTCATGTAGTTTAATTCAACAAACATTTATTAACCACCTTCCTTTCCATGCTTAGCAAGTTATGTGCCAAAATGGTTCAGTAACGCTGCCAGTCTTAGGAATGACCTTTCTTTAAGTGTGGAGAGGGCAGTGCTTAAGGCCTCTCGTGACTTGGTATAATGTTGGCTACTGGAATTTCAATTTCACCTAACCTTTTAAGGCCCAGATCTAATGCCACCTCATCCATGAAGGATTCCCTAGGCTGGTGATGATGTTTTTTTTTTTTCTGTAAGACCTGCCTTACTACTTTGTACCTCTCTTAGGTTCTTAGGTCTCATTGCGTTCCTCTGTATATGAGCTGTTTCTTCTTACTCTGCGGTCAGCTCTGTGAGGGCAGAAACCACTTATTACTAAATCTTCATTTCTTTCCAAGTTCTTTGAACAATGCTCTTCATATACAAGAGGTTCCCAAAATCTTAATAAATGCTATTGAATTGATTTCACTGGATTAGGATAGCCATGAGGATTCCGATATGGGGCACTCATCCCTCTTATGCCCCGTTAACATTTGGATTGCTTTGCTCTCCATCTTGTCCCCATAGATTTTTCAGCCACAACTTTATGCCCATTTTCTGTGCCATCTAATACTTTAAAAAATAGGCAGAAAAATAAATAATGTGACTGAAAAAAATGGCAGGATGGCCATCTAGGAGCGTGGGCTGCTAGCCACTGGGAGTTGAGGTTCAATGATGAAGGTGACCACATAGACTCTTGTCATCCAAGTTATTACTCATAGCTGGGGGGCCCAGCTGATGATTGGGGTTGGATGTAGGGTGGGGAAAGAAAGGTCTAGAGCCATGGGGTTTCTGAATATCTGTTTGGGAGGTAGGACTTTATTAGGTCAAAACCTATTCCCTCCTTCCTGATTCTTTAGCTTCCTCTGTTGAGGATCTGGTGTATTTAGGGGAGGTTGTATGACTATCAGCTCGGAGTCAGGTGAGAGAATTGTATTACTTGGGTTCTTGGCTGGCCATCTTGGAAACCAACTCCACTCCTCAGCCCCACTGAGAAATATCAAATCTATCCCCACATTCCCAAGAAGCCTCTGGGGTAGGGGATAGGTCTCTTCTCTTCCAGGAAGAGATTTAGAGTTCCCTGAGGAGGCAGCCTGGGCCACTATCTCCATGAATGATCATCTTCTGTGATTCGTGGAGACCTTCAGAGGAGAAAAGAGATTCAAATTGTTCTATTCCTGCAGTATCTGGGAAAGGGACTATGCTAAGGCTTCTGGGAAAGCACAAATGTGGATCTTTATTTCCAACTCCCTTTTAAAAAGGGACCCGGTGTGCCTGCTGCTGTGCTCTGCTCTGTGTCTTAAGGCAGAGGCAGGGGATGGGACAGTGCCCCTGATGCCGTTGTAGCTCAGAGCTAACAAGAAAGTGGAGGAGGCAGGTGGATTTTGACGTAGTGGTTGGCCCACTGTTCCCGATTGCCATCATCATTATTATTATTTATTATTTGTTGAGTGTTCACAGCGTGTTCAGCACTATAGGAGACATAAAGTAGACTTCGCCTGCCTTGAGGCCCTGCAGCCCAACTTAGACAGACAAATGACTCAGACATAAAAATCCATTCTCTGAAAAGGTGCTTACCTCTCAAAGGTGTTGAGTTTCTTAGGGTTTATTATTTGCATGTGGCTTTCCTTTTTTCAACTCCCCCTTGGAACAGGTAGAAATAGCTTGGGGGAAGGGGCATGATGGCAATAGGGGACACTTAGAGAAGTTTTAAGGAAACATTTCAAATATAATGAGTGACCCAAGAAATAGAATATTATATGTGTGATGGTAAGGGTACGATAGGGCAAGGAAGTGGCTGGTTGTGGGTTTTAATCAAATTAATCTATAGACAATGAAGTGAGAGGCAAAGGCAAAGAATGGGAAATTCAGAGGACAAGTGAAAAGTTTAGAAATGGGAACAAAGGATCAATTTGTCAGGCAGCTAGGTAGTCTAATGGATAGAGTACTGGACCTGGAGTCAGAAAGACCTGAGTTCAAATGTGACCTCAAATGCTTACTAGCTGTGTGACCCTGATAAATTACTTAGCTGCTGCTTGCCTCAGTTTCTTCATCTGTAAAATGGGGATAATCATAGCACCTACCTCCCAGGGTTGCTGTGAAGATCAAATGAGATAATTATTTTAAAGCATAGCACAGTGCCTGGCACATAGTGAACAGTATGTTGTTGTGGTTGTTAATTATTATTTGGTAAATTAACCTCCTAATTATTCACTGAACAATATTTTTGGGGGATTTTTTTGCAAGGCACTATATTAAGCACAATTTAAAAAAATACAAAAGAGAAGATAAGGGTTTTACACTTGCAATGTGGCCTCCCTTCCAGTACAGTGGAGGCTGACTGTATGTATCTCCTAAAAAAGTGACTCCTGAGATTTCTGCAGACTATTGCAATGGGATTGCAGCAGCAGAGATTCAAGTTATATAGGTAGAAGAGCTTTAGGGCTTGGAGAATGCTAAATATTGAAAACAACAATGATAATAGTTGATGCTATTTGTAGGCAGCGTTAAGGTTTCTTAAGTGCTTTATGTACATGATCTCATTTAATTATAAACCCAGAAAGAGTCACCTAGAGAGCCTATAGACATTCTGCTTAAAGATCTTTGAGAATAGAATCATTAGTTTAGGACAGCTTGGATGTAACCCTGTCTAGAGGCAAGGGTTGGGCGAGATACTCTTTTAAGGACTCTTCTGCCTCTCTGCTCTATAACTCTTTATATTAAGGCCATTAAACTCCTAATAGAAGGTGACAGCTCCTGGACATCTGGGCAATTAAAACATCCATGGAGTGAATAATAACTTTTTATTGACAACAACAATAATAATGAGAGCCAAATTAATTTAACTTCAGACATCTTAACACATGCCCACAGGCTGGGCAAGGTCCAAAGTTATTTGAATAAAGTCACTGATCCTTTGAACTATGGAGATTTCCTTAAAGCTTCTTCATTTCAGACAAAATGGGAAATATTACTACATCCTGCTGCCCCCCCCCCCACTCTGTTGTGGAATGTTACATGCATGTATGTGTTTACATTTCTCTGTTCTTGGGGTGTGTGGGGAAATCTACTTCAATCCCAGACCAAGGTATATATTTAATTGAGTTCATTTCAATAAATACTTACTAAGGCACTGTGCTAGGAGCTTGGTATTTAATGACAAAAACACAATAATGCTTTCCCTTAATCGGTGTATATTTTATGGGAAAGGGGCAGGGGGAAAGACAACATGTCATATAAGGAAGCACACGGTAATTTCAGGTGAGAGAGAACATTAACAGCTGGGATTGGGGATAAAGGGTACGAACACCAGAAAATAATTCCTGGAAGGTGGTATCTGAGCTAAATACTGAAGGAAATTAGATATTCCAAGGAGCATGGATGAGCTGGTGATGATGAGTTCCAAGTTATCTAGGACCCTCACGTAAAGGCAAGGTTGAAGGAAATAGAATATTTAGGACTAGCGAGTAAGCTAGTTTGGCTGGAAGGCAGAGTGCATAAAGGGAGGTGATATGGAAATACTTTGGCTGGGAGCTGATCCGTTCCTGGCTTGACCTCTGAAAGAGTTTAGGAAAGACAGCCAGGTTGAAGGATTGGAGGCATGGAGGAGCCTGTTATAGCTTCTTAGTAGGCTTGGGCCAATCTAAAAATCTAGAGTAGCTCAAAACTGTTTTGATCACAAGGATATGACATTCATCATGGTACTGTGGAGCGAATTGCTTTACCTTGTTCTTCCCCACTCACTCTCCCTAACTCCCCAGCCATTAAGCCCAGGTCTTAGGTCACTGGTACCTCTTTAAAGTATAGAACTATCACTGTCTTCCCTCAGTTTTATGTATTCCATATTCCCAGTTGGCCAGGGGAAGAATACATTTTCTTTTCTCAACTCCTTATTGTCTCCACAAAAAAATAAGGGACCTTTCTAGGTGGGGTTTATTTCAAAAAAGGCTTAATGGAGGAATACAGGTAACAACTAAAGGGAAAACAAATTACTTAGTTACCCATGGTCTACATTTAACTGTTAAATCTTGTCCATATACATATACATATAGCTATATCTTTACAAGTACATATACCTGCATAAACACATATACATATGTATACTTATACCTCTATACATACCTCTATACACCTATATACATACACATGCATATACCTATATAATACATGTACATATACATCCACATATACACACCTAATATATGTGTACTTATATACATACCTAGATACACAAATACATATAGATATACATACACATATCTCTATCTAAACATATACAAATATAACCACATACATACATATATAACACAAATCACTTTTTTCACTAAGGCTAAATGCTCCTGGAATTCTCTTTTTCTTTCCCTTGTAGTAAGGAACCAATCCAAAGCTTTCTCCTTTTTTGCACCCCATCCTTCAATCTTGCAAGCAGCATGCCAGATCCTAAAGCAGAAAAAGTAGGGGCATCGATCCATCAGGGCCAAAGCAAAATTAATTTATAGCTCAGTGGGTCTTGACAGAATTTCTGGGTTGGAAGTACTTTTTCAGAGGTAATATAATCAAGGCTATAGTGAACAGGAATCCCCACTAAACATGACTGACAAGTATATTATGTGGGAAGCCCTATAGTCCAGAAGAACCCTCTATGTCCTTAGGCTAGTGTTTCTTCCCATTTTTCTTATATGTATACAGTTTGTGTATTGTCTCCCTCATTAAAATGTAAGCTCCTTGAGGGCAGAGACTGTTTTTGCTTTGCTTAGTATCCCCAGAATTTAGCACAGTGCCTCACAAAGAGAGCTTAATAAATGCTCATTGACCTGACTGATTTGTCACTCTTAGAACGATTCATTACTTCCAGTTCTCCCTTCTGGTACTAAGCAGGCCAAGCATAATCCCACTTCTTTATGGCAGCCCTTCAAAACTTGAAGATAGTTGCCTTGTTCTTTCCATGCATTCTCTTCTCTAGGCTTATATTCCTTTTCCCCCCTTTAGCTAACCCCCATATGGCATGTTTTCCAGTACCCTTGTTAGCTTGGACACCCTCTTCTGCATGTTTTCCGCCTTGTCAGGGTCATTCTAAAACATGATGACAAGAGCTATATTTTCACCAAGGCAGCGGACAGCAGGACTCCTACTTCCTTTGTCCTGTATGTCTTGACTTTCTTAATGTAGCACAAGGATATATACTTTTTCCCCTACTACCATGGTGTACTACTCATGCACTTAGGTGTCACTATCCACTAAGAGCTTCACCTATATACCCTTGTCATACAAGCCAATGACTAATCATTCTCTAATTATCCACAGCCCTAAAGTTTTAAGCCTTCCACAGTCTGGTTCTCATTTCCCTTTTACATCTTATTTCGTATTACTTCTCTGTTCCACTCACACTGGCCTGTTAACTCTTCCCCATAAACAATATTCTCTCTCCTGCTTTTGCACAAGTGCTTTCTTCTTCCCATGTGTAGAATTTCATCCTCCCCTTTATCTTAGAATGCCTAGCTTCTTTTGAAGGACAACTCAAGGGCCACTTCCTAAAGAAGTCCTTTTCTAATACGGACTCTGCATTTACTTAGGTTGGGTGATTATCATATATCTCCCAGTAGAATGTCAGTCCCTTGAAGACATATGATATCTAGACTATTAACCTTATTTTCTTGTCAGATAGTCCTGTGAATCCTAAGCTTGTCGGTATCCAAGCTGGGGTTCTTAATAGCCAGCTCGGTACACTCACCACTATGCTGTTTTATATTCAAGTGTAATAGTCCCCCCTCAAGCACCCCTGGATCAGCAGTGGAAGCAAGTCAGTCTAATGGCAAGGGGGCAGCTCTGACATCAGAGGGAAGGGTTCACCAAAACTCGGGATAATTTTGCTCTCTCTTTCCCTTTCTTGGGTACCATCTTAGTGTCTGTGAGAGGAAAAAATTATTGGAAAAATGTCTAGGAAATGTTTGAAATCAGAAAAACTCTGGCTCTGTTGTGGACTTATTATGTAGCTGTGGAAAAATCTTTTATCTAATTTAGTCTCATTTCCTTATGTTTAAAACGAGGGGTTTGGACTGCAAGATTTCTGAGGCCCCTCCCTTCCAGCTTTAAATTCTATAAAGCTTTAGCCCACCTTGGCCTGATTAATTGAATCTTCAGATTAATTTTCATTTTGATTACTGATGGGTTAATTTTTCCTAACTCCCCAAGATCTAACCACTTAATCTTTTTTTAAAAATGATCTTTCCAACTGTGACTTTTGAAGTAAACAATCAAAGAGAGGGAGACAGAGACAGAGAGAGGCAGAGACAGAGAGATAGAGAGAGACAGAGAGAGGAGAGACAGAGACACACAGAGAGAGATAGCATGAGATACAAACATACAAATTATCTTCTATGTAAAACCTGCTTTCTTTTCATGAATTTCCTTTCTGCTCCCTCTGGGAACTATAGCCCAGTGGGCCCTTCTAACATCTTCTCAGATCATTGCTTTATCATTCTTCTCCTGAGCTTCTCACTGTTTCTCTGGTGTATTTGTAACCAATTGAATCATTTTACTTGTCGAATCTATTAATTAGTGAAAATATCCCCCTAATTTTTCAGAGGGGCAAGTGGAGGACCTCTCATTGGCATTACAATGGAACTCACGTTAGCTGACTTTCTCTTCTCCACTTCACTGAGAGAGGCTGATTTGTCTAAAAGGAAATTCAGAGTGAGCAGAATGTAAGAGCACTAGAAAGTAGAAAACTCATAGCATGGGGTTTAGTAAGACGCTGGGAACAAATCACTCAGACACTGTGCAAGTGACCCTTTACTTAGCCTGGGAACTTCTCCAAGATTTTCCTCAGCACCATTAAAATTTGTACTCCTTGAGAGCAGGAACTCCTTTTGCCTTTCTTTGTATCTTAGCCCATAGTAGGGGCTTAATAAAATGTATGCTGCCTTGAGCTTAGCTTACAGATCAGTTTGAGAGGCAATAGGATGTAACAAAAAGGGTGCTAAACTCAAAGGCAGGGACCAGAGTTGGCATCCTTGCCACTTAATGATGTGTAATGATAGGCAAGTCTCTTAATTTTTTTGACTGTCTATCTTCTCATCTGTAAGATAGGGGCAATACTTTCATTGCCTACCTCGTAGGGCTATAATAAAAAAAAGCTCTCTATAAACTACAAAGCAGTATAGAAACATGAGCTATTATTTTTTTTCCTGTCTCCCCACACAAAAAGATCTCTGTTAAAGATTCTTTCACTCACCCTGCAGCCATCTCACTCTGCCACCATCTTCCTAGGTTTCCCAAACAGATTGCTGGGCAAATTGTGTGATGATTTTGTTGCAATAAGAATAAAATGTGTTTATTTCTAGATGCCCTGGAGCCTCTGGCTGCCTTACCTAAATGTAACTGAAAACACACAAAAGGGAAACTTCCCAATCTTGATCTAAGAATGGGTGGTGGGGGGGTGGAAGAGAATGATACTAAAATAAAGATATTTAAAAGCCAGCTTCCTCTCAGCATCATGAACTATAGCCAACTACAGGGGAAACTGGGGAAAAAAATAACAGTCCAGAGCCTTAGGCTAGCTATCTGCAGGGATAGCATTTTACTGGGGAATCACTAGGATTTAGCAGCCTGATTTTAAGTGTGCTCTGAAACATGAGGCATAAGGTATTAAGGCCAGTTTTGTAGTTGAGCCTAGGTGAGCCAAGACTGAGCCTAAGCAGTGTTTGATTTTATGAGAGATCAAAGGTTAATAGGTTAGAGCAGAGGCTGGAAAACATCGCTGGAAAACAAAGGGTCTAGAGGGCCTAAGAGAGGCTAAGGATGTCACTCTCTATGCTGTTTTTGAATTACATATGTCTTTTGCTCAGAAATTATATTCCTATTGCTTTCTGTTTGACAGCTCTGATTTAGCTACTGAGAGGTGATATCTTCCATCAGAATGTCTGCCATTTCCCATTTTAATATTTTGCTTGGCTAATTTATCTCAGCTACATCTGAATCACCAAGTTAGATGCTGTTTGTACTCAGAAAAAGACAGTGCTTTTGCTATTATTGGCTAGGCCCAGGTCAGGTACTGCCCTGGGCTTCTGGCCTTGGCTGGACTAGAACATATGGTAGAAGAAAAGCCCAAGCAACACTGCTTGGGTTTAATTTTCAAAGAGATATGGGGCTAGAGGCTCCCTTAGACCCTTCTGGTTCACAGGTCCTTAAAACAGAGAGAATAAGGGGCTTAGCTTAGAGTTATTAGAGTCACCCAGGAAAGGAATCTGTGGAAGGGGCTTTGGCTCCAGGTGTGGAAGGGGCTTTGGGTCCAGGTGTGGAAAGAATTGTGAATCCCCAAATCACTGGGTCTTGTATTGAATTGGAGCCTTGCTAGTGCATCTTCTCCATCCATCTTCTAGAACCAGTTTAAACTAAGTGAAGATGAGTTAGTGCATGAAGGATGTAGTAGGATAGGACCCTAATCAGATCATTACTGCAGCAGGGAGGAAAATAATGCCAGTTTCAGGCTGCTGTCTCTTTTGGCATCCTTTATTTATTTTGTAATGGATTTTATTTACTTATTCATTTTGCTGCATGATCATAAATTCCTTCCCTTTTTCCTCCTAATCTTCCTTTTGGTCATCCTTTTCTTCTTCCTTGAAGACTTTCATCATTTGCTTTTATCTTATAGTATAAATAGTATTAAACTGGGAAATCAGTGAACCTTGTTTCACCTAAGTGAAACCAGGCTTCAAACTCGGTGAATCCTAAAGCTTCTGCTTACTACCTTGTGACACTGGGTGACATGTCACCTTTGAAACTCAGTTTCCTTTTATAAAATGAAGAGCTTCACTTGGTGACCCCCCTGGGTTCTTCTAGATCCGAATTGTAGGATCCTTTGGTACCTGCCTGCCTGGGGTATAGAGCGGTTGTCAGATTAAGATCCCCAGGCACCACCTTTCAGTTTGTGAGGCTAGTAGGGGCATATCTTGGTGTCAGGCTAGCTTTATCTTCCATTGCAGCTTATTTTTCATCACAAATTGTTATGGCTAGAATGGGGTTTTAAGAATTGTCTACTCTAACCCTTTCATTTTGTAGGTGATGGAACTGAAGGCCAAGTGATTTAAGTGAATTTCCAAAAGTCATACACAGCTAATAAATATCAGTCATACTTTTGTTCTTTGACTCATGGGGCAGTCTGTGTTATGGAGCAAAGTTGGGTGTGTATATGGGAGGGGGTGGAATTCATGTTCAGGGAAAGGGGAAGGTTTTCTTTTTTTGGCTACAGTATTTCCTGTGATTGGATGCAGTATTTCCTAGGCTGCTATGGAGAAGATTTTTTTGTTTCCTGTATATAGTAAGGAAAGGGAGAGAATGAATGTGGGAAGTGAAGGCCTTGAGAGCAGAGATTTTTTGAGAATGAAAGAGACAAGAAAAATGAACAAGTGATCACTCCTTGCTGTGAAGAATAATCAGCTATTAGAAATAGGTGGGTATATTGCAAAAAATCTTTTCCAATTGAAAGAAAACATTATGCCTGTTTAGGGATTTGAGTGGTGTTTATCTAACTGGGGAGTACAGTATATCAGCTAGAATGCTGGATGTAGAATTGGAAGAGACCTGGCTTTAGATCCCACATTTGACAATTATTATCTATGTGATTGAGGCTGTCACTCATCCTCCTTGATCCCCAATTTAATCATCTAGAAAATGTTGATGATAATATCCACAATGTTTACTTCACAAGCTTATTGGAAGAATCAAGTCAGGTTCAGTCAAAAGGCATTTATTAAGGACTCATTATGTGCCTGGCACTGTGCTAAGCAAAAGGCAGAAGGAAAACAAATGACATAATGTGTGTTAAATTTTCTGCAGACCTTAAAATGCCATAAATGTCAATTAGTATTATCTATCTGTGTGCTTATTTATGATGTGCTTTTCTAAGAAAAAACCAGTTAAGGAAAATTGATAAATTATTAGTTCTTGTTAGCTTTCTTTACTATCTTTGGAAAGAAAGAAACAGAGAAAATAGTCTACATGAGAACTTCCCAGTATTGGCATGTATTGCCTGAAGGACTGTGCATAGGCATAGAGATTGTGTATAGGAATGGGTGCCAGAAGGCAGTGGTACTGGGGTCTTTGATTTATCAGTTGATGTCTAGGCCTTGGGAAGAGAAGAGGTTGATTGGAACAAGCAGATTAACCTGGGAATATAAAGCAGGTAATGATGCTCTCCTTATAAGCCCTCTCCTTTACACTTGTTCCATTCATGACATAGGTTCTGCCATCAGATATGGCATTGTGAATTGTATTGCTGCCTTCTTAGTGTGTGTGTGTGTGTGTGTGTGTGTGTGTGTGTGTGTGAGAGAGAGAGAGAGAGAGAGAGAGAGAGAGAGAGAGAGAGAGAGA
>NW_027186296.1:64216897-64251783 GCF_028583685.1 Petaurus breviceps papuanus | reverse complement strand
TCTCTCTCTCTCTCTCTCTCTCTCTCTCTCTCTCTCTCTCTCTCTCATCCCCCTCACACATGCAACCCATCAATCTATCGTTAGACTTTCCTTAGATTTGTGTAGGAAATTCCAGAAATTATATTTTGCTAAATATCTTTGAGATCCAAAGGTTACCTTTATGTCATGATGAGGGCTCACATAAGAACTCTCATGGAGGAGATAATAAGACCTTATATTTTAAAAAAGAAAATAACTAAAATTACAAGATAATGCTTACTAGATATCCTTCGTCATGCCAGCTACAAGCATATGTGCCCCCTTACTTTCCAAAACAACCAAGGGAAGTCTGCCAGTTTGAGACTCTGTGGAAGAGAAATATAGAAAGAGAATCTACTTCTACCTTTGGGTTCCCTTGGAATTATTTCTTTACCTCTCATTTTTATGAGAAGTATATGCTCCCCATATCTTTTTAGCCATATATTCCTTGGTGAGGGAACAAGATGTGTAGATAAAAAGAAAGATGGAATAGACTTGTCTAGTGGAGAATGCCAGTTATAATGCAGATGGTGAGATACAAAATCCTGCCCAAGGCTGCTCAGTTCCTAAGTACTGACAGAAGGTCTTCAATCATCTATTTGGTATCTTCTCCACAGATTCTTTATGACACTGTCTTACTCTACTATTTTCTGCCCATTTGGAGAATCTCTGACTAAGGTGATTTTATTATATTTGTGTCTGTTCAAAGTGTTCCTGCTTTTCCAATGGGTGATTTCTAGCTCATGAAATTACACAGGAAGGCAAGAGAGGAAAGAAAAAATAGGACAGAACTGATGCACAGAGTGGTGGTGGAGGGAGTAGACACTCTGGCTATTACCATGGGCTCTCCCTTTGTCATAGTTACTTCAGGGGTTTACTTCAGTAGGTATTGCTATAACCATTCTATTATGATTTTCCTCAAAGTTTTCTCTAGATTCTAAACTGAGATCTAGGTACCTTGGCTCCTGAGGTTATACAAGATGGGTGGTACCTCTGTTATCTGAACAGTATGCTTTTGCATGCTGAGGTCCATGCCCTTTCACCATGCCAGTTTCCCTGTGTGAGGTCAGGGGATGTATCTGGACGTGGATTGTGCAAACAGTGAGATGCTAGAGGATGGGAAGAAGGGAGGCAGATGGAAAGCTACAGCTGGCATCTGTCAGATTGGAAACAAAATCCCATACACTCTGCGCCAACTCCCTCCATGTCAAGGCCAGATCTGTTCACCAGACTCACATTGCCCCAGAATAATAATACCTTTATCCATGGTAGTTGTCACTGGAGCTTAAAAGCATGGACCAAGAGTCAGGAGAACTAGACTAGATACATAGCTAGCTCTTAACTAGTGGCACCTTTCTGGGCCTTAGTTTCAATAGCCATAAAATCAACGAGCTGACTTAGATGATTTCCAAATTCCTTCCAGCTCCAAGTCTATGATCCTAGGCTATATAAAATGAGAGCCTTCTAAATTCAAATATAGCTTCAGACACTCATTAGTTTATGTCCCCAGACAAGTCACTTCTACCTCCTTCACTGTCCTTATCTGGAACATGGGTATAATTAAAGCTCCTACCTCTGAGAATTGTTGTAAGGTTAAGATGAGATAATATTTGCAAACCTTAAAACACTATATAAATGCTACCTATTATTGTTCCTTCAAGTTCTAACAATCTAATATTCTGATTCTCAAACTTAGGCACACCCTTCCACAGGCATTTTCTATATTTGTAAAAGCCTCTCCCAGTGATATATAAACAACATACGTGCCTATTCACTCATGATCAGGCACCATTCATTACCCTAATTCAATTTATTTTTAAAATTAAATTTTTATTTTTAAAATTAAAAATTGGCTTTTCTTCCTCTCATTCCTTCATGGGAAAAAAAAACCCTTTATAAAAAACATGCATACTCACACAAAAGAAATTCCTACATTGGCCAAAAATATGGCCCTTAATTTACACTCTTAGTACATCTCTGTTGTGATGTTTCAAAAATTCAAGAGACATAATTTCTGGGTAATTTAATAATTTTATTAATAAGGCTAGTGTGTTATTAATAAAAGAGGTCAGTGGTACTCTTGAATGTTAAAGACTTTCATGAGAGTAGGCACACAGTTTATATGCCCTTGGAAGAATAGGTGTTCCTAAGGGTGGCAGTCAACTCTGATTGGTTAATAATTAATGAGAGAATGATTATTATAATGAGAGATGGGCTATATTACAATGAAGGTCTTGAGATATGTGACACTGAGCACCCAAATCCTGGTCAGAGACTTATCAATTTTCATATCATCTATCTGACAAAAGGGAGAATCCACATTTTCCCAGACCTGGCTGAATAAACATGATGTGAGCAGGAATCCATCCATTAGCCTAAACTTAACATTTCTTTTACTGTCTTTGATTAGAGCTTTAGCCTCAGTAAGTCTTTGAGAAGGATTTTCTTCAGTGGTTGATTTCTGCATGAGGGAGTAGAAAAGGGGAAAAACATTGGTCCTGCTTTAATAATTAGTTATTAATCCAAGAGAGGAATAATCATTTCTTTCACTGTCAGGAGGTAGACAGCATGCTTCATCACTGGTCATTGCATTAATTGGAATTCTTTTAGCTTTCAAAGTGTGAAACAGCAACAGTATTGATGTTATTACATAAAATGTTCTCATGGATTTGTTTATATCAATTCATACAAACTTTTCCAGGTCTCTCTATTAAATTTAATTTAACAGGTACTTATTAAGTGTCTACTGCATGCATACATATTATATGAATATACAATGAAGAAAAACAATGGTCTTTGCCTGCAAGGAGTTAACAATCTAGTTGTTGGATAGATAGCCTATGATAAAAGCAAAAGAGATATACAAACAAAATACTCTAAGAAACTTTAAGGAGAGATGACTTTTAGTGGGGTATTTGGGAATCAAAGAAACTTTCACAGAGGAGGAGGATTCATAGGCAGAGTTGTGGAGAGGGTGATTTTCATGGCATTCCTGCGCGAATGCATAGAAGTTGGAGACTGTCAGACACCTTCATAGATTAGCCAGTAGTTGAAGTTGAGTGGAACACAGAGTGTGTGAAGGGGTGTTGTGTGGAATAAAAATAGAAGAATTAGATGGGAATCAGATTGGTCAGGCCTTAAAGGTAATTCATTCTAGGGAGTTTGTACCTTACTCCAGAGGTGGTAGGAGAGTCACAGATAGAATTTTTGAACTGCGGAGTGACATAGTCAGGTCACTAAGATAATTATTTTGACATTGATGAGGAATTAATTACTAGAGTCAGGGTAGGGGGACCATTCTTCCTCTTTCAATCTTATACGGTGGCCTAACAAGAAGGTTGAAGCCACCTGATATATAAGCTTCCTCAGCTTGCCTTTTGACTTAAGAAAAAACTGTCCCACTTCTTTTCCAAGACTAATTCCTTTACTTACAAGAATAACTAGTAATTGGGACAGCTAGCTGGTGCAGTGAGTGCCAGCCTTGGAGTCAGGAGGACCCAAGTTTGGTTCTGGCCTCAGACACTTAACACCCACCCACACACATAAAAAAACTAGCCGTATAACCTTGGGCAAGTTATTTAACCCCAATTGCCCTCCAAGAGGCAAAAATAAAAGAATAACTAGTAATTGTGAAGTGCTTTGAGCTTAACAAAATGTATTTTTTTTTAAAGCAATCGGGGTTAAGTAACTTGCTCAAGGTTACACGGCCAGTTATTTCTGGGTGTGGTACTGAGTATCTGAGCCCGGATTTGATCCAGGTCATCCTGACACTGGAGCCGGTACTCTTACTCACTGAGCCACCTGGCTGCCCCTAAGCAATTGGGGTTAAGTAACTTGCTCAAGGTTACATGGCCAGGTGTTTCTGGGTGGGTGCTAAGTGTCTGAGCCCGGGATTCGATCTCCAGGTCTTCTCAACAATGGAGCCGGTGCTCTTACTCGCTGTGCTACCTGGCCGCCCCACAAAATGTATTTCTTACAACAGTCCTTTGAGTTAGGTAGTACAGATATTATTCCAGTTTTCCAAAAAAAAAACCTCACACAGAACACCTTCCCTCAGATCTGCTGATCCCTTGAATTGCCATTCTTTTTTTTTTTTCTGTCGTTTTACTACTAAGCTTCTCTAAAGTCTCCATTTCTTCAACAGTCATTCTCTCTTTAACCCATTACTATATAATTATTGTCCCTATACTCCAATGAAAATACTTTCTCAGTGGTCACTATTTATACTTTTTTCATCAATTGCAGTGGCCTTTTCTCAGGGCTCATCCTCCTTGACTCTATTTCATCTGATGATTCTTTGGATTTTCTGATACTTTATTTTCCTGGTTCTCTTACCACCCTGACTAATTCCACTCTATCTTTCTACCCTCTAAGTATATAGTGGATGTGCTCCAATGCCTTCTTCTCTATTCTACATATATATGTATATGTATATATATATATATGTAGAATATATATATAAACACACACATATATCTATACATATGCAAATACATATATACACACATACATGTCTTTGTATATATGTATATATGTATTATGTATACACACAAACATATCTATTCTTTTGTTGATCTTGTTTCACTCTCATAGTTTCAGATGTAAGTATGGTGCCTAAGTATGTATAATCATCCCCAATCTATCTCCAGTGCTCCATATCTACATTTTCAATTGGATACAATTGTTTCCTAGTGCCTCAAGTGCAACATGTCCAAAAAGTAGTCACTGTATTCCAAACCAAATCTCCTTGTAAAGGATACAACCTCAATCAACCAACCTTGCTGTAATAAGTCACTTCCTGGGTCAATAGCAGTCCTTCTGGAATCAATCTAGGGGACTTCTATTGACTTTCAACTTTCACTACATACTAGGCTTCTCTAATTACTGAACTCAATTCAAAGCCCTCCTTTATCACCTTGGTTCTTAGATTTCAGAGCTCTGCTCCTCTTGATACATAATTATCTCTTCCTCTTCTGCTTTTGTCATTATATCTTGGTGCCTGGTTCTAACCACCTAGAACTATGGTGTCTCAGGGCCAGGAAGAGCTTCAGAAATCATGGTTCAACTCCATGCCTGCTTCAGAATCCTCTCTACAACAACCTCAATAAATAAATTATTGTCCTGCTTCCTCATGAAAACTTCAGCAATAGGGAATTCACTGCTTCCCAAAACATTCCATTCCACCATTGGACAGTTTTAATTGCAAGGGCGATCTGCCTTCTTATTTGCCAGTTTCCCACATTGTGTCCATATTCCCCAGACCACAAGAATGCATTTTGTATGGGTTTACATACAAAGAGAAAGAACATACAAGTTCAAACATATATGCCAGACTAACATAATTAGAAGTTGTTATTGTTCAGTCGTTTCAGTCGTGTCCAACTCTTTGTGACCCCATTTGGAGTTTTCTTGGCAAAGATACTGGAGTGGTTTGCCATCTTCTCCAGCTATTTTTTTTATACAGATGAGGAAACCAAGGCAAACAGGATTAAGTGATTTGCCCAGGGTCACACAATTAGTGTGTGTCTGAGGCCAGGTTTGAATTTAGGAATACAATCTTCCTGATTTAAGGCTCAGCACTCTATCCATTTCATCACCTGATTAGGAGGGCAAATAAGATGTCTACCTAGTTCCAGATTAGATGGCCCTTGAATTACCTAAACTAAAATTACCTGTTCTATCTAGTGTCTAGTTTAGCTTGACCCTTCATGATTCTCTCTAAACCAAATTTTTTAAAAATATCATTTTAGCGTGTCTACAAACTTGGACAGATGGGGAAAAAAACCAAAACAAAAAAATACACGCACACATAAATACACAAACCAATTTTGTTTTTATTTTTTACTAACCATTAATTAAAATTTAGGATTGCCTTCAGTAATTTAAGAATATTATTCTGAGGCAGGGTCCATAGACTTCACTAGAATGCCAAAGGGTTTAAGAACTCTGGTTCTAAACAATGAATATCTATTTCCTTTTTTTTTCCTCAGAAGGGGATGGTGTCTTCCCCAGTTTGCTGAGCAAGCTCATTTGCTTGCTGTATAATACTGAGCTTACTCAGTCAATCAGGAAGCCTCTTGATGACCTGGTGGTTTTGGGGTATTCTGGTACTATCATTAGTAATCACTTGCTACTGAATTTTTCTCTCCCTGACAAAGGTGGGGTGGGGGAGGGAGAAAGAAAGAAAGCAAAATGCTCCTGTTACATCAAAAATCAGAATAATTCAACCTGACACAGGTCACCCTGAAAATTCACAAAAGATACCATTCCTTACACTGTTCCTCCTAACTTTTTTTTTTGTTAATGGCATTAGCATTCTCCCAGGTACCCAGGCTTGATACTTTGACTCTTCTCTGATAGTTGTTTTCCATATCCAGTTAGTTGCTGAGTCCTGATGATTCTACATCCACAGAATCCCTCACATACATCCTCTCCTTTCCCTTCTCTTGGACATCTCCCTAGTATAAGTCCCCTTTATGTCTTATCTAGGTTTTCAATACTCTCTCAAATAATGGTCTCTCTTCAATTTGCCCCACATCCAATCTATTCCAGATACCAGTGAAATTCATTCATTCATTCACAGTAAACTTCTTCAAGTACAGTACTGGCCATGTAATTCAATAGATTTTAAGTGCCTTAATGTGTAAGCCATTGTACTAACATCTGGGCATATATAAAAAAGATACAGTACCTTTGCTAATTTCATAGGTTAGGAAGCAGTATGTACAGAGATAATATAAGTTGAGAGTGATGGAGGAAAAAAAGGGACTTTTCAGAGAAAGTATTCTAGGAAAATTTGAGGAGGGAGAAAGCACTTTCAGCTGGGGGTGGGTGATATGCATGATTAATGAAAACTCCATAGAGAGCGTGGTAACATCTGATCAGAAACTTAAAGGAAGATAAGGACTATGGAAGGTAGATATGAGAAGGGGCTTCATTACAGGCATGAAGGAATTCTCTTTGAATGTATGAAGGCAGGAGACAATATGTTGAAATTGAAGAAAAACTAATAATTTGTTTTGACTAAATATAGAGTATGTAAAGGGTATTATGTGAAATAAGACTGGGGAGTTATGTTGGAACCTCATTCTGGAGGGCCTTAAATGCCAAGCCAAGGAATTTGAATTCTGGCATATAATAAGCAATAAGAAGCAGTGGAAAGTTTTTGAGCAAAGGAGAAGTCATGATTAGGCCTTTGCCTTAGAAAGAGGCTTTTTGGCATAGAAGGATGGATTGGAAATTGGAAAGACTGAAGCCTGGGAGACCAGGCTAGGACTTAAATTTAGGTGAGAGGTGGTAATGTACTGAATAAGGGGAGCAGAGAGAGGAAAGAGAAATGGAGGAATGGATGCAGGAGAGGTTGTGAAGGTAGATTAGGCAAAACTTGGTAACTTCTAGGCTGTCAGGGGCATGGGAAAGGGGAGAGTCTGAGCATAACTTTGAGACTTTGAGTCTGGGAGACTGAAAAGATGGTGGTACCCTCAACAGTAAAAGAGAAATTGAGAAGGTCATAAATTTATGAGAAGATAATATGTTTAGTTTTGGATATTTTGAATTTTAAATGCCAGTGGAAAATCCAGGTATAATGTTCAGCAGACTCTTAGACACTTGGCACTAGGGTTCAGGCTGAAGATGATAGGGTGGCTGGCTGGATTTGGGACTCACTTGCATAAAGTTGATAGCTTAATCAGTGGAAGCAGAGGAGATAGCCAAGAAAAAGAGAATAAAGGGGGAAAAATAAGTGACTTCTTCATCATTCTTATGCCTAAAACCCAACAAATCTCTGCCATCTTACCACCTCAGCTTGTTATTAAATACCCCCAGCATTCTGATCTCAACTTACCTTCTCACTCTTACCTCTCGCTATGTATATATATATATATATACACATATTCACAAACACATGTGTATAACATATATCTATATGCATATACACATACACACAGGTATACACACATTCTATACATAACCTGTACTCTAATTATGCTGGATGACTTGGAATTTCCTGTGCCTTCCTACATTTATCCTTAGACCATGCTATTCTTGCCATCTCAAATTCTCATCCTCTAGCTCTTCTTGTTGAAAATTCTGCAAGGTCCCCAAAAATTATTTTTGAAGGCTTTTTCAGAGCCATAACTAGTCGTCACCTCTTACTCTGACTTTAGATAAATAAACAAATAAGATTATTTATTTTGCACTCTTAGGTTACTTGTGTTTCATCTTATAATTATGTTCATGCTAATATTTCTTATTAATTTTTACACTTAAAATGTCAGGAATGGTATCATAATAGCAGCAATAGCAATAAGGGTAACTTAGTTAAGTGTTTAAAGGCTCATAAGACATTTTCCTCATAATACTAGAAAGTAGTCAGTGTAAAGTAGTGTAAATATCCATATTTTACAGATGGAGAAGCTAAAATAGATCAAGTGACTTGCCCAAGGTCATATAGTTAGTAAGTAACAGAAATAGGGCTAGTGTCTTGACTCCAAGCCCAATGTTCTTTTCATTATACCATGATCATCTTTGCATTCTCCAAATATATAGCACATGCCCTTGTCACATGAATAAAATAAGGCTGTCATTTTTGATACAAGGACTTTGAAAGCTGAAAATTAAAAAAAAAATCCAAAAATTCTAGCCAGAAAGCTAGAGTTTAGTGACATCCTTAGTGCAAGAATTAGAAACCAGTCCTCTCCCCTTTAGGCTACTGATTTTCCTCTACACCAGACATCCTCTCCACACTGTCTCCTTTCTTCTTAGTCTCTTATAAGCCTAGGCACATATGCTAAAATATATCCTGACTGATTAGTCCTCT
Source organism: Petaurus breviceps papuanus (assembly GCF_028583685.1). NCBI lineage: Eukaryota > Metazoa > Chordata > Mammalia > Diprotodontia > Petauridae > Petaurus > Petaurus breviceps. The sequence goes on along the minus strand of NW_027186296.1, from coordinate 64,242,947 downwards.
CCTCCCTGAATTAGTGAAAAAATCAGACACTATCTCATATGGAACACTTTTCCAAGCATGAGTGAGATACCTATAATAGATGCATCCATTTGCTTCACTACCCAAGTTTTTAGATATCTATGTCTATATACTAATCACACTTGGTTTAACAATTTGCATTTATAGAGCACTTTATGATTACAAAGAATTTTGATATACGTTATATCATTTGCTCTTCATGGTGCCTGTGAGGTGGGTGGTGTACTTACTCTTATCCCGTTTTCCAGATGAGGAAACTGAGACCTAGAGTTTTAGCAACATTCATACAGTAAAGGGAGGAGCTGAGTTTTGAATCCTAATCTTCCAACTCTAAGGTCAATGTTCTTTCTGTTAAAAGTGCCATTCATTGTGCCCGTCCTGCCGTTTTCTACCTAGTACTTTCTTTAGTCTCTAGGCAGCAAAGATCCACCCTTAAAGTGCCTCTCTCTCACCAAGAATCACCTCCTTGACAATGAAACTTTCTTGGCCTGGCACTTATGCACATTTCTGCTGAGCTAACATTCAGGGGATCCATCCTACCTAGCATTTAGCTGTGCAGGGCATGTAGAATCAGTTCGTGCATTTGCCTGCAAGCAAAAGCCCATCCCCCCTGGGAACTGTCCCAGTTTGAGGGTTAAAAAAAAGGCAGTCATCTTAAAATAGAGATTAAATACTACAGAAAAAGAGGGATGTGAAAATAGATCTAGGAGGTATGGTAGATACTCTATTTCAATAGATATTAGAGATAAATATATGGGAGCCATAGATAATTATTATAGGCAGCTATAGTCAATGGGTAATGCTACAGGTAAATTTGTAGACAGTGGATATAATGGAATAATACAAAGGAAGTGAGAACAAAAACACATGGAGTATGTATAATCAGGGAGCTGAGGGGGAGTGGAGGAGGATGTTCTGTATGTGACTGAAGCCTTAGATAAGATTTGTTAAATGAAGTTTCTTTTCTGGGAAGACTGGAACAAGTAGGTGGACATATTGCCTCCCCTTCTGCATGCATTCTTTGATTCATTTTCTTTCAAGCTCCTTCTCTACCTTCCCTACCTTGACTAGGTATACTAGAAATCTTGAGTTGGAACGGGCTGAGGATTCTTCTAACTAATCAACACTAGTAGAAAAGGCCTGGCGAGTGATAATCCACCTTCCATTTGAACATTTCCAGCGATGGGAAATTCACTGTCACTCAAGGCAACCCATAACACCTAGGGGCAGCTCTAATTTGGAGTTGTTTTTTTTTTCTTACATTGGATTAAATATGTTTCCCTATAATTTTAATCCACTGCTTCTGACTCTACTTTCTGAGGTGAATAAAACATTTAATCCCTCCAGTTCATGACAGTCCTTCAAAATTTGAAGGTAGCTATTGTGCCAACCAATTACGGGCAGCTAGGTGGTGCACTGGAATCAGGAAACTCATCTTTGTGAGTTCAAATCTGAACTCAGACAATTATTAGATGTGTGACCCTAGGCAAGTCACTTAATCCTGTTTCCCTCAGTTTCTTCATCTATAAAATGAATTGAAGAAGGAAATGGCAAACCACTCCAGTATCTCTGCCAAGAAAACCCCAACTGGGGTCACAAAGTGTTGGATATGCAGGGCAGCTAGGTGGCACAGTGAATAGAGTATGGGCCCTTAAGGCAGGAGGACCTGAGTTCAAATCTGGCCTCAAACACTTAACACTTACTAGCCGTGTGACCTTGGGCAAGTCACTTAACCCCATTTGCCCTGCCCTTCCCCCTCCAAAAAAAAAAGCAAAAAGAAGAGTTGGATATGACTAAAAATTATTGAACATTGAACATCATGCCAATCTCCTTCCCCCTACTCCAAGTCTTCTCTTCTTCTGGCTAAATATCCTTATCCCTCCAAATAATATTCATATGGCACAGTTTCAAGTTCTCCCCACTATCCTAATCACCTTCCTCTGGACTTGCTTCAGTTTCCTGAAATGTGGAACCCAGAACTCAATATAGTACTCTGTATGTGGTCTGACCAGGGCAGAATATGGTGGTGCAATTACCTCACTGGATACTGTGATTCTATTACTGATAACTAAAATTCCTTCCTTCCTTCCTTCTTGCTCATTAATGCATCCATCTATTCTTCCATTCATCATTCATCCATTTATCTATCTATTGATCTATCTATTCTAAAAGATAATGCTGTAAAGTGCTGCCCTCAACATGCCAGAAAATTTTGAAAATTCAACAGTGGCCACTGGATTGGAAAAGATCAGTTTATATCCCAATCTTAAAGAAGGGCAATGCCAACCAATGTTCAAATTACCATACTATTGTACTCATTTCACAAATCAGCAAGGTTATGCTTAAGATTATGCAAGCTGGGCTTCAGCAATATGTGAACAAAGAATTAGCAGAAGAGCAGGCTGGTTTTCAAAGAGGCAAAGGAACTAGAGACGAAATTGCCAAATTTTGCTGGATTATGGAGAAAGCAAAAGAGTTCCAGAAAAATATCTACTTCTGCTTTATTGGCTTTGCTAAAAAAAAACCTTTAACTTTGTGGATTACAACAAATGTAGCAAGCCCTTACAGAGATGGAATATCAGATCATCTGACTTGTCTTCTGAAGAAACTGTCTGTGGGCCAAGAATCAACAATTAGAACCAAACGTGGAACAACTGATTGGTTTAAGATTGGAAAGTAGTGTTACAAGGCTGTATGTTGTCACCTAATTTATTAACTTATATACAGAGTACATCATGTGAAATGCCAGGATTGATAAATCAAAAGACAGAATTAAGGTTGCTTGGAGAAATATTAACAATCTGAGATATGCAGGTGATACCACTCTGATGGTAGAAAGTAAAGAGTAATTAAGAAGAGGAATTAACTGATGAGGGTGAAAGAGGAGAATGTAAAAACTGGCTTAAAGTTTAACATAAAACAAAAAAAACTAAAATCTTGGCAAGTGGTCCCATCACTACCTGGCAAATGGAGGGAGAAGAAATGGCAACAGTGTCAGATTTTATATTCATTGACTCAAAGATCCCTGCAGATAGTAACTATAGCTATGATATTAAAAGATCCTTGCTCCTTTGGAGGCAAGCTTTGGCAAATCTGGACAGTATACTAAAAAGCAGAAGCATCATTTTGCCAACAAAGGTCCACATTGTCAAAGTTATGTTTTTTCATTAGCAATGTATGACTGTTAGGTTTGGATTATAGGGAAATTTGAGCATCACAGAATCAACACTTTCAAATTTTGGTGCTGAAGAAGACTTGAGAGTCCCTTGAACAGCAAGGAGATCAAATCAGTCAATACTTAAATAAATTAATTCACGTTATTCATTTGAAGGTCAAATACTGAAGCTAAAACTTAAATACTTTGGCCATATAATGAGAAGATAGGATTTATTGGAAAAGACTCTGATGCTAGGAAAAATGAAGACAAAAGGAAAGAAGGTATGGCAGAGGATGATATTAATAAGTAGTGTCATGGAAACAATGAACACGAGCTTAGATGGACTTCAAGAGATACTGGAGGAGAGAAAGGTCTGGCATGTTATGGTCCATGGGGTCATGAAGAGTTGGCCAGGACTAAACAACATCTCTCCCTCTCCTTCCTTCCCTTCCCCCCATATGCCGTGTCACATTGTTGAATTATATTTGATTTGCTAGCCACTTTTACTCTCAGGTATTTTTCATACTCTTTCTTTTAAAAGCTATTGGGGTTAAGTAACTTGCTCAAGGTTACACGGCCAGTTATTTTGTGTGGGTGGTAAGTATCCAAGGCTGGAACTGATCCTGGTCTCCTGACTCTGGGGCCGGCGCTCTTCCTCACTGCACCATCTGACTGCCCCTATTTTTCATACTCTTATGTGAGTTTTGGTTCTACCATAGTTTTTGTTTTTATTTTTTTCTAAGGATATATGGTAGGGAAAGGGTGGAAGTAATTTAGTGGAATAAGCAGGTCTCACCCTTCATCAGGAGGTTGCTACCTCTTTCCTGTTGACATTTCCTCTGATATAAGTGGCCAGTTTTCTGCTGTGGTTGGCAGGAGCCAGATCTCATATGGGAGAATTACCTTCCTGTTTCCTTTTCTTTTTTCTTTCCCAATAAATAAGAATTTATTTTCTTTCCTTCTAACCTCCCTACCCTTGCCTATTTAAATAAGAAAAAGAAAAATAAACCTTTAAAAATAGGCATAGTCAAGCAAAACACATTTCTACATTGGCTATGTCCAAGAATGTTTGTCTCATTCTGCATGTCTCTGCTAGGTGGTGGGTAGCATGCTTTAACATCAGTCCTCTAGAATCTTGGTCTGTCATTGCACTGATCAGAGATCTCAAGACTTTCAAAGTTGTTTGTCTTTACAGTATTGTTATTGTATAAATTGTTCCCCTGATTCTGTTTACTTTACTCTTCATCAGTTTTATCTGTCTTTCCTGGTTTCTCTGAAACCATCACTTTACTTATTTATTATGGCAAAGAGGCATGCCTTTCCTCTCATATACCATAATTTATTCAGTCATTCCCTAGTTTATATACAGAATCCTCTTTCCCTTCTGTTCTATAATAACTATTTTATGCAGTGGCTATAGCATGTTGGATTCAGCCATTGCAAAGCTGTAGGGGATTACAGAATGGGGTAAAATAAACAAAAAAAACAAACCCTCCCTGTCTTCAAGGACCTTACAATCCAAAGGATTTTATGCCAGATAAGTCAGTCTGATTTTCTTCTGTTGCCCAGGGATGCTAAGAACTTTGTCTCTTCCACTATTTGAATGACTGCACTCACTAGCTGAATGTCCCGAGTCCTACACATAGGAATTCCTTATTTTACCAATGATTTATGTTCCCCAGGTTTGTCTGTTGTTTGGAATTTGGAATCCATTTGCAAACTGGAACAATGTTCTAAATGTTGCTTAGGATTTTAGACCAGACCACAAAAACCTATTTAATCCCTTCTTAGAGCTGAGCTATGGGAGTTGATGGTCCCAGGGTGATTTCTGGGTACTGGGAGTTGGGTGAGCTATAGTGGGATGCGTGCATGTTGTGTGGGCTATTTGGTGTAAGACAAAAAGAAGAAAAGCATGTCCCTTCATTTCCCTTCTTGATACTGGCCAGACTTGGGGCAAAATTTAGACATATTTCCCACCCTCTTACTTCCCTTCCTGAACTTGTTTGCTCCCTGATATCACATCTCTTGCCTCTCAACATTCCTATGCTTCCTTAACAACCCAACCCCACTGTAATACCTTCATTTTTGGGAGCAGAAAAGTGCTTACATCTCCATCAAGACACATTTCCTTAGTGTAGATAACCTCAGGCAGGTTTCAGGATGAGACACCAGCAGCACGGTGTTCTGTAAGGTGCGCTTGTTTGGAAGTAAGAAGAGTTGTCTAGATTGTACTATTCATTTATTTGACTAATGTCAGGTGAATCACCTGACTTCTCTAAATTTCAGTTTCCTCAGATGCAAAATGGGTCTAATAACTCTTGAACTAGCTACTTCACAGGGTTGTTCTGAGGATCAAATTAGATAAGGGATATCAAGCATTACATAAATGTAAGCTAGTACACTTTAATTTCCATTGATGTGTAAAAGACTGATAGTACCTTAACCCTTGGAGGGATAATTCTATATTTTTTTAAAGAGCTCATTTACTCAGGTAAATCTTAAATTGGTTGAGTTTCAAACCATGTAACAAAGTGAAATGAAAAATTTCAAGCAATATACGTGGAAGATTTTTGGGGGGTAGAAAGCCACCAACTACATGGAAGTAGGTCCTTCCCTAGGAATTCATCTCTAGGTAAACACTTATAATTTGTTCCTTCCTTTTAGTTTCTTCTATGCTTCTATTTCTGAATCCATTTATTCTCTAAAAGCTACTAATTGTTGTTGTGGTGGTGATGGTGGTAGTGTTATATATGTATGTGTGTGTCTGTGTGTATGTGTATGTGCGTGTATGTCTTGTGACTCCTACATCAGCAGGATTGGCTCTGGTTGTGGGGTATAAAGGGAAGTTAATTATTGGCACTGATTGTAAATCAGAAACAGCTCATTTGCTTTGCTGGTTTCCTCCCTAGGTCTTTCACCTTGGAAAGGTCATACCCTATCTTTTGGTCTCTATTTTCTTTGTCCATTCAAAGAGCCCTCTACTCTAAGACCTTTCCCTCCTTTCCCCTCCCAAATTCTTCCCACCCAGCATCGGGAAGATCAGGGAAGTGAAGCCCAAGGAATGCAAAGACTGGAGAAATTCAGGAGATTCTGAGAGATTTCCATGTTGAGTATCATATGGAACCATGATGGCACCCTCAGGGGTTCAAAATTACTATTCTCTTAGGAGATAAAGGTGTTTGAAATGGTGAAATGAGAGAAAGATTTCAAGAGAAATACTTCTAAGGAGATTTTGGCTGGTCAGATCTCTGGCAGTACTTGTCCAGAGAAGAATTATGGAATTGGAAATAAGATGGAGTAAAGTCCAGATGGTATTCAGCAGAGGCCTGAGTTTTGTCCTGGGGGAAGGGAAAGGACCTTTGGTTCATTTGCCTGGTATTGGCTGGTTGGCTAATAGGAAAGCCACTATATCTTCCAAGTTCTTTACAGGTAGGATGGTGTCATAGAGAATGGATAGCACTAAACAGCAATCTGGTCACCTGGCAAAACTACAAGCCACTCAGTTTGGGAATGGGAACCATAGGGGCACCCTGAGATTTGGCTGTACTCAATTTTTGACTTTACATTTAGAAACTCAACCACTCTATTGTTAATAGGATTAAGCATGGGACTTTCTGTTTGAATGCCAGGGCCTGTGGTTATACTGTAACTCTTATATAACCCACAATTTAGTGGCCATGTGAGTTAGAAACAGGGTTGGCAAGTCACTACGGCAAGTCAGGAGACATAGGGTTTAGGCCAAGGTTTGCCATCAATCCATTACTTGAATAAATTTCTGTCTGTTTCTGTCTTTGTTTCTCTGTCTTGACTTGTAATTTCACTTAGTATATAGAACTACCTTTGTGGAATCTCCTTCCCGTGACCCTTTTCTCTCTTCCTCCTTCCTTTCTTTTCTCCCCGCTTTATTTTAGAACCCTTTAGAGACTTACCCAATAACTATCTATCTTCAGATGAAGCTAGAGTAGTCAGTAGGGCCCTAGGGCTTTCATAATGTCCTGCCTTCTTAGGCCTGAACATAGCAGCTCTCTCTTCTTTTTTCATTGTCTGGAAGACAGGTGGGCAGTGGCAAAGGAAGAAGAGCCTGAAGGTAAAAGCCTACTGTTTGTTGCCAGGGTAGATGGATTGGAAGAACCATGCTTATTGGTCTGTTCCCAGACCAGGAAGCCATAAGGAATGGTAGGCAGTCATTTTACCTAGCACAACTAGATTCTGGTGCCAGGCTATCTCATCATTTTGGTTATATCTTCTTCCCAGGACATAACGGAGAGGCAACAAGGAATAGTTCTGCCTTAATCACCAAATGTTCTCAAGAAAAGCAAATAAACTTCCTCATACCTTTCCTTATTTTAGTATCTTTGTTCTAGCAATAACAATAGTAACAATAGCTAGCATTTTTATAATGCCTTAAGGTTTGCAAAGCACTTTAAAAATATGATCTGATTTTATCCTTATAACTCTGGGAAGTAGGTGCTATTATTAACCCTTTTACAGATGAAAGAACTGAGGCTGAAGTTATTAAGTGACTTGACCAGGTTCACACAGCTAGTAAGTGTCTAGGACTGGATTTAAATTTAAGTATTTTGGACTTTAGGTCCAGTGCTCTATCTGCTGTGCCACCTACCTACATATTATAATCCTTGACATCCTTGAGTTGGAAGAATTAGAAATTCTTCTTTTTACAATTATTGAATTGAAATAATTAGGAATAAGAGTGCCTCTCTGGATCTCAGGACTGTGAGACTGAGGCAGGGTCATCTTCAATGACACCCTTCCCATTTTACAAGTAAATAAATTGAGTCTGAGTTTGAATGACTTAACTAGAGTCATACAACTACAGACACACTCATTGGTACTAGGATTGGAAAAGAGATTTTCTGAGTCCATATAATGCTACTAGGGGTAGAGGTGAAGAAATTAATCATTGGGAAGCAAAGAGCAGCCTATATCATGGAAACCAGGTGAAAGAGGTATTCAACTTCACAATAATATAATTAATCCCTTGGCAGTAGTGCTAAGGGGGCCTTGGAATGGAAGCTATCATTGTTTCCCTAGTGCCTACACTGGGCCAGGCTCCCTTCCCACATATGCTAGATGAAAAGCAGACAGTAGAAAACTTAAGAAACTTGATTGGTAAACACTGGTTCTATAGGGGAGTGAAAAAAAAATAGTAGGTGACATCGTTAAGAACTGGGCACTGAGCCATGGAAAGAATCTGCTACTCTTTCTGGGTGGTTTTTCTTTCTTTCCTTTTTTTTAGTAACTTATGAAAAAAGAAATATGATTGAGTCCCTGGCTTCCAAGAATCTCCTGTTATCTTCTAGTTAATCCTTGCCACATCACTGAGAGGAGAACAGGGACCACCCTCTTCCCAAATGGTGATCCAAAAAAACATGAAGGCCAAAGAGGATGAGCAAGTCAAGAAAGGAAATGCATATGGAGACATGGATTTCACTGGATGCTGAGTGAAAAGATGGTCATGTTGATAATCAGGAAATGAGAGTTCCACCCCCATAGCTGCTACTTACTAGCTTTTTTTCACTCGACAAGCAACTCAAACTCTTTAACTCTTTCTTTCCTCATCTGTAAGTGGAAAATTAATATGCTGGCCTTTATGGTTACTTAAGGCCATCTCTTCCAACTTTACAGCTGTTTAATTCCATAGTGCTAAGTGTCCAAGAACTTTGTCTGAATGGACCAGATTGGAATACTTGTGCTTTGGCTGTTCTGGGGATGATTGGCACCTAACACTGTTTGGGTCTAAATAGAATTCCTTCTTTCTCTGAAGAAATAGGCAAACACTTCTTCCTGTCCTGGGGCTAGTTTAGCTGGCATTAGCTTTGGCTTAATTTTATATCACTGTTTTTGATTACACCTATTTGTGCCCCTAGCAATAGGATCCAATTTAACGAAAAATTTCAGCTCCAAGGGCTTTCAGTATTGTCCCAGGTAAATAAGAGCATGCCTTACTAGGTTTACAAGGCACTCATTCCCCATGACCATCTTATGAAGTAGGTAGTATGAGTACCATTAGTATTCTCTTACAAATTACAGAACTAGGCCCAGGGAGAATAAGTACCCCAAGTCACACAGCCAATATGTGCTAGAACTTAGAAGTAAACTGAGATTTTTTTATTCCAAAGAATAGTAAGTTTTCCACAAAACAAGTCTGGTGTAGATGTGTTTTTAGATGAGTGAAAATTATAATACGTATATATGTGTATATACACATACATCTGTGTGTGTATGTGTGTGTGTGTGTGTGTGTGTGTGTGTGTGTGTGTGTGTGTGTGTGGATGGATGGAGCACTGGGCCTAGAATCAGGAAGACTTGAGTTAAAATATGGCCTCAGATACTATGTGTGTAACCCTGGGAAAGTCATTTTAACCTTTGTTTGTCTTAAACCACTGGAAAAAGAAATGGCAAACCATGCCAGTATCTCTTCCAGGAAAACCCCATGAATGGTATGGTCCATGCAGTCACAGAAAGTTGGACCCAGATAAACAACTGTGACTTTTTTAGAATGGAAGATCATAGAACTATGGAATATTGGAAATGTCATTAGAGAATTAGAAACAACCCATTATTTTATAGATAGGGAAACTGAGCCCCAGGAAGAAGAGATTACTTGCCTCAATGGTCAAATCAGCAAGTTAATGGTGGAGCTGAGATGACAGCCCTGATTTCTTGCTAGTCTGTTGCTATTTCTTTGCTGTTCTGTGTGTGTAGAATGTATGAGGTTGCTAAATTGTGTGTCCTTGTATTGGGCAGTGGTTGTATCTAAGTGATCTGCGTGTGTGACATTAAAATATGAATATGATAAAAAGAGATATGGAGGAGGAAGAGAGAAGAGAGGGAGAAGGAAAGAGAAGACACACACACACAGATACAACATGTGTGCTGCTCACCAGTTGAATCCCTGACTCTCAGGGGACAAAATCATTCTATATCCAGAACTGTTGCCTCCCAGCAGAGCCATCTCTGATCAATCTGAATTACAGATTAACTGGCAGTGAAGGGACAATGGAATTCATTTAAATGAATAGCTTTCTAATTTATTAAAGGGCCTATTTATGCCGTTGGTATCAGATGCCTGTCAAATTCTTGGAGCAGCAGCAAGGCCCCCTCTTAATCCCTTGACCCTTTTCTACAAGCATATTTTGTCTTGTCCAGGAGCAGAAATGGGTCTCTGGCAGGGATTCTTGCAGGTGTGAGATAAGGATGCATAGAGCACCTACTGTAGACTTGATATTTTGTATGCAGATTAGCAATTAGCTTGCTGCTCATGAGTAACATTAAAGCCATTTGGAAAGAGCAAGGATGCTGCATTCCTCCAAGCTGGGTTAGGGGGGAAATAAAAGGAAATTTTAGTGACTGAATAAACCAGCCTAATAGTTACTAAGATCATCTGATTCTGAGCCCACTAATATTTAGGGGAATCGAATCCCCAAAGGCCAACTTCATGATAAAATTGTAAGACCTCCCTTCAAATGGTCCTACACAGCAGGACTGTTGGTCAGAATAAGTCACGCAGATGTAGCAACAGCTAGACGTTTGGGCACCTGTGTCTGGAATTTGTATGAGATAATAAAGAACACACCCCAGGAATGGAAGAGGACGGTTTGTGTGAGGATGATGTGAAAGGATTCTATGACTTTAGGGCACACTAGCAGAACCTGGGTAGGCTAGAGGACCTGAAGGGGAGAAGAGAGATGAAAAAAAGCTGTATTTCTGTTTTAATGATATATGTCTGTCAATGATCTCTTCTTACTCTTGAGGGAAATTACGCAGATTCATCTAGAGTTCTCCCTCTACCAAAATGCTCGAGGTGTTTGTCCCCCATTCATAATCCCAGATTCTTCCTTGAGCCCTATCAAACTTAAATGATCAAGTCACCACATTATCTTGAATGCCTTTCCCCATTACCTAACATGTAGAAGAAACATGGAATGTGAAATCTTTTGAGTTCTCACTCAGGGAGAGCTTTGTAGCTCATTGGCTTTTGCTATGCTATCTGCTATCACAACTATTCCTTCCCTGGTCCTTCCTTTCCCTTTTAAATTGGTTTAATATTTCCATCCAATGTCATCTCCACTCCTGCAGCATATTTCTCACAAGTATATCTTCAAAAAGCAGGAGAAGGGAAAGACAGAAGAGAGCATTTTTTTCCTCAGAAAGCCAATGGGATTAATTTAGAACAGTTTTCAGAAAGGCCTAAAAAGTTTACTTCTGAAAAGCTACTGCTTTGACAGGGCTTACACCTAGAAGGTTTCAGGAAGAAGAAAGAATGAGTAGAATTATTCAGTCTTCTATTGTCCCAGGGGGCAGACAGAAAGAACTCAGACAGATAGAGACTCCTTCCTAGAATATTCTTCTAAAGGTCTTACTTAGAATCACAAAAATGCCCTTTATTTTCCTTTTTCCCCGGATTTACTAGAACCTTTACTCTCTGTGACTTTTATGGCCATTGGATTCAATTTATTCAGCTCAAGGAAGTTGCCTAGGTATGAACACTGCCACTTTGGTTCTATATCTTTCCTTTTTTTGCCACTGTTTGGATATCTAATAATTTGATTTCCACCCCCCATGGACTAATGATCTAGGAGGCAATACCACACAGTAGAAAGAATATTCTGTCTGGAGTCAGAGGGCCTGGGTTCTAATCCCACCTCTTATGCTTATCACCTGTGTGAATTTGGGCAATTTATTTCATATCCTTTCCTCATCTTTAGAATGAGGAAGTTAGCTTGGACTTTGAGAATTCTTCAGCTCTAGATTCACGGTCCTGTCTTGTGACTTTGATCCCTGCCTGGCAAAACAAGGTAATAGCTCTTTATTTTGTTGAGTTTTTCCTAAGGAAGACTCATAGAAGGTAAAAGCAGTGTTATGTTTGAGTTAGTGTGGAGGTATTAGTTATCAATAGAGTAATTTCTCTTCTATCTCCAGATTATATTCTAATCTTTGTCCTGTTGTTGTATAGTTATATTCATTCCTGTTCTTCAGATCTCCATTAATTGAGTAGCCATGGTTGATCTCTCTCTCTCTCTTTCTCTCTCTCTCCCTCTCTCCCTCCCTCTCTCATTCTCTCTCCATAACAATCTGTAAACATACAGTCTACCCTAGATTCACATGTGCTTTGCTTCTCATGATTACACTGTCATGACTAAACCATTGCTAGTGCAGAAAGCCTATGCTAAACAGAAAATAATTTCTGGACATTTGCCATTTAGGGCCAACCTAATGCCAAGGCTGGTTGATTTCACCTTTGCAACATCTCTCCAATACACCCCCTTCTCTCTTCTCACACTGTCACCACTCTAGTGCAGGCTTTTATTACCTTACACCTGGATAATTGCAGTCATCTGCTAGTGGATGTCCCTGCTCAAGTCTCCCCCAATTCAGTGGATCCTCCATTCAGCCTTCCAAGTGATTTTCCTAAAGTGAAAGTCTGGCCATGTCACTTCTACTCAATAAACTCCAGTGGCTCCCTATAACCTCCAGAATTAGATACAAAATGCTCCATTTGGCATTCAAAGCCCTTATAACTAATGCCCTCCCATGTTTTCAGTCTTCTTTATACATCACTCCCCACTAACATTCTTTTTGATCCAGTGACACTGGCCTCCTTGCTGTTCTCTGAACTTGCTTTAGGTATTTTCTCAGAATGTCCCCTATGCTTGGAATGTTCTTTCTCCTCATCTCTGTCTACTGGTTTCCCTGTCTTCCTTTCAGCTGAACTAAAAGTCCATCTCCTAGAGGAAGTCTTTCCTAAGCCCATTTAATTCTAGTGCCTTTCTTCTCTTAATTATTCCCTACTTATCCAGTATAGCTTGTTTGTGGATATTTGCTTGTTGTCTCCTCTGTTAGAGACTAAGCTCCTTGAGGGTAGGGGTTGTCTCTTTGTATCCTCGGTGTCTGGCACATAGTAGGCACTTAATAAATGTTTATTGACTGACTGATAGGTGAACCCTCAAAATGTTGCCTTAATGTCAGAGGCTCCTACCTGATATGTAAAGGGTCCAGTTAAACTTTGAGAACCACTATTCTTCTCTGGCTCATTTTCTTTACTCAGGTAGAACCTGTGACTTTCAGTATCTACAACTTTTCTAAGGGTAGCTACTAGCTTCTCCTTACATGCATGAACATGTAAGCAGAACTATTTTATTTACAAAGTAAAAGAGAAGAAGAGGGCTACTATGACATAGTAACTTAGAAAGTTGGCCTTGGAGTCAGGAAGAACTGGACTCTCAAATCCTGTTTCAGACACACACTGACTGTGTGGCCTTGGGCATGTCACTTAAACTCCAAGTGCCTCCAGCAGCTTTCTAAGATTATAAATTGCAGAGATAGTCCTGAGCTATAACTTTAGAGGGAGTTATTCATCAATATCATCCTATGTTGATAAAACCACAGGTCTAGGGAAAATAGAGAATGTGAAAGAATTCCTATCCCATCCCTTAACAAACCAAGAAAGACCAAGGGAGTAAAGAAAAACACCCTTCTCGTTAGCCACTGCTTTCTGCCAGAGATCTATACATTTCTTATGACCTTGCTACATACACGTATTTGCATACTTACATATACGTACAGGTTCTATGACTTCCCAAAGTTTGAACCCTCCCTCGCTTAACTGATAATTCAGTTTAGTTAGTTTTGTGCTATACAGAAACATGTCAGCTTATGAAAAATTAATTGTATGCCATTCTGCCCATTTTCCTTTTCTTCTTGCTTATCCTCAAGTTTGTGAACGATTGCTTAACCTACATAGAGCATCATCCTTCTAAATGGACAATTTTCCTCCCTGATAGTACACTTATCACATCTTACTTGGAAGAATTCTGAGATGAAAGAGAGATAACATTTGAAACCCTTTTTAGTTTGATTCATCCTCCCTTTCCAAAGCAGCTTGAATGCAAGCCAATCTCAGAAGGGATTGGAGAGAATTTCTTACACTGAGTGGAAAAACCTGGCCTTAATTTCCTTTAAAATGAATTTGAGTAATTTGGTATAATTTCTGTTTTGTAAATATCAATGATGCCCCATGAATGTCAATGGAAAAATTATTATTACATGATACATTTTCAATGCAGATTCCCTTTAATTGTTCTTATATAATACATGAGAAGACTATGCTGATGAGCTCTGTTTTCAAGTTGGGATACATTTTTTTGGTTCAGCCTCTGTTTAGCTGATAGTATGATCAAGCATGTCACAAATTCCCTATGTAAATGTTTCTTTTTTCTTCCATTTATCCCTACTTAATTCTGTAAAAGGGGAATAATCTTGTCCTCTCAGTGGTGTGGATGATATTGGATTGTTGGTAGACAGCTCTGAGCTCTTTATAAGATGAATATTGAAATACTAGAACTATGGTTGAGTGCCTAAGAGATGCAGCCATAGCTAGAATGTTCATAATAATCACTTCCCTGCTCCTGAAATTCTACCATGCTGTGATTTCCTAACCATGCTCTATCATTTAAAACATGCTCAAGGGGGAAAATAGAATTGTAGAAGGTATCTTAACAAGTGAAATTCAAGGCCCTAGGGTTCTCCACCATGTGTCCCTGGGTTTATCTTCCTGGCTTTTATTTGAATTGTCATTGCAACTTTGGGATACAACTTGAGAAGAAAAAGAAAATTACATCCAGGGCAATCTTGCACATCATGAGGGTAATTGGTTCCCACTGCATTTTTATTTGAGGGGTACTGAAAGGTCCCTGAACCAAACATATTTTCTCTATGAGCCCATCTACAATTTGAAGCTGAATGGACTTCAGAGGTCATCTAGCTCTCCCCTCTCATTTTAAAGAGGAGGAAAAGGAAACTTAGTGAGCTTAAATGTCTTACTCAATAAGACATACTTAGTAATAGTTAGGACTTGAATCAAGGTCCCTTGACTCCAAATCCAGAGCTTTCCCCCAACTGTATTAATTTCATTAGAACATTTTTAAATGTTAAAAGGAAAACAAGTAAAACCCAGCAAAGTAGCTAATATTCATAACCCATTATTAAACATAAGTCATTCAGCAGAGAACTTCCCTGGTGCAATTGGAAACTTCCACCAGTATGTTTTGATGGGGGACAGAGAAGTTAGAAGCAATTGTGGTTGAGAGTAGGGAGGGGGTCCTGTGCATCTAAGAAGTATGATGAGCACACTGAGTGTGGCGTTTCAGAAGAAGTAAGAATGGTCACAAAAGAAAGTTAGCTTGATAGTATAGACATTGTTCTATGCTTTCATTGGTATAGGAAACTTTCAAGTGAGGTAATTTCCTCTACTGATGTAGTTCACACATTGGAGCTAACTTGGATTGGCTAAGCCAAACCTGAACTTCAAGCAAAGATAGAAGGCAAGCTAACAGAACCATCTAAAGCCAAAACCCCTTTGGTGGATGGGTGGGTAGAGTTATTTGGGATGCAATCAGCTTAAGTAACTATCCAGAGAAGCATATCCAAGGTAGAATTCTGAGAGGTTATTACGGGAAGGTAATTTGGAACAGGGAAGGAAAGGCCACAGGCAAAATAAAGAGAGGGTGAATCTAAAGACCTATTTTTGTGATTCAGGAAGAATCTGATATTTCAGTCATTCAATCAACAAACATTTTTTAAGAGGCTACTGTTTGGAAACATTATATAGGGGATATCAAGCTGGCCTTGGAGCCAAAAAGACTTGTGTTCAAAGTCTTGCCTTTGGTCAAGTCATTTAACTTCTTAGAACCCCCAGGCAACTCTGACTATAAGTTGCAGGAAAGATGCTGATCTGCATTAGTAGAGGAAATTTATTTACATGCAAGTTTCCTGTACCAATGAAAGCATAGAGTTCCTATTCCTTTCCCTATGTCACTGTCTCATATGTACAGCACATAAATACAAAAGTAATATAGCCCCTACCTTCCAAGAGTTTATATTCTCCTAGTAGTATAGATTGCTGCAAGGTGGGAGTTTGGCAGTGGCCTTGTCTGGCCATTATTCTGATAGACTGGAGTCTTTGCAAAATGGAGCATCTAATTCCTAAGTTGATTTCAGTATAGAGCACCCTAAATATAGGTCATGCCCATATAATGAAACCTCTTTGAAAGGAAAAAAAAAACATACATACATATATATGTAGTATAAACTTAAACAGTACAGAACTACTGCAAAGAAAATCATGGATCTGTTTGAGAGAACCTATTTTTAAAAGTAAATAATACTTTGGCTTCTACTAAAGAAACATACCAGATATTATGTTGAATTAAAGGAAAGTGTGACCATTTAAAATTGCAAACAACTGTGAGAAATTGGGCTTTTCAGGACCTTGGAGGTCATAGGATCAAAATTAGTACTAGAAGGGACCTTAGATCATGTCCAACTTTAAACATATGGAAACTGAGGCACAGAAAGATTAAGTTGTGTGACTAGGCTCATATAGCTAGTACATATCTGAGGTGAGATTGGAACTCAAGTCTTGGTGATTTCAAGGCCAGTGCCCTAGTCATTCTTCCTCCCAGGGCTGAAAGACATGGATCTCTCTCATTTGCCTTCTCTTCCCACCTCTCCTTGCTCTCATTCTACATTTATGATAGGCCATTAGTTGTAAAATTTAGAAACAGGATCCATTACCCGTGCTTTCTTCCCTCACTTCCTCTTTGACTCAAGTACACAGAAATCTATTAAACCATCTTTATAGATGTAAGCAATAACCTTGAAGGCATTTCTTTAAGAATGGGAAGCATTGGGGCAGCTTGGTAGTGCAGTGAATAGACCACCAGCCCTGAAGTCAGGAGGACCTGAGTTCAAATCCGACCTCAGACACTTAACACACACACACACACACACACACACACACACACACAAACTAGCCATGTGACTGTGGGCAAGTTACTTAACCCCAATTTCCCTACCTTCCCCCCTCCAAAAAGCAAAAAAGAAAGAAAGAAAGAAAAAATAAAAAAAAGAATGGGAAACATTTGGTGGGTACTCAAGTTTAGAGGGGATTAAATATTTCATGGAAGTATTCTCTGGCACCCACCTCTAATGGTCCTCTCTGGCCTGAGAAATATCATGACAAAAAGGTAGAGCACTCTGATTCACAGATTCACAGAGTTAGTAAGGACTTTAGACTGTCTAATCCTTTAGACTCCATTCAAACCAGACTGAGCATTCCCTTTAGCACATCTCTGTGCAATCAATCATCCCACTTTTGATTGAAAGCCCATAGAATGGAAAAATTCATATTCCTTTGAGATAGCCCATTCCACTGTTGCTTAATGAGAAGAGTTAGAAAATACTCCTTTCCTTTTTTCTCTCCCTCTCCCTCTCCTCTCTCTTCTCTCCTCTCTCTTCTCACCTCTCTTCTCTCCTCTTTCTTCTCACCTCTCTTCTCTCCTCACTTCTCTCCTCTATTTCCTCTCCTCTCTCTTCTCTCCTTTCTCCTCTCTTTTGTCTCTTTCTCTCTTTTCTCCTTTCTTTCTTTTCTTTCTCTCACCTGGAGCCCCAACTTGTCCCCAAACATCCACCAATCTCTTCTATTCTGCTCTCTGGAGGCAAATTAAAGCATCCTACTCCCTGTTCCCCATGACAGAGATAGGTATCATGTTACCTTGGAGGCTTCCTTTCTCTGGGCTTAATATCCTCTATTTCTTCAGCTGATAACCTTAATCATATGACCTTGAGGCCTTTCACCATCTTATTATTTTTTTTTGGTTACTCTCCTTCTCAATTTCCTTACTAGAATGAAGTCCCCAGAATTAAACATTGATTTCAAATGTGAACTAACTGGGGTAGAATATAGTGAAATGATGATTTCTTTCATTCTGGGTGCTATAGTTCTTTTAATACAGTTTAGATACGTTAGCTTTTTGGGATATTATGTCAAACAATTGACTCATCTTGAGCTTCCTCTCCATTAAAATCCTCAGGTCCATTTGAAATGTTGTGCTATCTTAGCCACCCTTGCATGATCTTGAACTTGGGAAGTTCAAGAATTTAAGATTCAGAATTTAAATGTATCCTTATTAACCTGTATATTGTTGGATGTGGCCTATGGTTCTAGTACACTGAAATCTTTTTGAATCTTGTCTGTATCCAGTATGTTAGTTCTCCTTCCCTGCTTTGTTTCATCTGTATATTTGAGGATGTCATTCATGGCTTTACCCAAATCATTGATTTAAATCTTAAAAGCACAAATCCAAAGACACATCTCTTGAGCATTTCTCTAGAGAGCAATTTTTAAGCTGACAGTGGGCTACTAATGACTCCTTTTTGGTTCTGGTTATTCAACCAGTTTTGAAATTCACTGGACTATATTGTTTTTATTCTGCCTACCTTGCTCTTTTTTTCTACAGGGATTAGTGACTTTATCAAATGCCTTCCTATAATCTAGGTAAACTATGTCTATAGCATTTTCCTGATCCAGGCTTATGAGTAAGGCTGTCCAAGAAAGGAATTGAGGTTATTCTAACATGATCTGATTTTGATAAAGCCATGTTGATTCCTTGGTGGACTTTGCAATGAGAACATTTGTTTTTTGGAACTCAGGACAGGGGACATAGAAAGTTATATCAAGTAGCCTCCAAGAAAGAAGGATCAGCTTTCCTTCCCTACTAGCTCCCACAGCAATAGTACTTGGACACAAGCTTCTCCAGCATGTGTGAGGAGGGCTAATGCCGAAGCTGTTGCTACTCCTTCAAGTGCTAGCCCCGCGGAGGCCAGCAAAAACCTTTCTATCTGTTATTAAAAATGGAATTACAAGACATAACTATAGGCTGAATTTTGTGGGAAAGTTCAACCTATGTTTGTATCAACATGATATTACTGGAGAAGGTTTTTTAATCTGCTCTCTTTCCTCCACATACACACAAAAGGCTTGATGGCTACATTGTTAGCTTCAAGGACTTGCCAAGAACTGGCTCTCTTTTGTTGTTTGTTTGTTTTTAATGGCATTTAATAGTATTTTATTTTTTCCCCAATTACGCGTAAAGATAATTCATTTTTTAAAAAAATATTTTGAGTTTCAAATCCTCTATTTCCTTCCCTCAACCTCCCCCTTCCCTAAGACGATAAGCAATTTCATATAGCTTATATATGTGCAATGATGTAAAACATATTTCCAGATTAATCATATTGTGAAAGAAGAAACAGACCAAAAGAAAAAAATTAAAAAATGTGAAAGTAGTATGCTTTCACCTGCATTCAGACTCCATCAAGAACTGGTCCTGTTTACACTCTTTGTGACATATTGACTGTGGATATGCTCTATTGGCCAGACACATTTCACAGTCCTGTCATCCCTCCAGGAATCATGGCATTGTTCCCCAAGACTGATGGACTGAAGAGTTGGTTGTGAGATGCTCTTCAGTTCAGAATTACATTTAGTACTATTTATATAGCACATTAGGATTATAGCTTTAGATAGAGAAGAGACTTTTGAGGCCATCTAGTCAAATTTGTTTTAACAGTTAAGGAAACTGAGGCCAGAGAGATTAAGGGATTTGCTGAAGGTCACATAGGTAGTGAGTGGCAAAGACAGAAATTGAGCCCAGATGTTCCTACTATGGCCCCAGGGTCATTTTTTTGGTTTTGTTTTTACTTCACTACAATGTTTTATTCCTAAACAGCTGATTTTGGGAATCCTCATTCCTCATATTGATCTTGCTTTATTAGCCCCTAGGCATTCAGACACTGAACTTGCTCTCCTTGATTTTAGTGTTTCTTTGCATGAATTTCCCTGTACTCCAGACTCTAACAATGGGTGTTTATTCTGTCTCTTGGGCTAGGTAGTGAGCTCCCTGAGGGCAAGAACTTTTCTCTTAATATTTGTTTTAGAATTATAGAATGTTAGAGCTGGAAAGGACCCCCAAGACCATTTAGTACTACTCTTATCATTTTATTGTTGAAAAAAATCGAATCTTAGGAAGATTAAGTGACTCATTTTAGGTCATAAAGGTAGTAAGTTTTGAGGCAAGATATAATCTTAATCATAATACACTGGCATTTACATATCACTTTCAGGTTTGTAAAATGCTTTATCTCACTTGACCTTCACAACAACCCTGTGGGGTAGGCACTCTTATTGTCACCTTTTTACAGATGAGGAAACTGAAGCATAGAGGAGTTAAATGACTTACTCAGGATCACACAACTAGTGTCTGAGGCCAAATTTGAACTCAGGTTTTCCTGATACCCTCTAGCACTCTTATCTACTGTGCCACCAACTGCCTCAGTACAAAACCCTTATTTGATAGATGATAAAACTAAGCTATGAGTTGTTTTATGCCATACTAGGAAATTTAATAATAATGATAATAATGTATATTCATATAGTACTTTAAGGCTTACAAATCTCTTTCCTTAAAAGGAAAAAAAAACCCTCAACTCTGTGAGTCAGATTGTACAAATATTTATTATCCTTTCTTTTTTATGAGAAAACAGATTTAGAGAAACAAAATCACTCACGTGGTCATACAAGTAAGGAATTAGGAACTCAAGCCTAGCTCTGCTCAGTCCTAGTTCCACAGTCTTTTCACTATATTAGAATTTTGATTTGTCTGTCTTGATTTTTCACTTACTTTGGGGAGGACATGAGCTAGATAATCTAAGCACAGAGGTGAGAAAACCTTCCATTTAATCCTTAAACAAATCTGTGAGCTCATTGATATGAGTAGTCCATACAATTCAATTCAATTGAGTTCCAGTTCAACAAGCCTTATTGTGTCCTAGGTTCTAAGCAGTTTCTCCCCTCAAGGAGCCTATATTCTACTGGATGCAATTATAACTCATTACTACCTGCCTGATCTATATAAGTTTCTTCTTGTTGAGACTTCTCATAGGTTTGCTACAGACCACCCGCCCAGGATGTGGAGGCTTCCCTTTGTTTCCTTTCCACATTGCAAAGATAACAAATGGACAGCCCATGTGCTCCAAAATGATCTTTAATACTGACCATATGAGAAGCCCATTTTCTTGCCTGCTCACGTATTTCTTCAGTGGCATCTTTTGCACTGCTTCTCCTTTGTAATATGTTGCTTATAAGGTGAAAAAGATAACTAGGAAAGTTTTAAAGAGAGTTTGCTTCAGACCAGGTTTATACATGGCTTCAGAAAAGAATTAATTTTCTAGATCAAAGAGCCTTGGGCATATCCAGAAACACAGACTTGTTATACCTTTTCAAAAGTGGCACGTGTACATACGTTGTGTCTATAAAGGTGTTTGAGTATGTTACTGGCAGAAACAGTAATAATTACTGTTGGCCTTACCTCACCCACTTTAAGGCATGAGAGCTAAGGCAAGTTATGGGATCCATGTTCTTTCTATAAGTACTATGTTTTTGTGATGAGAAAGGGAGAGAATCACTCCATTTTCCTGTTATATGTCAATCTGTTTCTCCTTATGCCAAGCAAAATCTAGACAAATCTAGGTAAAAGTGCACTTGATGATATTTCAATATTCATTCTCATTGCTACTTCTGCATTATAATTTATTGTATAAATGCTATGTAAATACATTGAATTCTAAAATGGTTGTTGTGATTTGGCATTGAAATAAATAGCTTATAAATAAATACATTTCATATACATTGGCACATATTTCAGGATAGAAAATGAAATCTGTCTAGTGTACTTAAGCATGGAAGAAATTTTTAGCAAACTCATTAATTTTGCTTAGGTTTACACTTTTGCTTCAATAAAAATATTTTTAGATTATAGTTATTTGTGTATCTATACAGACCCTCAGAACTGAATGCAAGTCCACTATCAAAGTTAAGTTTAGGGAGGTTCATTGCCAGGTGACAGGATGATCATTTCTTTAGCCATAGAAACTCACAAAGGCCACTCAGCAAGTCCTGTAAGGGCAATGATGTGAATTCAGCACTTAGAACAATACCTTGCTTTTAACAGGTACCTAATAATTGCTTAGTAGTTATTTGATAAATGTTTGTGGAATTGAATTGAATCAGGGAAGGAAGTACAATTCCTAACAATATGGCAGATCCTGGAAGTATTGAGATATAAAGTACTGACATTTTCCTCTTCTAGACTGGGAGTTCAGTGAGGGCAAAGTTTATTTTTATTTAGCCTTTGGAGTTTTTTTTTGCCACCATCTTGATGTACTGCAAAGAGTAAGGGTTTAAACATGTTTTTTAAGATGGAAAGCTCATGATTTGCTCAATTAACGTCTTTTGCCTTGATCATATTTAGTAGTATATGAAATTAATTGTTTAACCTTATCCTTTGTATAAAATGCAAAAGTTGTAGTCATGCAGATACACTTAGAAATGGCTTGAGCCATGGTATAAACTCCCACCTAAAATAATTATGCAAATAAAAATGGAGGTAAACAGATGTGAAAAGTAAAGTGGAAATAAATTATGGAAAGTATAGAAATAAGACAATTATAAGGAAAACGTGAAAATAGTAACATTTTTGAGTTTGCCAATTGTTTTTGTTTTTTGGAGGGCAATTGGGGTTAAGTGACTTGCCCAAAGTCACATGGCTAGTGTGTCAAGTGTCTAAGGCCAGATTTGAGCTCAGGTCCTCCTGACTCCAGGGCCAGTGCTCTATAGCTGCCCTAGCTAATTGTGATAATTTATACCACCAACAAATATTCATTCTACTCTGTGTAAGAGACTATGCTAGTCCCTGGGTTTGCAAAGCTGTACATTGCATGGTCACTATCTTTAGGGCCTAGAATTGGGTTGACAAGGCAGAGAAAAAAATAAAGAATATGAGATAGCAAAGACATAAAGATTGAAATGCACATGGCCTCTGGAAAAATGTGGGCCTCTCTATGCCTTCTATGAACTTCAGGAAAACTTTGAGGGAACTGCCTAACAGGGTTAACATGCACCTGGCCAGGATTAGATTTTTCCTATTTGTTCCTAAAAAGTTTGACTAGAAAGGAGGTTTATACAGGGGAAGGACAGAATATAAAGTTGGAAAGAAGATAGGAACTTGAATGTGAAATACTTTGAACATCAGGTCTCAATATACATGTGAATCAAAGAAAGCCCAAATGAAATAAGATGGTGTAAATTCAGTAACAGCTTTACAGAAAAAAAAAAATGAGACTTATTTTTTCCCCACATTTCCATAGGGATTCATGTTTATTGGCAACATCTAATGTTTGTTTTGTCTGAATCTGTAATTTTATCAGTTAAAGGGGCTCCTTTGTGTGGAAACTCCTTCCTCTTGATGCAGACTCCTCTGCAACTCAGAGCCTTAAAGAGTTGATTTCAGCCCTGAGAGGTTAAGTTACAGTCCTTTGCCCATTGTAGCAAACCTAGCATGACAAAGGCAGACTTGAACCCAAGTCTTTCTGACCCAGGCCAAGGTATTCATGTGAATACTTACTTGGTTATTCTACATAACCATCCAATAAATTAGATTGTAATAATTGGTCTAGGTGGAGTAATGAGCAAGTAACATAGAAAGGAACAAGGGATGGGATCAAGTCTATGAATATTAGTACAGGTAAGATTCCCAAAAAAACAGTCTAGGAAAGAGGGAATAGATTGATTTTAATTTCATTTCAGCAGCTATTTCTGAATATTTATTATGTTTAAGGATATGTGCTAAGAGTTGAAGATGGGGATAAGGCATGGACCTATGATTTTGTTGGTAGAGGGAATTCCTGGATGTAGAAACTTTATTCACCAATGTAGATGGTCACTTTTTTTTTTTTTTTTGGCAATTTATGGTCTTAAAGAGTTCCCTAGACTGCTTAGAGGAGAAGTCATTTATCTAGGGTCACACAGTTATTATGTATCACAGATGGGACCTGAACCCAGATCTTCCTGATTTTGAGTCTGGTTTTCTAAGCAGCCTTTCTATACTACCCTCCCTCTTAAATAATGGGAATATGAAGACAAAATTAAAACAATCTCTGCTTTCAAGAAAATTTATATTCCATTGGTTAGGGACAAACAGTGGGTATAGACAGCCAGGAAGCCAGGCAAAGCAGTCTAGGCAGCTAGATACCAGAAACTAGACAAGAAGTCTGCTGATTAGACATAGGCACTGATAGCAAGTACAGAGTTTCATGTGGAGACTGCCACTTCTGAGGCAACAATTACTGTCAGGAGTGATCCTGGTTGTGCCAATGTAGAGCACTGTGGTCTTGTTCTGAGTGGGTTTACATAGAACCTAGACAGCAGTTTTCCCTCACCATCACAAAAGCAGAGCAGTTTGTCACTGATGGAGGCTAGACGCCTGGCTGGATTATGGGGGTGAAGGAGTAGGTAGCTGTAATGTAATGCCAAAAGAAGGCAACTTCCCAGGTTCAAAATACCAGCATAGGTGCTCTCTATTTTATTCAGTAACAAACCCAGAACAGAGAAGATCAAAACATGACATCATTCAAAATACAGCATTTACTAAGTGTGATTAAATCATCTCCAAGGCCTACCCCACCCCAGGACTTTCCAATCATTCAATCAATTACAAAGTCTCTGTTCCAAATACTTCTCCACCCCTAGGCTATACCTTAATTAAGTCCACCACAAAGCCCCTCTTCTCAAATGGAGATTAGTTTCCAAACATAAGTAAAATACATTCATTTGCTCAACCATAGAACACAAAAAGGTCAAAAGTTCCCCACCCCTGGATCACAATTGAATCTACCCCAGAGTTACATCAAGTTTAAACACAGCACTTAATACCCAAATGGAGGTCTTTTCTTCATCTTGACACGAGGCAAGTTCTCAGCAATCTTAGTTCCTGGGGAGACAAGGCTTAGCAAGGCCATAAGATACATTGCCAGTCCCTTCATGAATTTATCCTCTGTCTGTAGAACAGTCCTAGAACCCCTGAACACATTAGCAAAGCCCTCTCCCAGGATTTCTGTAAACATACAACAAGAAAATCCTTCTTCAGGGCTTCTGAACCAACAGAAAGGCTCCCAGACCCCTGCAACAACAGCACTGTCCTTCACCAGTGGACAGTATTCACTCTCAGTACTGTCCCTCACCAGTGGACAGTATTCACTCTCTGTCTGCAGGACAGTCTCAGGCCTTCTTAACCAAATGCCAGGTTCCAGGACTTCTTCAACAGGACAGTCTTTCACCAGTGGACAAATCTGGCAAAATAACATCAAAACAGACAGACAAAGTACCAGCAAAACAGCCATGTCTCCTCAGTCCTTGGCAGCTCAGGGGGCAGGTCTCAAAAGTCCAGGGCAATTCAAAGCGGCCACCAGCAATCTCTTAGTCTCTCCCTCTCCACGAGGAGCTGCTCCCAAAAAGAACTTCCGCCTCTCTCTTGTCTCTCCAAATCTACGTCACCAGCTCCTCCCAGTCAGGACTTTCTTTTCACATCAAAAAGTCCATCCCACAGGTGGGATTAACAAGCTCTGGGTTTTAATACAATCAATTTGAAAACCAAGCCAATACAGGGGAATCTTTAATTGCCATTACTATCACAGTAGCCAGGCAACTATTGACCTCTACTAATTAGAGAATATTAGGATCAATGGATTTTGAATTGGAAATGGCTTAGAGATATCTAGCTGCTAGGTGGTGCAGTGGATAGAGTGCTGGGCCTGGAGTCAGGAAGGATAATCTTCCGGAGTTCAAAGCCAATTTCAAATACTTACTAGTTATGTGACCCTGGGTTAGTCACCTATTTGCCTTAATTTCCCCATCTATAGGGGCAGCCAGATAGCACAGCGAGTAAGAGCACCAGCTCCAGTGTCGGGATGACCTGGGAATCAAATCTGGGCTCAGACACTTTAGGTTACACGGCCAGTTATTTCTGGATGTGGTGCTGAGTATCTGAGCCCGGATTTAATCCAGGTCATCCTGACACTGGAGCCAGTGTTCTTACTTGCTGAGCCACCTGGCCGTCCCAAATAAAGACTTAATTTATATATATATATATATATATATATATATATATATATATATAT
>NW_027186296.1:64169906-64216797 GCF_028583685.1 Petaurus breviceps papuanus | reverse complement strand
GCAATTGGGGTTAAGTAACTTGCTCAAGGTTACATGGCCAGTTATTTCTGGGTATGGTGCTAAGTATCTGAGCCCAGATTTGATTCCCAGGTCATCCCGACACTGGGGCCGGTGCTCTTACTCGCTGAGCCACCTGGCCGCCCCTAAGCAATTGGGGTTAAGAAAGTTGCTCAAAATTACACGGCCAGGTGTTTCTGGGTGGGTGTGAGCAAGTTACTTACACCGATTGCTTAAAAACAAAAGAAAGAAAAAAAACTTTCCCCATCTATAAAATGAGTTGGAGAAGGAAATTGCAAACCACTCTAGTAGCTCTGCCAAGAAAACCCTAAATGGGGTCACTGAGAATTGGACATGACTGAAATGACTGAACAGTAATAATTGAACTCTGTTGTTATACAGATGAAAAAAATGAAGGTTAGAGAATTATAGTTACTAGCCCAACCCCATCCAGATAGTAACAGAGCTGGAATATGAACCCAAGTCTTCTGACTCCAAATTTATCATTTTTTCTTCTATGTAAAGCCATGCATGAGCAGCTTTCCAGAGGACTGCTGCTGTGAATAGCTTTCAAGTTTCTGATTACATAGTATAGTGAGCTCTCTATTTAATAACAAATCAGAGCAAAACATTAACAGAAAATCAAAATACAGCATTCACCATGTCACAGCTCAACAACTTGTCATTGAAATGGCCACATAGTTTTCACCAAAGTGGTCACATAGTTTTGAACAAAGTACAATCATTTAGTTAATCAATCACTTGGTAACTCAATAATTCAATCATAAAGTACAAAAGGTCAAAGTCCTCCACCAATGGGGCACACTAAGTTACAAATCAGTCACTATTCAGTCATCAGTCACTACTCAGTCATCAGTCACTACTCAGTACCCTCTTAAGGGGTAGTGGAAAATACATAGGCTATCTACCCCTCAGTCACAAATAAATCACAATTTCATTACTACTTAGTACCCACAGAGAGGTCTTTTCATCTTGACTCAGGGCAGACATTCAGCTTCCATGGTTCCTCTTCTGTAGTCCCAGCTCCCACCCAAATCTAACCAACTGCCACATGAGTTCAAAGGCAGATAGCTCCCAAATCCTTTTCCAGCTCTCTGTGCAGTTCCTGCTCCACTTTGGAGCTCTGTAGCGGCAAGCACCCCAAGCGTCCTCAGGGTTTGCAGCTACCACAGGTTCTTGGATCTGCTTTGTTAAAGGAAAGCAACTCAAAATGGGTTAAACAAGCTTACTTTAATCAGTCAG
Organism: Petaurus breviceps papuanus; assembly: GCF_028583685.1. NCBI lineage: Eukaryota > Metazoa > Chordata > Mammalia > Diprotodontia > Petauridae > Petaurus > Petaurus breviceps. Next base: position 64,215,537 of record NW_027186296.1, on the reverse strand, counting down.
ACATATATCGTTTACCTTGTTCAGGAGAAAAGGTCAGCACCCTGAACCTCAAAGTATATAGGCATAATTTTCAAGACAGAAACATCAAGTAGACAGATTTCCAAACTGTCTAACCATTACATCCATACCCAGTCAACATCTGGGTTTCCACATTCTGGGTTTTTCAAAGCCGGGGGACTCTCAACAACGGCTTCCCAGAATTCAGATCAAATCACAGAACACTTCTCAAAATGAGTCCCAAAACAAAGCTACACATCAGGGCTTATATAGCCTTCTCCTGGCTCAGAGAATGTAACAACCTTATTGACTCACTGGCCAATCAAGAAGTATCTACTGAAAAACAAGCCTCCCACCCCAGGCTTCAGGTGCACCTTAGCCTAGGGGCAGGGAAGATCTTTAAAATTTTCATTCGCGTTACAAGCTCACAGTGTCCACCTCAGCTCAAATGCTTTACATTCTCTGTTCCTGGGAAGACAAGGCTTAAGAAAACCACAAGAACATTCATTCACATTAACAAAGCCACAACAACATTTGTACAGAATACCAACACCACAGTCATGCTTCTTCAGTCTTCAGCAGCTCTAGCTGGCCCTCAGAAATCCTCAGCAGCCTCAGCAGCTCAGGCTGGCCCTCGGAAGTCTCCAGAAGCTCCTTTCTCAAAATCCAAATCACTTTCTCCATGGAAGTTCTAGTCCAGCAGCAGTAGCCCAGCCTTCAGGTGCTCATCCCAAGAAGTTCTGACTTTCCCAGCTTGTGTTCTTCCTTATATATGGTATAGCTCCTCCCTATTCAACCCCTTCCTGTCATGTCTGCAACAGGGGTTCCCTGTTCAGCCCTTTCCTGTTACATCAGCAACAGAGGTTCATACCTTCTGTTTCATTAACAGAGGCTTAATTTGAAACTAGGTGCTAAGTACCTGTCAGCTTTCCAATACAAAAGGATCTTCAATTTCATTACCATTACATTCTACCTCTAAAATGTACTCAATGAGGGATTACATGTAAAACTGAAGGAATAGAGGGAGTCAGTGCCTTCTCACTTAAGGAATTAAACAGTAAAGTAAGACTACTTTTTCCCATTCAGGGCTGAGCGAGAAGTCAGAAAAAGTAATGTTCATATATTGTCCTTGACACTTGACTTTCAGTTAACCCATATGTACATATGAACAGACCATCAGAGAATCTGACATATTTAAGGGGAGTTCCTGAAATTTGGACCCATGGACTGCTGATAACAGAATTTCAGTTATTACAGCAGCAGTCACTGGGGCCCTTTAGAAAGGTCTCTGTTGCATGATTTAACATATGTTTTGGTCCATAAGCAGCCTGTCCATTCTCAAGCTAGAGGTAGGTAGAACTGAATTGATATAAAAGAAAAAAGAATTATTAGGCAAAAATTGTAGCACAATGCATGTGGCACATATGGATACATACTAGTATATATACCTATGCCATATAGACATATATGTCTAAATATAAAAAATATCTTGAACTTATGTTACATTTTTATGTTTATATATTACATTCACATCCCTATCTTACTTGGTCCTCACAATTCTGATAGGTATGGAAAATATTAATATTCTTATCCCTGATTTCCAGATGAAGAAACAGAGTCTCATATGGGCTTGAACCCAGGTCTTCAGATCCCAAATCCAGTGATCTTTCCACTATACCTTAAGTTGGCATCTGTGGAAAGAACAGTAAACAAATAACTTGTATGCTTTTTGTTATTGTTTTAAATGAAGTTACTTCTTTGAACTGAAGAATATATTAAGGCATGAAAACATTTCATGAAAATATATCTAAATTTGCATGAGGGATATATTTCCATAAAGTTATATGAAAATTAACTCATAATTATGTCCATAACACTTAGAATGGTTCTATGCAAATAGCAGGTTCTAAATAAATACTTCTTGATTGATTAATATTTTTCTATTGACTTACTCTTTAATTCCAGGGATGCTTTTTATCTCCATTGCTGATTAATCTTCACTTAGCAGTGACTTCTCACACTTTAGCTTTCAGTTTCTCTGCCTTCAGCCTCTCTTCCAAGCATTTAATGATGTGTAAGATATTCAAATGCACCAGAAGAGCTGCTATTTAAAGGAACCTTGGGGTGAATCCTTTGGTAAAGTGAAGAATCCATTTGTAATCTGAATAATCATCCTCTAATTAAGCTGTTTGTTCTATAAGTTCAGATTTTTATATATCAGCTCTCTTAAATTTGAATTTAACATCAACCACACACTAATACACAGCATGCATTCTAGAAGTCAACATTTCCATGTTTAGCCAGTGAATGTTGACATCAGCCTCCTGACTAATGTTAAAGCAATTTCGCTTATGTTTTAGGTTGATCTTTTTCCATGTATCATATCAGTTCTTAACTCACTGCTTTAGACAATGTCAAGATTAGCTAACTAATGCTGGGCATTAGCAAGTTCCAGAGTGTAGTCATAACATAAACACATGGGCATAGATACGCACATACATGCACAAAGGACACTTTTGTATTTTGCATTGTTTTTCAAAGTGCTATGGGGTTTTAAATAGAACTCTAACAAGCAATATTGTTAAGTAATTAAAAAGTAATAGTAATAAAGGAAGCCAGTTCAGATGGTTGTAACTTTACAGACTATGCTCTGCTTGCTGCCCTGCAAACACAGACAGACCTTGCTAAAAACCAAGGATGAAATGTCATGGCTCTTCTTAATGTTCTCTTACCATCTCTTGCTACAGTCCTGGCCTCCACAAACTGCCCTTCTTGTTTCTGCCTCCCATTATTTCTCATACACCTTCTAAAAATTCCATGAAATCTTTGAAGGTATTCCTTTGGCTTTGGAATGTTCTCTGCCTTACTATCATTTATATTTCTCCCTATTAACAGAAGTAGAAAATTATTACTGACCTTAGATGGGGAAACTGAGCTTCCAGGGAGATGGAGTGGCTTATTCCTGGTCAGACCGTTGAGGTAATAGTAAAGCCAGGAATAAGAACTGTATTAGAACTCAAGATTCTTGTATTTTACATTTGGTTGATCATCTCTTCCATGACAAATCTCCTTCCCTCCTCCTAGGCAGCTTTGACTTTTACAGGATCTCCATTTCCATTTTAATAATCCCAGGCCTTCCCTTGACTCTGCAAAGGAATTAAATTTAAATACATAGCCTACATTTTATCTTGACATTTTCTTTAGAAGATGGGAAAAGTTGAGAGGAAGGAAAAAGGAAAAAAAAATCAGAAATTCAGCCTTTCCATCATGAGAGCTAAATCTTTTCCTTTAATTAGAGGCCTTTATTTGGAACCTCTTGGGATGTACCGAGAGCCAAGGCTTGCTTTGCCACTCCACAGGCTCTCCAGTTACCTCTGGAGATACAGGAGAATAATCTGTATCCCATAGTGCATGTCCCTGTGGAGAATATACCAGTGTCAGCATTAAGTGATGTGGCTTAAAGATAGTCTTGTCAGTCTAATTGATCTTGAGTCATTGCCTTTCCTGTCAGAGCTGTCTGTCTCCTTACCCATAATCCTCATCACTTTGATAGCCCGTCAGGAATATGGGACTTGGCCCAGTCTTGCCTTCATCCAATAACATTATGAAATTGATACTGACACTTCCATTGGCACTAATTTCTCTAAGAGATTGGAGCCAGAGGACAAGTGGTTTAGTTTCATGGCAGTTAAGCTTTCCAAGTAGATCAAGATGGCCTGTGATTGATTGGCCTGTACCCTTAAGAAAGAGGAGGAAGAAAGTGAACAGAGAGGGCAGGGGGATGGGTAAAATGGCAGTTATATCATCATCAAGAGATATTTATTGGGCACTTGGGTGTGATGGTGTTATGTGTAGATAATCAGAAGATAGAATTTCCTTCGTTTTCTCCACCCCCACCCAAGAGCTTACTTTTAAAGAGCATGTCCCAGATCCCCAGAAGTAGAATCCACAGCCTACAGTGTAGAAGGCCCATAATGGTTAGAAGGTTAGTCACGATGTTACTTCCCAATGACTGAAGGCCAAAAAAGCAGTTGATTCTTCTTGTTAGTTCAGAAGCAATGTCTTCTGGATCCACGAGCATCCCACTTGAGTGAGGGAGGCCTCACACACTTGGAAACATTTATCTAGAATCCCAGAAGACTGGCAGATATCTGCTGGAACCAAGCAGATCACCAAAATGGGATAGATTTTGGTGTATTTGAGGGAGGACATTTAAAATGAGTTTATCAACATTACTTGATCTGGAATTGAAAGGTGAGAACAGGGCTTCAGATAGGATTCTTTGCTTGCTCAGTCTCCGAGTAGGTCACTGTGTACCTCATGAGGAGAGGATCTTCAGTTTGATAAAACAAATCTCTCCCTGTAATATCTCAGTATCTCTGGAGGTGAACATCACTCATTAAGTAACATTAAGCCTAAGCAACATGTTCTTGAAATATTAGTTTCAAGTTTTTGGCATCTTTGAGTATTCAATGTATATATTGGGGTGTGATTAACTCTGTGTGTGTGTGTGTGTGCGCATGCGTGCAAAAGAAAAAAGTAAAGGAAAAATGTGTTTTGTTACCTCTGTGATTCTTAAAGATCTCATTCATGTAAATGCCATCTAGGTACACATTGCACCTGGGTGAGTGGGCAGGTATGTAAACAGTAGTAGTATTAGTGTATATAAAACATGCCATATGAAAGGAAGAGATTAGAAAGTTGATATGGTGTTATTTCGATTGATTTTGCTGTTGTATTTCTACCTAAAGGTAAAGAGTAGACATGTTGGAAATCAATCGACCCTCTGCTCTCTCTCCACTCCCTCTGCGGTACTGTTCGAATGAAATGCTTATATCATTTTTACGGTGTGTCTGTGATAGGGATGAGTGAGCCAAGAGATTAATAGATACTGCTGAGGCCTTACCCAGCTGCTGCCCAGCATGTACGGGGAAATGTGCCAGCGGCTAAAGTTCAAGGTGTTTCTGAGGTGAAAGCCCCAGGATGTGTGAGCTACCAAGTAAGTGGGAGAGATGAGATAAAGGCCTAGGAGAAGTGGGAAGGGAATTCTGTGAGGCCTGATAATGGCTGTCAGAGCTTAGAGAACTTTACTAGATGCAGAGTTTAGAGGTGATAGTCCAGTCAAGTCCTCATTCTTCATAGATGAGGGAATGAAGGCCCAGAGAGAGGAGTGAGCTGTTTTGATCAGTGAGTGAATGAGTGTAGACTCATCTAACCTATTAAATCTAGCTGACTCCAGAACATGTTTCACATTTTTCCCCTTGGTTCATCTCACCATTTGCCCTGCTACTAAGTACATACCCCTGCCCTGCCATTATCTGCCTTTTGCTTTGGCAACAGTGATCAAATCAATGCAATCATTGCATCTGCAAAGTTTCTAACATTTATTTACCTTATGGCTTCCTTACCCATTCCTGTGGCTTCCCAGACCAAAACTCCCTTCCCTAGCCACAATTATTCTATTTTATCTTTCTTTATTAGAATGTAAGCTTTTTGACAGAAAGGATTGCCATATATTTGTATTTACATCCCAAAGCCTAGAACAGTGCCTGACACATGGAAGGTACTTAATAAAGGTATTTTCTTATATTAATTTCTTAAGTAAGCCAGTGACTTTTGCAAGGTGATATAGCTTGTAAGAGGTAGTAGAAGCTTGATTTCCTGAACCTTTATTGATGTCAATGCTTTTTTTTTTAATGTGCCACACAAAAGAGAGGTTTAGGTTTGAACTAGAAGATGTGACATGATTTATGTGCTACATTACAAAAGTCCCTTGGGAAGGTTCTGGAATGGGGCCATGAAGTTCCTGTGAAATCTTCTGTGGGAGGTAAAATGTCATTGAGAGCAGAAATTCCTTATAGACAAAGGCTCCTTCTCCATTTATTTGTTTCCATCATTGTGTTTTTTCCTCACCTTTAATCTCTGATTCTCTACATTCTTTATGGCTACATTCTCATCCCTCTCTTCACACTATTGTATAGTCCCTGTCTCAGTGGTATGTGTACTATTCCCTTTGGAGGTGATAGCTCCATCCAGAAGTAATTATAGGGATGAGAGTAATTAGTTAGACACTGTGGTTCTCCTGACCTAGAGCCAGGATGGAAATTAATCAACTGATAGTTACTGACTATTTATCATGTCCTTTATTCCCACGAAGTGGTAAATAGGAGTGAGTCAGGAGCCCAGGGAGGCTATACCTTAGTTCTATCAACCTCTGCAGGGGAAAAGTATATGGTGTTTCTTATAGTAAGAGTGTAGAAAGTTCACATCTTTGGTCAGCCTGCCTAAATAGAGGAATTCACAAGGTCTAGTTTTCATTGTGTGATATAGTACTAGATGTGGAATCAATGAAACTAAGTTAAAATACTTACATGTGCATCCCTGGGCAAATCATTTAATCTCCTTTAGCTTGAGTTTCCTCATCTGTAAAATGGAGCTAGTAACAGCAACAGCCTCACAGGGTTGTTGTGAGCATAATAATGCATGTTAAACAATTTGTGATTTTTTTAAGTTCCAGAGTTTCCCAAAGTGGGCAATACTGCTCCTCTGAGGGGTGCTGAAGTGATCCAGGGGGGTGGTAGTAGCCTTGGATGCAACTGGGGGGAATTGAATGAAAGTAATGGGAGTGGTGGAAGCATAAGGAAAGGAGAAAAGAAAATTTTGAAAAACTATTTGTACATGTTTCATTTGTTGTGTAACAGAGTTAAAGTCATAGTGATTACATTATTTTCCAAATAAACACACAAAATTCAATTTATAACTAATCAGTGGTCAAATCTACTGACAAGTCTTAACAAGCAAGTGTTGGCAGGCAAGCGTGTTGTTAATTGTTGGGATGTCAGCATGGGCAGGAATATGTGCATGTAATGACTTGTTTATAATATGATGCTATATGGTTACATGATGTAACATTGTATCATCAAAATTTTAATGCAGGAAAAAACCCCACAAATTTATAATAAAGTATATGTATGTATGTATACACATAGATACACACACACATATATATTTCATATTTTTTGAAATGATGCAAATTTTAAAAATACCATTAAAGGATTAAAGAAAATAGATTTTCAGGGGCCTTCTAAGTAATTTTTTTTAAAGGGGATGGTAGGCCAAATAAGTTTGGGAAGCTCTGTTATATACCAACATGAGCTATTGCTATTACTACTACCACTACTACAACTACTACTACTACTATTACTAGTACCACCACTACTACTTCTAACCCAGATTGGGTAGACACTTAATAAATGCTTTCTGACTGATTCTTCTTTTTTTCCTGGCTTCTGACAGGGTTGACATTGGGTACAGGATGCCATTTTCTGATATGTAATTTCTTCTTTAACTGAATTTGTCATGAAACTCCTATTATGTGTGTTGACTTTGCAGTTTATAAACTGTATTATTTTTTTAACCCTGATAGGAGACTCAGCCTAAGTCCATAAATAATGTTGAGATGATGACTAAACCCATACCTCCTTATAACCTTCAGATAGACAGCTGCTAGAGTTTGCTATAATGACAAAGGGAAATCAGCACCTACTTTTCCCAGAGTCTCCTTGTTGGCTTTAGAAATGCTGCTCTATCTACTAGTTCCTGGCAGTAATACTTTTGCTAGTTGTCCTCCATGCCTACAGTTCTCTACCTCTTTGTCTCCCCTTCTTGGCCTCACTGACTTTTTTCAAATCTGAGACAAAATGGCACCTTCTGCAAGAAGCCCTTCCTGATCCCCTTTAATACTGATGTCTTCTTCTGTTGACTATCTTCAAAATATCTTGTTTGTATGTAGTTTTTGTGTTGTCTTTCCCATTAGCTGGTGAGCTTTTTGAGAGCAGAGACCAGTTTTTTGTTTTGTTTTATTCCTTCCTTCCTTCCTTTATTTACTCATTCATTCATTCATTTATTTACATTTGACTCTTTGTATCCCCATTGTTCAGCATACTGCCTGGAACATAGTAGATGCTTAATAAATGCTTACTGACAGATTGACTAGCAGAGAATTCACATGAATTGCAGTAGTATTTTTGTATTTTGGAGCAATTTATGAATGCCGTTGATTCTATAGCATATCTCCCCTCTCTATGCCTCTTGTTGCCCTCCTTACTTAGGATTCCTGGCAAAGAACAGAGGTTTCCAGGGAATCCTTATAACCTGCCTAGACACTATGCATTTTAGTATTAACTACCATGTATATAACCCTTGGAGGTTTACAGAGTATTTTACATTTGTTAATTCATTTGATTCTCGTAACAACTAATATAGGTAACTTATATAGGTACTATTATTATTCACTTTTTACATAGGGAGAAACTGAGCCAGAAGTTAAGTGATTTGTCCAGGGTCACAGAGATAGCATCTGAGACAGGATTTGAATTCAGGTCTTCCTGACTCTAACTTCTGCATTTTCTACAGTATGCCACTTAGCTGACCCAAGAGGGGAAAGAAGAAAAACATCTTCTTGACTAAATAAGGAAGAGATGTTATTTGGAATGTATCCCAGGAAACAACTATGCTTCTCTAGATGCTTGTTCACTAACTACAGGTCTATGTTAAACTGGAGGAATTTAGTCTTTGGCATCAGATTTTTGGTGCTCACATTTCACAGGTCAAGTTGGTGTTCAGTATTACTTAATGCAGGTTGGACAGTAGAGGAAGGGGGGAGTATATATCAAGTGCTTGCTATGCACTAGTCATAGAACTAAGCACTTTACAAGTGCATCTTATTTGATCCTCACAATGCCCCTGTGATGTAGGAGCTATTATTATCCCCATTTTACAGTTAAGGAAACTGAGGCAAACAGAAGTTGAGTGACTTGTACAGGGTCACACTGCTAGTGTCTGAGTTCATTTGAACTCAAGCCTTCCTGACCATCAGCTCTGTCACCTGGCTGCCAGTAAAGTCAGAGATAAATCAAACATAACGTGATCCAAAAATGAAACAAGAGTACAAAGTGAAATATATCTTTCCCCCATAAATCAACAAAGGACTGGAGTAAAGATTATTAGCTAGTCACTCAGGGAAGTTCCAAAAAAGGACTCAGGCTTATAGATTGAGAGGTCATCTAGCTTAACCTCCTTATTTGAAACCTCAGCTTTCGGAGGTTAAGTGACTGACTCAGGGTCACAAAGGTAGTAAATACCTGAGGAAGGGGATTTGAACTCTGGTCCTTAAACTACCAATCCAGTGATCCTTTCAGTATATTATGCTGCTTTTTATCACTCCTTCAGGTTTGACTAACATAGATCCTGGCTAGGAGAGTGGACAAAGCTCATGAATTTAGAACTTTGAATCAAGTTAGTCATACTGTGTTACCTTGGATAAGTCACCAAGCCATTTTGTATGTAGTGTTGCTGTGTGTTGTTGTTTCACTCATGTCCAACTCTTCATGACCCCATTTGGGGTTTTCTTGGCGAAGATACTGTTATATTTTGCCATTTCCTTCTTTAGCTCATTTACAGATAAGAAACTAAGGCAAACAGGGTGAAGGGACTTGTCCAAGGTCACATAGCTAGTAAGTGTCTGAAGCCAGATTTGAACTCATGAAGATGAGTCTTCCTGACTCCAGGCCTAACACTTTACCCACTGTGCCACCTAGCTTCTCCTTGCACATAGTAGGCACTACATAAATGTTTATTCCCTTTGCCTTCTCTTTTGTATTGCAATTATCTCACATACCCAAAGAAATGGTATAAGATCTTCCTTCTTCCTCCCTCCCTGCTCCTGCTATCTCCCCTCTCCCCACTTCAGTACACAGGCACACCCCCCCATATACACACCTTTAGAGGTAGTATGATCAGGTGTCAAGAACCCCAGACTCAACAAATATGGACTTGAGTCTCAGTAATTCTGCTCATTATCTAGGTCACCTTAGGCAAGTTTTTCACAAGTCTGAGGCCCAGTTTCCTCAGCTATAAAATGGAATAGTGAGACTAGGTGAGCTGCACTTTTCCAGCTTTAACATTTCGTGATGCCTTGTCTTGCAGTATGTCGCCCTTTGCTGTCCTTCATTGCATGTGTCCATGTACTGTCTCACTAGAAGTCTGTAGGCACAATTAGCTCCCTCTACTAAAGCTGGTGCTAATGCAGGCCAAGTCATGGGTTCTCAGGTAGTGCTATAGACCACTTCTCAAAATCCAGCCAGCTGTCTCATAAATGTGTGGCATGGATCAAAAGAGGGATGTGGGAGAAGGAATAAATAACACAACACAACCCAGTAACAGCACTGGGAAAATGACTCTAAGCCAGGTGTTCTTACCCTGAAGTCCATGGACATGTTTTTCTTTGTAAAAAATATTGGATAATTACATTTCAATATAATCAGTTTCTTTGGTAATTAAATGCATGTTATTTTATGCATTTAAAAACAGTATTCCAAGAAGGGATCCATAGGCTTTACCAGGCTGCCAAAGTAGTCCATGACACAAAAAAGTAAAAAGCCTGTCCCTAAAGGGAATATTTTTCTGATGGTACATCAGGACTTTATCTTGTTCTCAGTGAGATACCAAAGGCCCAGAGACCTTACCCTTCAAATCAGTATTCTCCAAACTTTTTTGATCTTTTATTTCTATCAGTAAAAATAAATGAATATGAAAGAGCGCGCACACACACACACACAGAGTGTCTCTGAAGTCTGGACACATAGGCAATCTCATAAACAATGCATATTTTCAAGAAATAAAATGAATGAAATTTCCAACATTTTATTTAATTAGCATTTCGTAGGAAGACATAGGAGACACATAGGAAATCTCATTAATTAATTAAATTAAATTAGTCTCATTAATATGGAAAATAGTCTTCAATAGCTAATGAAAGCTTTTATTCCATATGAAATTGTCATGGCTAAAATTTATGCTAATTAAATAAAATGTTGTTGAAAATTTCATTCATTTCATTTCTTGAAAATATGCATAATGAGATTTTCTATGTGCCCAGACCTTAGGGACACCCTGTATATGTACATACACATATACATATATATACATATTAAGTTTTGAATTATATACATGTATTACTGTGCAACTCAATTTATTCAACTAGAAATAAAAGTGGGGGCAGGGTTGACTCATCAGAAATGTAGAGCTTGCCCTTTGCCTTCTATAGCCAAGAAGTGATCTGGGGGGAAGGGAGTGGTTATGCTGGGAGGTGATGGTAGTGGTAGAAATTTACCCCATGTTGCACAGCTGCTGTAGGTGCCCTGTAACTTTCTAACTGCCCCAAGGGACTGATGGGTGGGGCAGGAAGGGGGTAATGGTGCTTGCACAAAGGCAGAAGAAGGAAGGGAATGGGGGAGTTTTGAGGAAAGATATGTGAAGGGTAATCACAGTTATGTTGGGGATAATCCCAGTGATTGGCTGCTGCAAGGAGGGTAGAATTTTGACTCATTACCTGTCCTTCAGTTGGTAGATCATGTACCTCTTGGGGCCATGCAGGAGCCCCATATGGTCATTCCACGATCGGTGTTGATTCAAATCACACCAGGAAGGTTGAAAAGCCCCAGTGTCTTATAAAGGTAAAAACTAAATTTTTATTATATATGGAATTCATCGAGGAAAGAAAAGCTTATATTTTTAGGAATGAAAGAGAAAAATCAGGCAAAATTAAGGTCCACAGTGCCATGTACATCATTATGGCAGTACCATGCCAGGATAGCAAGAAATCAGAAAGGTTGGCCCCAGGGAAATAGATGCAGCAGGCTCCCCAGCCCCAACTTGTGGGCACAGCATGCACGTGCTTGGCCCATGGCCCACACCTGCCAATAAAAATTAAGAAATTGATTTCCTTTTGTTTGCCTCTGAGGATAAAGCTCTTTTTATGAGACAGTAAATGGAATCCCACTCTGAGCACTGCCGGATTTTTAATTGTATTTGTTGTGCTTTCACTTACTCTGTTTTATGAGTTCTCATTCCAGCTTTGTTGGTATGAAGCTTACCCTCAGGGATGAGTCAGTGTTTGATTTTTATCAGTGGAAAAAGGTTGGGATTTTTAGACTATTTCTTTAATCTGAAGGTTGGGGCTATCTTTTTCTTTTGGAGACATTAAGGAAACACAAAGTACATCCAGGTTTGTTTTTATACTCTGTACTGGCCTGGATGAACTACGGGATTTAGGAGACTCTTTTTCACCAATTGGTGGTCTTGACCTAGCACTTTGAGGAGTTGAGGATTAACACTCAGCTTTCAATCAGACTATGAGGAGGGGATATTTTGAGGTAAATTGCAGTGCTGAGAGCTTTTCAATTCAGTCTTTGCCATGTGTGTTTGCTATAGGAGTGTATGTGTGTGTGTCTGGTAGTATGTTGTCTGAATCAAAGATGCTTATACAACCGTGAATTTGTCAAATCCTGAAATAATGCTTGTGTACCCTCCTTCCTGAAAGAGTTTTCTGGAAGAGGTGGAAAGGGCTAGCTCATTGCCTGCCAGATAGAGCATGGAGGTGGATGGCTAGACTAAGGGATTTCTTGAGATCCATTTTGGCCTTCAGTTCTATGATGTATACAGGAGTGAACTTTGTCTTTATAGACAAACCAAGATTTGTGTAATAGGGAATTGTCCATAGATGGACTTCTGTAGTGATTATCCTGATTTGGTTAGTCTATTGAGGTTCAGGCTACCTGTTGTAACTTTAAAGACATTTGGCCTTTTGTCTTTAAGTATAATTTGATATATTTAATTTGACAATCAAGCACTAACTTTGTTCAGAGAATTCTACTAGTGAGGAACAAAAAGACTGAGTGAAATGGTCTTGTACTTGTCGAGCTTACTATTTTGTCCTTCATTTCTTAACATGTTCCACTCACACAACTAGGATCATGGAGGCCAGGAAATGATAACTGATTTCAAGAGAATTTGGCAATTTTTCATCTCCCAGAGTATAAGATACAGAAATCTATAATGTCAAATTAGAGATAGTTTTTTTGAAATAAAATTCTTTGGTAGAGTTGGGATGCCAAGCAAATTTCCATAATATCAGGCTACTGTTTGATAGAATTTTCAGGGTCCACACATACATTCAGTCATACATAGAATTTCAGAATTAGAAGGGGCCCCTCAGTGCCCCTCTATTCTAACTCACTCTGGTGTAACAATTCCCCATTACAACATATTGGGCAAGTGTTCATCCAACCCTTTGCTTTAAGATTTGCAAAGTCAGGGAACTCACTAATTTCAGAAGCACCCCATTCCACATTTGGATAACCCTAATAATTAAGAAATCTCCCTTTTAGAAATCATAAATTAGCCATTTTTCAATTTCTACCCACTATTCTTAATTTTGTTTTCTATAACAAAGCTTAATAAGTCTAATCCCCCTTCAGTATAACAGTATTAAATCTGACCTCCATGTTAAACAGCCCCACTTTCTTCAATCATTGTATTATTGTTATTAATCATAATTATTAACAATAATAGCACCTATCTCCCAGAGTTATGAAGATAACAAGAAATATTTGTCAAACTCTTTGCCAACCTTAAAATGCCATGCAAATGCTATTTTTCTTCTTATTATTAATTTTTTATTATCAATAATTAATTATAATAGCTACCATTTATAAGGTTGGGAAAGTGCTTGATGGGTATTTCTTTTTAGCCTCTCAATAGCTCTAGGAGGTAGGTTCTATTATTATCTCCATTTTACAGATAAGGAAATTGAGGCAGACAACAGTTAATTGACTTACCCACACTCAAACATCTAGTAAGTTTCTGGAGCTGGATTTGATGTTACAGCTTTTTGATTCCAGGCCCATTTCTCCATCCATTTTTCCATCTAGTTGTTCATATGGCAGGGACACAAGGCTGTTGTCCTTTGGGCTCTTCAGATAACTAATTAATAAATTGATCAAACAATTAATGAACTGTCATTAAGTCCCTTCTAAGTGCCAGAAATTATGCTAGGTGCTGGGGATACAAAACCAAAACAATGGAAATATCCCCTGTCCTCAAGCAGCTTACCTTCTATCAGTATCTTTACTGTACCCCCACTATGATCTAACCATGTCAGAATACAGCAGGACAGTCAACTCCTTCTCCTTAGATGTTTTACCTTTCTTAATGCAGTTTAGGATGAGGTTATCCTTTTTGGCTAACATATTACACTATTGAATCATATTAAGCTTGCAGGCTCCTCAAACCCTCAGATTCTTTTCAGATGAGCTTCTACCTAGCTATGCATCTTCTGTTTTGTACTTGAGAATCTGATGGTTTGGAATATGAGTGTGAAACTTTATGTTTATCTTGATTCAATTTTATCCTATTAAATTTGGCCCAGTGGGTCTAAGATCTGTTTTGCATTCTGACTCTGCTGTCTAATGTATTAGTGATCCTTTCCCAGCCATGTGCTATCTACAACTTTGTTAGGCATATCATCTCTGTTTCAGAAGTGTCCCATATATTGGCATACAGAAGGGACAGAAATAGACTTTGTGGACCTTGTACCACATCTCCAATGCAAAAGGTGACACTGGGCCGAGGCTACTAGGTAGATGCCTTTGGAAAATGGTGCAAAATTGGTCCTGAGGTATGAATGATTTTAGTTGGGAAGCTGCCGTTTGCTGAGCGGTGCCCTGTGTTACTCACCTCTTCTGTCTTGGACCCTGCTAGATTTACCCATGGTCAATTGATAAAGGCCTTTTGTAGGATCTGGAAGGGCATCCTGAGAACCTCTAGGCTGTAGCTCTCCTTACTTTGAGGAGCCTTGACGAGCCCATATCTGTAATATCCCTGTGGTCCAGTCATCAGATTTGAGCTCTTTTGGGCACAGAAAAGCCTGATCAGTTATTCTTATCAGTTTAATTTAGTGTGTTTAGGAAAAAAACCCCAAAAGAGCATCCCACTATGTGTGATCATCTGAGAAAAGGAGAGACAGGAAAGAAAGGCATGAGAGCATGGAGATTCTGTGTGGTCTGTGTCGCTGTAGGGAAAGAAAAACAAATAAACACCTGTTGGAAGCATCAGGCTTTCCCTAATTACCCAATTTATCTATTATTCTATGCTTGGAAGAACAAAGACCAATGCATGTCTCAAAATAACAGCAACAAAACCCAACAGGTTGTTGAAGAGATTAATGTGAAGAGAGCTGTATCCCCTTGCAGAGCTTTTTCAAAAGCTTGAACTTAGTGAAAAGGCTTCGAGGTAGTTTTTTTTCCTATTTCTTTTTGTTTATTAGAGCCACATAATAAAGTAATTGTGCAATTAGAAATGGATTAGTGACAGGAGAGAAGCAGGGAGCAGGTAAAAGATGGTCTCTGTGTGTGTCAGGAACTCAGATACAGGAGGATTTACTCATTTTCTTGACCTGCATAGCCTCTGGCAGCTTCAGGAAAATAGAAGACAACTCCCTAGACATCTGAGGTTTTCTCCATTTTTCTTTTCTCCTTCAGTATCTTAATAAGATTCTGTGCTCTGTTTATTGAGATAGGAAGAGGAAGTGCTTCCCCCTTCAGGGCCTCCATGCTTCATTAAGATTTTTGTTTTTGTTTGGCTGTGAGAGGTGCCTCAAAATAGAGTGGACAAAAAGAGGAAGAGAGGAAAGGAAAATGGTCCAACAGAGGCATTATTTTCACTTTGTGATCTTCATAGAGCCCCAGTCAACTCCTGGGTTCTCTGTCTTTGAGGTGAATGGACAGTGAGTAGCAATACGCATAAATGAGAGTGTGTGGGTGGACAGTGGACTTAGCATCTCTGGGGCACGCTAACAATTTAAGGAAAACATTTATCAGTGTCGGGAGGTACCATGGCATCTATGTAGATTCAATATGTTTAAAGATCCTTTAATGGACTTACCAGCCCCCTCCTCATTCCTTAGGTGGCAAATTCTAAACATTGTAGATAGTAATAAATTATGAAATGGGTAAAGTATCTTTCATAAATAAGTAGTAGATGTGGAGCTTGGAGCTGAATGAACTCTGAAGTAGATAAGTTCTTCTCAGTCACAATTCTCAGTCATATACTTTTACTTTCAATAGTAATGGATATGCTCCCTGAATAGGGATGTGTCTATACTCCCTGGCTTAATTGCTACTAAGTCTTTTGTTGCCCCTCATTGAAAAGTCCAACCAGCCATTTTATTGAAGGTCATCGAAGGAGACATTGAGCACTTAGAGACTGATACCAGCCACTCACTATGCCACCCCCCAAGGAGTTGTAATCAATTAAGTAAGTGAGACAGAAGACTCTATTTAAAAGAAATTATGTAAAGACAGGTTATTTTCCTGGGGCATGTATTAGGGATATGCCAGATCCCTTCCCTTCACCCAGGAATTGTCAAATTTGACAACTTTTGTCCACTGCTGATAATTCACATGGGGATAAATGCTACCACTGGAGGGAAGTTAGAAAACATGGTTAAGAATGATGAAGTCCTGGCTAAAAATCTAAATACCTTGGGGGACACAGGTGGTATTTTTATTGCTGCCATTCTTTGAAAGTAGGGGTTTCTGAAGTGAAAGGCAGATTTGGTAAGTAAACAGCTGCCTGAGAGGTTAGTGTTTGAAAAGAGTATTTTTCTGGAGATTGCCTTGGCAAATGATGGACTATGTCTAACGAGGGCTGATAAAAATAATATTTGCCTGGAGACTTGCAAATTTCATCAGGTGGGATTTAAATTGAAAAAGAAAGGGGAAAGAAAAAACTGTCCTCATAGATCTGATGAACCTGGTACCACACAGAGAAGCATGTATGACAGGAAGAATAGCAGAAGAGAGGACCAGTGATTCCCAGGAGATAATATTTGAGAAGGGAGATAGCAATGAAACACATGGCCTTATATATTTATATACAAATATGTAAAGAATGGGTAATAAGTGGGGGTGAACTACAGGCAGCAGATTTGGCTACATAGATTCCATTGAGGTTTGGTAAGATGGGACTCATGAGTACCACTTGGCTCTAGAAAGAATATACCTTATTTTAAAGGAATAAGATAGATGAAAGGGTGGGAATAAGATAGATGTGGGGTGGCTGACTGAAGTTGGTAATTCTTAAGATTTTGCCACCATTGAGTTTTGAAAGATCTTGGAGAATTGGCACAATCGCTGTACCTCTTCATTTCAGCCCTGGCACTCACTACTCAGAAGTACCCTCTACCCCTGAGATCCCTCTATCTGATTGGAGGGTAGAGGGTTCCTTGTAGAACCTCCATGTAATGAGAGAACTACATCAGCCATTTCTTTATACTTTTGTGCCATGTGCCCCCCTCCAAACCAGTACTTTCTCTCCCTCTTTTCCAATTTCCTTTTCTGTGTTGTCTTCCCAATAGAATGAAAGCTTTTTGAGGGTAGGAACTATCTTTATTTTTTGCTTGTATTCAGATACTTACTGCCTAGCACATAGTAAGCACTTAATGAATGCTTATTGACAACTTTTTGCAGGACTAGAAAATGGCAAATATTTGGTACCGTTAAATAAGAAATCAACAACAACCAAAACCAGAATGGATTCTGCAAATTATAAACTAGTCTTGGTAACATTCTAGAACATCTTACTAAGTTTGTAAATGCTTAGAAAGAGAAGCAAGAATCACTAAAAGCCAGCCTTTGATTTTTTTTATTATCAAAACAGCTATTCCATATTATATAGATTTTCTTTTCTATTTTCTTCTTTCAATAGGCGATTAAATTGGTAGATGATGGGGACACTGTAGAAACAGATTCCAGCATAAGATATGACAATATCTCTTATTCTATATATATGAATAAGATGAAGACACATGGTCTAGTTATATGAATTTGGAATTGATTCAATGACCTGACCTAAAGAGTAGCCATTAATTATTTGATTTCAACTGTCTTTAGCATAGTTCCCCAGCAATCAGTCCTAGGGTCCTATTATTCATCACTTTAATCAATGACTTGGATAAAGGCATAGATAACATGTTTGCCAAAATTTCCCCTGACGTAATGCTTGGAGGGATATCTAACATGTTGGATGAAAGAGGCTGAACCAAAAAAGATTTTGGCAGGTTAGTCTAATGGGGTGAATTAGATAAGATGAAATGTAATATGGATGCATATCAAATTCTCCAATTGGGTTGACAAAATCAGCTTCATGAATACAGGATGGAGTAGGTAGGGAGAGACAACAGCTGGTTTGAAAAAAAGATCTGGGGGTTTAGTGGGTTACAAAATGTCAACAGTGTCACTCTCTCAGTTGTATGAAATGGCAGTCAAAAAAAGTTATCTCTCTCCTAGGATGTGATATGAGAGACATAGTATCCTATATGAGAAAAGTAATATTTCTTCTCTGCTGTGCTCTGATCAGGCTATGTGTATAGTTCTGCTTTTTGTCCTAGGCACCACAATGTAGGAAAGACAGATGAGTTGTAGGATGTCCAGAATAGGGCAAAAAGTATGGTGAAATGATTGGAGAAAAAGCCACATAAGGATCAAAGGAAGGAACCAGGAATGTTTGCCAAAGGGAAGACTTGAGAAAGACATCACAGTTGTCTTCAAATACTTGGAGGGCTGTTATATGAACCAGGGACTAGATTTGTTCTGTGTGGCCTTAAAAGTCAGAATCAGAAACAATGATGGGTTCAAGTTTCAGAGAGGCAGATTTTAGCTTTATACAGAAGTGAAGTCTAACTTCCTAACAATTATAGCTGCTGTCCCAAAGTAGAACAGGCTGCCATGGGAGGTAGTAAAGTTCCATTTTCTCTTCATTGGAAGTCTGATTTCAAGCTTTAATGGATGATCAGTTAAGGAAGATGCTGTGCAAGGAATATGTATTCTAAGTTTGTAAATGTTTGGAAAAAAAGAAGCAAGTCTGTTTTTAATTTTTTTTTAATAAAAGCAGGTTATGTAGGCTTTCTTTTCTTTTTCTTCTTTCAATAGGTGATTAAATTGGTAGATGATGGGGATGATGTAGAAACAGAATGGAGCAGTTGGCCTCTGAAGGCTTTTCCTGGTCTTAGATTTATGATTCTGGGAAGGTTATATTAAGTGTCTCCTATGTGCTTTCACTTTACTAGGCACAATGGGAAATAAGAAAAAAAGTATAAGACTTGACACATACCTCAGGAAGCATGTAGTCTAGTGGGGATTGCAAGACACAATCATGTTAAACAACAACAAACAATACAAGGTATTATATAACAAAGGCAACATGATATAGTGGGAAAATCCAGGCTAGGAGCTCAGACACTGTAGTTTAAGTACTTGGCTCTGCCACTAAGTAACTGGGACCTCTTTTCTAGCTCTGTTACTAACTTGCTGTTGGGCATTTCACTTAATTACCTAGGTTACAGTTTCCTGACCTATAAAGTAAAGGTGTTGAGGCATAAATTTCTGAAGCACCCATTTTTATGATGTATGCACCCCCCCACACCAGACTTTTACTTAAAATTTTGTTCTGTACCTTGGGCATGTGATATTCTGTGTCTTGGTTATTTGTGTTAGGATCTTATTACCCAATTAGTCATTATATTCCATGAAGGCTGGGACCACATCACCATCATCCTCTTCATCCACATCACTATCTCTTACCTAAACTTTTTTTTTGTCTTTTCTGGTGCCTGCCAAAGTGCTGTATAACAAAAGGTGCTTATTTCACGTCATCAAATGGAACTAACGTGAGATAGGTTGAAAGAGGAAATGAAATGGACTTGACTCTAGAAGGCTGGACTGTTGTTTTTGCTGTAATTTAAAAGTTTTATTTGAGAGAGAAAGAATGGGGAGGGAAAAAGGAGAGACTAGGAAAGAGTGAATGTCTACAGGAAAACAGAAATACATTCACTACTCAGAGAGGATTCCTTTAGAGAGGCTTATTATAGAAACAGGACTAAAGGGGACCTTCAGATGTCATTTAGTCCATACTGCTGTATTCAGGAAGACTTGAAACTAAAATGAACTAAATCAATGGCACGTCCCTACCACTATACTTTCAGGAGAACAGTTCCTTCTGTCATTCATCAGTCCTGTGCATTATATAAGACAATTGTTCAAGGGGCAAATTCTACAATGGGTCTCTAAGAAACTGTTTTTATTGCTGGGCAAGAAATTATTACAAACATTTAGGCAACAATGTATTGCAGCTGTTTCACATAATCTCCGACAGATTCCAACATTTGTCATGGCCTGGGCCAAGCACTCTGATGCTTGTGGGGTAAAATGGAGAGCCATTAAGTTGCATTTGCTGGCCTTCTCTTTCTCATAGCTTTGCAGGTATCCTTCCTTCTTTCTTGAAACTTTGCCTGCCACTTTGTCAACAGAAACCTTTTTCTCCATTATCTTTGACAAGTTGGCAATGAATTTTAGCACTGGAAACAGTTTTTGAGTCTAAAAACTAAATCACAGCATGTACTTTGTCTGGTGTCCATGTGTCTAGCGGACTGGTCATTTCTAACTGAGGGTTTGCTGAGCCACAAACAATTCCAGCTGGTACAGTTTATAGCACTGCCACACATGCCTATCAAAATATTGTACTATCAACAGCACTGTTGGGTGGTATGTAATACTCTGGTAATTCACCTCATAAGCTTCCTTTTGGAACAACCTTTTAATTCCCCCCACCTCCGTACCCCTGGGCTTCTCTCTTGGATTGGGGGTTGGAGTAGGGAATGGGAGTTGAAAAGCTTATAGTGTTACCTGAACCCACCTGTGAGATCTGAGTTGGTGCATAAAGGGCTTACACCAGGCTTTTGTTGTTCTAGTTTAGAATTCTTCATTAGGCCATTGGAAGCTTGATGTATATTATCATAGAGTTATAGGGTTTTAGAGTTTGAGGGAACCTTAGAGGTCTAACTCAAATCACTGCCTGATGAAGGAAACCCCTCTACAAAATCCTGACAAGTGGTTTTGATGGCCCTTATCATTACCCTTCACGCGTCTTTGGCTTTTATCTGTCTCTTTCCTTTGTGCTGTACATTTGTAGTTTAGGGGGTCTGGGTGAATGATTATGGGCAGGTGAGGATGAACAGAGAAGAGAAAAAAAGATAAAGAAATGACAGCCTTCAATATAGTGATGATAACGTTTTAACTTGAAAATTATTCGTCTTTGTTTCCTCCAAAGCGCTGAGCACAGTGCATAGCACATAGCAGGTGCTGGATAAATATTTGTGGAAAGAAGGAAGGAGCAAGGAAGATTGACTGAGAATAAATTGCATAGTTCATACAGATATAAACAATATGCAAACGAGATGCAAACCACATGCAATTTTAAAATATGCTTTGTGCATTTTTCCCTCTTCCCGACCCTCCCATTAGAAAAATCCTGTGGAGACAAATCATAACTTTCTTCAAATCCTTTTTGGAAGGAGTAGGAGTATACATTTTAAATAAATAAATAACAATAATACCTTATGCTTACATAGATTTTTCTTAGAGTCCTTTCAAATATATCAATTTACCCTAAAAAATTACCTGTGAGTTCAGCCAGGGCAGGTATGATTATTCCTTACTTTATAAAGGAAGAAACTCACTCAGAGAGGTTACATAGTCTGCTGATATCCTAGCAAGTAAGCAGCCAAAGTTGGACTGGAAACCAAGTCTCTTGACTCCTAATCTGGCGCTCTTTCTAGCACACTTTATTTTTATCACGACTAAGTTTCATCTCATTAGATTTGGGCTATCATTCTAGCTTGTCAAGATTTTCTTGGATTCCAGTTTATTTTTTCCATATAGAACATTAGCTATCTTCCAGGTGCTTGTCATCTACAAATTTGATAACTGTACCATTTAAGTGTTCATCCAAATCACTGATAAAAATATGGAACAGAATAGGGCCAAGGACAGAGCTCTGAAGCACTTTGCTAGAAACCTCCCACTGGGTTGGAATCGATCATACAAGTGAGATTTTTTTTTTCAATTAGTCTTTTAAACAGTTGAATTCACTAAGCTATACTATCATCTAGGTCATGCAGTTCCATTTTTTTTGTGCCTTTTGGAGGGCAATTGGGGTTAAGTAACTTGTCCAAGGTTACATAGCTAGTTTTTTAGTGTTAAGTGTCTGAGACCGGAACCGAACTCAGGTCCTCCTGACTCCGGGGCCGGAGCCCTACTCACTGTGCCACCTAGCTACCCCTGCTCCATGTTTTCTAACTCAAAACTTTTACTAAAATGTTAAAAATTGTTTTAACATGTAATTGGGGAAAAATAAAATAATATAAAAAGTTATTAATGAAAGAATGTGGAACAAAGTACAGCTAAGATATTATCCTGCTCAACGTATCTAATAACATTGTCAAAAAAAGGAAATGAGGTTAGTCTGGTATGACTTGTTCTTGATTAACTCATTCTGAGTTATAATGATCATCACTTCCCTTTCCCAGTATTTACAAGCCATCTTATTAATCAATCCATCAGTGATTGATCTTTATTTAATGTGTTTTAGAACCTTGCCAGGAATTGACGTCAAGCTCCTCTAGGGTTAGAAGAATCAAGTTTTTCCTTTTTAAAGATTGGAACACTCATCTATCGCTGTCTCTGTCTCTGTCTCTGTCTCTCCTCTCCCCTCTCCCCTTTCCCACTCTCTGTCTCCTATGGCCACTGTCAGCTTCCCTTGTAGATACTGTCTGTCTCTCTGTCTCTCTCTTTCTCTTTCTCTCTGTCTTACAAACACTCCTGGAAAAGTGGCTTGGCAATCATACCTACATCCACAAGTTTTCTCAGTAACCTTGGATATAGTTCATCAGTGCTAGGTGACAAATTCATAAAGGACACTTTGGTGCTCTCCTAATAGTTTCCCACTTATCTTGGTTTTCAGTAGACTAATTATCTGTTTTTTGTCTTATTATCATATTTCTTGGGAGAGAAAACAGAAGCAAATGGGAATTGAACAGTTCTGCCTTCTCTCTTAGTGGGTATTATTATACAATTCACCCCACTAAAATTTTATCACTTCTTCCATTGTTCTCTTGCCTACAGCATAAATGTGAAGTAAAACTCCAGAAAGGGTCTTTTTAGTTAACACAGGTTCATTCTTTCTTTTACTATTCCTGACACTGTCATTACATTCTTTTGCATTTATCCTCAGTGCCTTGTCCTTGATTTGGTTTAAGTATAGGTCTCTTTTTCAAAACAGAGAAGCTGCAAGGAATAATGGAAGGCATACTATGGAGACCTGGGTTCAAATCCCACCTTGGTCACTTACAACTATGTGACCCTAGGCAAGATACTTCACTTCTCAACTTGAGTTTACTTTTCTTTTAAGATAAGAGGGTTGGGCCTGATGGCCTCTAAAGTTCTTCCCAACTATAAATCTCTGATCCCATGAGAACTATGATTCTGATATCTGAATTAGTCAATAAGTCTGAGTTACTCCTTCCCCATTTATTTTCTCCTATCAAGGTCATTTACTTTTATCAACTCAGAGAGTCCTTTTTTGTATTGTATTTAGTAAAGTAGATTATTAGGGAAGTGACTTGCACTGCTCAGTATTCCATGACCATGCTATTTCTTTTTAATGTAATATAACTTGATGGCTCTGGTAATCATTTTTTCTTTTCCATTGTGACAAAGACTTCCTGATACCTTGATTCTATCCCTCACTTTGAGCTATTATGAGGAATATCTAGGAATCAGCAGAGGCTTTTGTCGCTGGTCTTTGTTCTCAGGTTAATGGGTAGTGTAGTGGGAACAGTGCTGATCTTAGACACAGGAAGACCTGGGTTTGAATCCTGTATGACCCTGGGCAAGTCACTTAATGTTTTTTCAACCTCAGTTTCCTATAAACTGGGGATAGCAATAGCACCTATCTCCCAGGGTGAGGATCAATGAAATACACTCAAAATACTTTGAAAACCTTCAAATTCTATGTAAGTCTTAAATATTATTATTCTAGACACAGGGTACTGGAGGAGGATGAGAAATGTTCCAGATGTGGGTGGGGGCAGGAGCAAGGAGATAAACCTTGACTGATGACCCTACTTTCTTTGTATTGTGACTTGTGCAGGTCCAGTGGCTGTAATCAGTGGTGAGGAGGATTCAGCTAGCCCACTACACCACATAAACCATGGTATCACCACACCCTCATCGCTGGATGCTGGGCCGGACACAGTGGTGATCGGCATGACTCGAATCCCTGTCATCGAGAACCCTCAGTACTTCCGACAGGGACACAACTGCCACAAGCCAGACACGTGTGAGTACTTGAGTAGAAGGGTTCCCCTTCTGAGGGGGAGGGGGTTGGTTTGGCCAAAGATCCAGCATTGGGGGTTCTTGCACTAGGGATTCATTCTCTGCCATCTACCACTTCCTGCCCACTTCCAAATAGGCTCTCCCTGACTGGCTCTGGAACAGATGTGAGGAAGAATCTCTATTGTGTTCCGAGTCAGCAGGTGAGGAAAAGATTCAAAGCACTGTGGAGGGAGGGCCTTACCTTCTGCTGCCTTCAGTAGCCTCCTGTCCTCCTGCCTGTCCCAGGGTACACTCAGTGATTTTCCCTAAGGTGATCTATTTATTTCCCAAGTCAGATAAAGCTCAGAGGAGACTGGGAAGAGGGGTCAGAGACAAAGGGTCTGATCTGATGAGGAGAAGGGAAGAAATAAATGAGACAAATCCAGGCTGTGATCCGGTCTGTGGCTTTACTACAGATGATCTATGTCAAGCCAGAGTATAATGTTATGAGTAAGCAAGGATCTTGCAAAACCTGTAACATGGTAGAGAAGGAATGAATAGAAAGGAAAAACCATTCGAATGCAAACATTCTCTAGCTTCTCCTCATAGTGGGGGAGATTAGGCTTTGAGTGTGCTGTTGGCTGTGTTCAGTTATAAACCTAGTTATATACATGGATAGACAAGGACTCCCAGAATTTCTAGAGTCCCTTTGCCACTTTTCCAATCTAGCTTACAGGACTCAGTTCTTTTTCATTCCTTTGCATCTCTTCTTCTTGCCTCTCTGCTCCTTGTTGTCTCCTTTCTTGGATACTTGGACTTGCCTGAATGACTCCTTTCCTAAGGAAATACTTGTCCCTAATGACTGCATCTCCTCTCCAGAGTCACTCTGTGAACAAAAGAAGCAAATCCCTATAGTTTTGCTAGAGGAAGGGCTGGGCATTTGGTTGGAGAATCCAAACATCTGAGGCTTCTCAAATGTTACTCAGCCATATATAGATAATGGGATCTTGGAATTAGACAAAAGTTGAATCCAAATATCACATTTTATAGATGAAGAAATGGAGGGCCAGAGAGGTGGAGGGAACTCCACTTCGTGCCCTTCTCCACACACTCAAGGCTGCCCATCTGCCTTTCAGCTATTTGAAAGTGAAGGCATATTGCTGCATTAGGTGATTTTTCTTCTTGCTTGGACAGCTACCTAATTTCTCTTATACCTTAACCAAAGTGATTCAGGAAAGGAGGTTTATTCAGTACTGCTAATGCCCATTCATTTTGGGGTCACAGTAGGATGGGTATTTGGCAACTCTTCCCTAACTCTTTTCTGTTACTGATAAGACTTTCAGTGAGCTAGCTGAAAGAGGTAAGGGAATGGGCTTGGTCCAGCAGTAGATATATGCAAACCCGAACTGTTGGGGCTCAAACACTTGCTATCTCCTGGTTCTAGTAAAGAGACTTAGATTCTGAATAATGGCTATATCAATGGGAAGTGGAGGGAAGGGTGGGAGGAGGGCAGAAAAGAATGCATATTTTAGGCATATTCTGTGAAAATAATGGCATAGTTTTGACTCCAAGCCCTTTCCTGAGACCAGGCTTGTTCTAGACAA
The DNA here is from genome assembly GCF_028583685.1 of Petaurus breviceps papuanus. NCBI lineage: Eukaryota > Metazoa > Chordata > Mammalia > Diprotodontia > Petauridae > Petaurus > Petaurus breviceps. The sequence continues at coordinate 64,189,886 of NW_027186296.1, read as the reverse complement.
CTCCTGGTCCTTCTTGGGTGTAATGGGAGAATAGCTTTTTTGTGGGGTTATTGGTACCACATTTCATTCTAGAGTTGATTATCGTAAGTTTTCTGGGGAGGCAGCTGTCTTTGATCAGGGATTTGGGAGCTACTGGGTTGGAGATGTTCACTCTAGCTAAGTCTTTGTGATCCAGGGGCAGAATAATCTGATCATTATTTACAACATATTTAAACACCAGTAGTGAAGCAGGCTCTTTATGCTATGTGCACATTATACCCTGAGGCTGGTAGTACACTGACAAGTAGGGGTGAAGGGAGAAACTAATAGGGATCATTGGCCTGAATTTTCTTGCCAGTCAAAGGATTATAGAATATTAGAGCTGATAGAGAACTTCAATTTCTCAAAGGTTATACCACTAGTCAGTGGTAGATGTGACATTTGAACCCAGGTCCTCTGATTCCAAATCTAGTGCTCTCTCTGCTTTCTTACCAATGTATAGAGGACCATAGGTATGATGCCATCCCTGCAGCTTCTAGATTTTAGGAGAATTGGAGACTTGTTTATATTGTTTTTGTTTTCGTTGTTGTTGTTTTTTCTTATCAGGTCCCCCTGGAATTATTTGCATGAAGATTCAGTATGTAAAATTGGCATTGAGGGTCCTCTATGGGAAAAATAGATTTTGAGCATGAGGGAGGCTTAAAGGTCAGGGGTGGAAAACCTTATCAGAAGGGTAGAATAATATGGTTGTAGATTGTAAAATAACCTAGGTATAAGAAAAGGGCCCTTCTCAAGGGCCCTTACATTCTGCCCTATGAAAGAACAGGGGATAGTTCCCAGTTTCCCCCAGAAAACACGTGTAGTATGAAAAGCACCACACAGGAGCAGTGTAGTCAGACTTGGCTAATCCTCTTCCCTCTGTTAATCCTCTGGATGATTCAGAGGCACACTGATGGGAGCACCCCACTTCTCAGTAGAGATTTACTAGCTGAGACAGCAAGGGCTCTGATTACAAAGACTTGATCAGTCTCTGAGAACAGACTCCAGGACACATCCTAGGGTGCTATGAGACACTATCATAAATAATTAAACCCAAATGCTTCTTGGCAGATAAATCAGTGGAGTACATTTTGTGATGCTACAAGCCAGACTACAACCCCTGCTTTTGGAGGAGTGGTGAGGGAAAGAGAGGTGGCTAACAGGGGAAGAATGCTCATTTGGTGGGCCCCCAGGGATCTCACAGAATGATTCAACAAACATATCAATTTAATCAACACATTATGGGCAAGACATTGTGTGAGGCACCGGGGAATACAAAGATGAATAATAATGAAAACAACAATAATGTTGATAATAGCTTACATCTATACAGCACTTTATGCTTGAAAACACTTTCAGACATATCATCTCTTGATAAAACACAGTCCCTGCCCTCAAGGAGCTCTTCTTATGCTAAGTTTTGTATCTCTGGAAGGAAAGGAAGGAAAAAAAGGGACCCCAGTACCAAACATAATTATTTCGTGAAGCCACAGCAACCAAAGATCCCCAGTATTGGATGGATCTAGGACAAAAGTTATTTCTTTCACCTATGTTTTCATTATAAATGATCTTCCATATATCGGGCACCTGACAAATGTCTGTTGAATAGATTGCATCAAATACCTTACCAGTGTTATTTGTTTGCTTGATATTTTGTCTCTCACTTCCTATGTAATTAGACTCATATTTTTCATTCTTTGTTTATTTCAGTGTGCCCAGTTACTTATGAAAAAGTATTCTATTTTGGAATGGAATATGGGTTAGCTATGTATGTCCCCAAAATGTATGACTACCAGATCAGGGCTTCCATCCCTGTCCCTTCTCCTCAAGCCCTAGTTCGTAGCTATAACCAAAGAATAAAGACATTTTATAGTTGAAATGGGCCCTAGAGGTCATCTAGTATAATTCCTATTTGAAGTAGGAATCCTTTCTATCACATCACCTGAAATAGTCACTCAGCTTTTCCCTGAAGGACATTCAGCAATGGAAATCTTACTACCTTTAGAGGTGGCCCATTCAATTCCAACTTGTTAGGAAATTTCTCCTTATATTGAGCTAAAATCTCCTTCCCTATCATTATAATCCTTGATCCTAATTCTGCATTTTGGGGTCAAGCACAATATCTAATCCTTTGATCTCAAATGCAACATAACTATAAAACTTTAGGTTAGAAGCATTGGGGTGGTTTCTGTAGGATAAAGCAGTGGATTTTTGGTCTAGATCTTGTGAGGGGGAGATTAAATGCCATTTCTAGCAACACTGTGACTATCTGAATTCAAATATACCCATTTCCATATGAGATATCTCCTTCTGTCATGGTTAACAATCCTGTCAGTCAACATTTGCCAATTCCTAGGGTATGCTCTCCATAGTGGTTATTCAAAATCTCTATTCCTCTTAAGCCCTCAAATTTGATCCTTTAAATTTTGTTTTCAACAGATATCTTGGCTTTGGTTGAGAAAACTGAGACCCTCTGGTGTGAGTTTCTTAATACTTCTTCCTTTAAACTTCAAAGAATCTCTTTCTCTGCATTTTTTTCCCTCATACTTCTCTCTTGCCTCTGAGAAAAAAGTGCCCACCTTCTTTTTCAAGGCTAATTCCATTCACCTATCTATTTCTAGTAATAATAATAGCTACCTTTTATTTAGTATTGTAAGAATTGCAAAATGCTTTTCAAATATTATTTCATCTTATCCTCACAAAAACCTAAGAGTAAACTGCTATTGTTGCTCATTTTGTAGATGAGGAAAGTGAGGCAGACAGCAGTTAAGTGATTTGCCCAAGGTCACACAGGTAGTTACAGTCTGAGGTCCTATTTGAACTCATCTTCCTGACTTTAGATCCAAGACTCTATCCATTATGCTGTCTAGTAACCTTTTTCATAACATTTTGAACTTTTCCTTATCCTTTGGTTCTTATTCTTCTTCCTTTAAAGATGCATAGGCTAGGGGGCAGCCAGGTGGCTCAGTGAGTAAGAGCACCAGCTCCAGTGTCAGGATGACCGGGGGATCAAATCCGGGCTCAGATACTTAGCACCACACCCAGAAATAACTGGCCGTGTAACCTTGAGCAAGTTACTTAACCCTGATTGCTTAAAAAAAAATAAAGATGCATAGGCCTTACCCCCCTGCCCACCAAATGTCTCTTGATGTCCTTCCCCTTTTAAGATTCTGTCTTATTTTCGCTTTCCATTAATTTCCACCTTTTGGAGTATATAGACAGAACTTATTGCTTCTGTTTTCTCAACATCTATTTCCTCCTTGGGGCCTTTGTCGTCCAACTTATAATCTTGCTATTTGTCTAAATTTGCTTTCTCAAGTTACTATTATTGACCTGACTGTCAAATCCAGCACCCTTTTCTTAGTTTTCATTCTCTTTGAAATCTCTGTATTGTTTGAGAGTTTTGTTCATCCAGCTTCTTGACATTTTCTTCTCTCTTTGCCTATGTAACACATTCCCTCTTCCTCTGTTTCCATTTCTGTATTTTAAAAGTGGTTTCTTTTCTAAACCACTAACTGGGTTGTGCATAAGTTCAGCTGTTAGGCTTTAGTCCTTCTCAATGGGCACTTTCTTCATCAAAGAACTCATCAACTTTTGTGACTTAGCCCTTCTTCTCTGTTAAGTTAATTTCAAAATTTATATCACATACTCTGACTTCTTTCCTAGAGTGCAGTCATATATTTCCAACTGCTTGCTTGCCTTTCCCCCCATTTTGGAATCCTCTCCCTTTCTCTCTACCTTTCTAAATCATGTTTATCCTTTAAGGCTCAATAAATTTCTATCTCTTTCATTGAAGACTTCCCTGACCTCTCCAATTTACTCCTTTCGATGAAATTCATGAAACATATTTTATGTATCACTTATTACATAGTCACATACTATTCTGTGACATCTCTTAACTTTTTGTTTTTCTAAAACTCTTACTGCCATTTAACTGTTCATATATGTTTATTTTTATTCCCAAACAAATCAGTAGCCTTTTTATAGATAGCAGCCTTTGTGCATTATTTTTTCTTTATGTCCACTAGCAGAATGTAAACTTCTTGAGGCCAGGGACTATTTTTGCCTTTTTTTGTGTCCTTGGCACTTAACATAGTGTCTGGGACATGAAAAGTACTTAATAAATTCTCATTGACTTACTGATTGACTATCCTCCATAGCCCATAGTGCAGAACTATGAGTGTAAAAGGTGCTCAATAAACATGACTGAATAAATGGTAAGTGCTACTCATTATTGGGATATTGCCCTCCTGTATAGGCTTTATGTGTTCTCTGTTGTTTGTTGTTCGGTTATGTCTGACTTTTCATGACCTCATTTGGGATTTTTATGGCAAAGATACTAGAGTGCTTTGCCATTTCCTTCTCCAGCTCATTTTACAGATGAGGAAATCGAGGCAAACAGGGCTAAGTGACTTGCCCAAGGTCACACAGCTGGTGTTTGAGGCTGTATTTGAATTCATGTCTTCCTGACTCCAGACCTGGTACTCTAGACATTTTGCCACCTAGCTGCTCTTGAAATGCTATAGAGAAGAGAAATAGCTGGTGACTCCCAATAAGGAGGACTAGAGGAGAGAGAAATGTTAATACTCTAACAAGAAAAAACAAACTAATTCCAGAGCTACACTATTACTACACTTGAATCTCCAAAATTCTCATGGTTGCTTCTAGTCTTTTTTTCTTCCTTCATTCTCTGCCTTCAGAAATACCATTTTTGGTGAAGTGCTACTCTCTGGAAGTTTGAGGGGCACTTTTTTTTCCTTTTTTTTTTTTTTCCTTTTTGGAGGGCAATTGGGGTTAAGTAACTTGCCCAAGGTTACACGGCTAGTTTTTTTGTGTTGGTGTTAAGTGTCTGAGGCCAGAACCAAACTCGGATCCTCCTGACTCCGGGCCGGTACTTTACTCACTGCTCCACCTAGCCACCCCTTGAAGGGCACTTCTTGCAGATGACTTTGTTTTCTTTTTGTTTTTTTGGAGGGCAGTTGGGGTTAAGTGACTTGCCCAAGGTCACACAGCTAGGTTTTGTGTTAAGTGTCTGAGGTCACATTTGAACTCAGGTCCTCCTGACTCCAGGTCCAGCGATGTATTCACTGCTCCACCTAGCCGCCTGATGACTTTGTTTTCTTAATCTTTACTCACTTTCTACCCCTACCCTTTCCCTCCCTCCCCCATTAAAAAAAAAGTCTCCTGGCCTCTATCATCAACCTCCTTAAAGGATGATGGGTAGATTGAAGATTCTGGATCTGATAATCTTCATAACAATAGTTTTATAACCAGTCCCAGCATTTCCTTAGAGAGAACCTCTTTCCTCCTTTTCCTAGGACTCTCCCTGTGTCAAGAAACTCAGTTGATCCTGAAGCCTGCCTTTTCTGAAGGAGGAATTATTAATACCAGTTTTCCAGCCACAGTGGGGAACCAGGAGTCTATATGCTTAATGCCGTATTAATAGTACATTGGCATGATATAGATTTCTGTCACCCTTTATACTAACAAACATCACTTAGTATGGGGTAATGACGAATGTTTATTCCCAGCCACTTAGTTCAGCATAATGGACTCATAGATGAAATATGGAAAACTGGCTCCCTTGTCTCTGATGCTGTGGCCCCTCCCTACAGCAGCTGCTGATACGGTAGCAGCACAAACTGGGTATCTCTCCAGCAGAAGGCCCTGATTTGTGTGAATGGAGACCTGGGAAGCTGGTGCTTAGAGTTTGGACTGGGATTTCCTTCTTTGGGCAAATTGAAGCTGAGGAGGGAAAATGGGAAGGAGGGGGTGGTGCGGGAAGGACATTTGCTCTTCATTGTTGCTTTGAAGATCTGAGCTTAGCTAGATCTGAGGAGTGAGAAAAATGTAACCAGTGTGTAAATTAGGAGATTATGAGATTATTTTCTTCTTTAATCTTCTTCTTTAGATAAATACATGGATGTTCTCAGGGTGGTCCTATGAATAGGTTGTTGCTTACAGTTTATGATCTCAGGGGAACCTGGATGTATCGCCTTCTCTTCCTGTAATGGGGCTTAAAATTTTTTCATTTCTGGTTCATTCTTTCAGGTCTAAGATAATAGCAGTAGTGATAATAATAACTTACATTTAGAGACCACCTACAAGCTATCTGTACCTCAGGTGTTTTTTTATGAGTTCAGTCAAGCATTTATTAAGCACCCTCTTGGTACCACGCACTGTAGTAGATACTAAGCGTAGGTAGAAAGACATCAGTGAAACATTATCTGCACTCAGATGCAATAGATAATTCATATGGGGGAAACAGCATGTGTGTGTGTGTGGGTGTACATATGTGTGTATAAACAATGAAGATACAATATTACCTCAGAGGGTAACATATTAGTAATATGTAAGGAGTCCGCTTATAAAGAATTTTAAATGCCAAATATAGGAGTTTGTATCTGGAAGTGATAGGGAGCCACTTGAGGTTATTGAGTGGGAGAGTGACCTTGTCAGACCTGCAACTTAGGAAATCCATAGTAGCTATATTTCTGCATCAGCAGTGGTGAGGAGAACATTTAATATGTAACCATTCTTGCCTATTGGTACTTCCCATGTTCTCACTGACAGGAAATCATTCAGTGGCACAAAATGTTTGGATCAGGCTCAATTATCTTTTTTCCCTCCTCTCCTGGACTTTTATTTTTTCTTATTTTTAGACTCAGAGGGTATCAATACTAGGTTACTGTTGACAATGGACTTGGAGAACCCTAAGCTTCAAGAGATGGTTTTTTGAATGCATTGACTACTTCTCTTTTTGTTGGAAGGATATTAGCTTCCAGGAGGGAGTACCCTGGGAACTATTGTTGTCTTGTTGTCCTGTTGTGCTATGAAACTAAAACTCTAAGACATTCCCCAGGTCTGAGGCAGCATGGTACTGGGTACAGATAAAAGGGCATGATGGACTTTGGAGTCAGTGGAGTTGGGTTCAACTCCTTCTGTTTGCCACTTGTACCTATATAACTTGGGGCAAATCACTTAAACTTTCTGGGCCTTGGTTTCCTGATTTGTAAAATAAAGGTATCAGATTCAAAGCCCTTTAATGTCCTTTCCAACTCTAAATCTATGAATCTCTGGTCATGTTCTGAGTTCTTCTGCTACTGACTAGATACTGAGTTTTGAACTGGTGGTGATTTCTGCCCTTCCACAGTTCCTTATGCACTTAGATTAGATTTTTCCTGGATTTCTTTCCCACCACTGGTTAGGTGGCCTATGAAAATATTATTTCCCTTAAATCATCCTGAACATTCTGAGCCCCTAGAAATTACTGATATGGTCCGTCATTAGAAAGAAAGTCAGTGAAGTCTTTTGAAGGGGCTGGATTCAATGTCTTCAGGGGAATATGCCCCAGTCTATTTCCCTTCTTTTCAGTCCCTGGGCCAGAATGTTCTTCCTTCCTGTAGGTTCTTATGACCTCATTTGTTTCCATGCTTCACTGACATAATCACATATTCAGAGTTAGTAACTGCATACAGTCATGCTAATTAAGTAATTAGGTATAATTATGCTCACTGTAAATACATGGTAATTGGCTAAAAATGTACTTGGAGGGGAAAGCTTATGTAGGGAATCCGAAGAGGGGTACCTGTATCATTGCCACAGTCTCTCCAGTAGATGCTGTCATTTCAGCTTGAGACGATGATACCCAGGAAAGCTTGCATTCTAGGCTTAGAAGGGAGTGAGGGATCTGAGACACTAAACAGGTAACTGAAGGAATCCTTGATCTTAATTCCAGAGACTTAGAAACAGAGTCAATGTCCATGGTAATCTTGTTATTCAGTTGTTTCAATCATGTCCAACTCTACATGACACCATTTGGAGTTTTTTTGGCAAAGATGCTAGAGTGGTTTGCCATTTTACAAATGAAGAAACTGAGGTAAACAGGATTAAGTGATTTACTTAGGGTCACACAGCTAGTAAGTGTCTGAGACCAGATTTGAATTTAGGAAGATGAGTCTTTCTAAATCCAGGTCCAGCATTCTATCCATTGTGCTCCCTAGCTGCCCCTTGGTAGTCTAGAGGAAGACATTATGGGGACCTGATTTCAAATCTCAGCCCTGTTACTTGTTAATTGTGTGATCTTGGACCAGCCCTTTATTCTTGCTGAGATTGTTTTCTCATTTACAGAATGAAAAGATTGGACTAGATGTTGTCAAAGCTTTCTTTCAGCTCTAAGTTCTATGATCTGAGTGTGTTTTAGGTTCAGTCTATCAAGAAGGAATTAGCTTATTTCTAGTGATTCCTTCTTGCCACAGGTTCCTCACATTCTGAAGTTTGAGTTTTTTTTTCCTCCACTGGGTCAAAAAGGAGAGAGGTCCCAAAGGTTGGAGGGAGTGGATACTTCCTGATAACAAGTTGGATACTTTACTGGAACCCCTTTTCCAGCATCATTTGTGCTAAGATAGTGCTTTTGCCTTCAGTTTTTTCTGAGACATTTGAGCCTTGCTTAAAACATTACTTTATTGAGGGCAGGGACTTAATTTGCATCTCTAGTGTTTAGTACAGTACCAGGAATAAAGTAGGTATGAAATAAATGCTTGCTTGCTGAATTTGGATCGAATTGAATTGTTTTTCTTACTCAGAAAAGTTCAGATGCTGAACTATGCCAAAGAGGCCTCAGAAGTGCTGTAACCTGTTGGGGAACTTTTCTTCACAGAGTGAAGTTGAGAGTCTAAGCACTAAGCTGTTCTTAGGGAAGTTGAAGGGGTTCTGAGAAACATTAGGTGGCATGTTTGGGTGGGCAGCAGTGTGTTTTCTATGCTGCAGTATACCCAGCTATGTCTGAATCTTGTGATGGTGCAGTGGTTAGTTTTCTTCTGAAGCCTTTGAGATAGAAAGGTGGGGAGTTGTATTCTCCCAGAATATATAGAAGGAGGAATTTCAAGGAGTGGGTGGCCAAAGATATCGAATACTTCAGAGATTTCAAAGAGAATGAAGAATAAGAAAAGGCTACTGGATTTGGCTTTGCTGGAATCCTTCAAGTCTCAGCCAAAGTTCCACTTCCTTCAAGAAGCCTTTTCCAGTTCTCCTTAATCTTAGTGCTCAGAGGAGATTATCTCTACTTTTTTTTTGTATGTATATGTATATACACACATTTTTATTTATTTGAATATTTGTTGTCATTCAGATTCTTTAACTGAATCTGATTCTTCGTTACCCAGTTTGGGGTTTTCTTGGCAAAGATACTGGACTGGTTTGCCATGTCTTTCTCCAGTTCATAATATAGATGAAGAAACTGGGTCAAATAGGGTTAACATAGGGTCACACAGGATCACACAGCTAGGAAGTGTCTGAAGCTGGATTTGACTTAGGTCTTTCTGCCTCCAGGCCCTGCTTAATCTGTTGAATCACCTAACTGCCCATATAGTTGTTTCAACATCATCTCTCCCATTAGATTCTGGTCTCCTTGAGGGTTCAGACTGATTCCCTCCCCCCTTGATCTCTATCCCTAACACTTAGCACAGTGTGTGATATATAATGGGTGCTTAATGTGTGTTGACTTGACTAGACTTGGGGAGGGAGAGTGGGTGGATGGTTTCTGTGGAATAGCAAAGCTGTTTTTGAAAAGATGGTCAGGGAGTAAAGTAAGGCATGTCTGAAGTTGGACCTAGATATAGTGACCAATATCAGTGAATTGCCAATCAGGATAGTAAGGTCCCAGGGCAGTAGTTCTGGAGAAGGAACGGTTAAATCCTCTATGGCACAGCTTCTGGCTGAGCTGACAAGGTATTCGGGGAGTGGATGGCCAGGATGTGAAGTGAAATCCAAGGCACAAAGTCTTTGACTGTAAGATAAAGATTCCCCCCCTTGCTCTAGAATCCAGTTCTGTTCAGCAAGTATTTTTTGTGTGTTTGATGTGTTCAAAATACTGTACTATATTCTGAGGGAGCTACAAGGATATACCAGACATGGCTTCTGCTAAAAAAACTTACATTCTAGTGTTGTTGTTCAGTCATTTTTCAGTCAAGTGTCTCTCTTCGTGACCCCACTTGGGGTTTTCTTGGCAGAAATACTGGAGTGGTTTGCCTTTTCCTTCTCCAGCTCATTTTACAGATAAGGAAACCATGGAAATTTCAGGGTTAAGTGACTTGCCTAGGGTCATACAGCTAGTAAATGTCTGGGCACTCTATCTACTTCACACTTAGCTGTCCCGCACACTACAGTAGCAAACATCTATGCAATGACTCTCTTTCAGCCACTGTTCCCTTCCTCTGACCTAGTTACATAGATGTTTGCTTTTTCAACCCAATTGGGCAGTGGAGGTGGTGCTGGTGGTGGTGGTGCTGGTGGTTCATTTAGCAGCATAGACTTTGAGAGCTAGAATTGTCCACTTTCTATACTTAGCAAATGAGGAAATAGACTCCCCAAATGGGAAGTAACTTGTTCTAGTCATCAGCAGAGCTGGGACTATTATGCAGATTTTCTTACCCTGCTTTTTTTAGGCCCATGGAAGTACTGGCACTTGAAGAGCTTGTAGAGGTCATGTATTCTAATCCTTTCTTTTTAAATCAGAAGAAATGGAAACTGAGAGAGGTTAAGAGACCTGCACAAGGTTATAGAGCTATTTAGCAGCTTGCTTTTTCTTTCTGTTGTGCCACTTTTTTTCCCAAGGTGGTATCGTAGCATACACAACTCTCAGTGGATCCAGGAAGGGATATTGTTGAGCCAATGAGCTGGACCCCTGTTTGTATGAAATCCAATTTCATTAGAAAGTACATTGTTAGACCATTATTCAGTTAGTCACAAGCCCTGCCGTTGATCTGTATGCTATGGGAAACTAACCTGAGTTTATAAAAGAAATCATCATCTATAGATCACTGGGGAATTTATGTGAAGAAAAGACTTATGCACAACTGCCTCTTTTCCCCAGCTTCAAGAAACAGCTTTGAATATTGTTGATCCAGAGCCTCTAAAATATTTTTAAGGAGCCTGGGCAACAATATGTTAGTTGACAGGGAATGGTCAGTACGGCTGATGAAGAAGACCCCAAACAATTTCTTTTTTGGGTGGATGGATCATGGGACCAGATACCTAGTTTTTATTTTCTCCTATTTTGCCACATACTCCTCAGTTAAAAATAGCAGTGTCAGCAGACACCCAGACTCATCTGCTGTTGGACCAAGCTATACTTAGAATCCTAGAAGACTTAGAGCTGAAAGGTACTGTAGAGGTCATTTAATTCAAGTTTTACACAAGTAAGCATTATCTAAGCCAAATATTATCATCCCCATTTTAGGAGATTGAGTGTCACAGATGTTAAGTGATTCATTAGATGTTACACAGCTACTTTAGTGACACATACTAAACTCTTTGTGTGGCTTTGTATACTTGTATAGACAATAACCAACATAGCCATTGCTTATATGTCTATATGTGTATTTAACAATGTTTATACTTGGTTTCTGTCGTTCTTCTAAATATGACCTTTTTTTTTCTTGGTACCCTTATTCACAGTTACTTGTATATATCTACAGGTCCACATACAAAGTATGTCCTAAACATCTATTTATTCACTCATTCATTTATCTTCTTTCCTTTCTTGATTTCTTTTCACTCCTTCCTTCCTTCCTTCCTTCCTTCCTTCCTTCCTTCCTTCCTTCCTTCCTTCCTTCCTTCCTTCCTTCCTTCCTTCCTTCCTTCCTTCCTTCCTTCCTTCCTTTCCCTTCATTACTTCCTTCCTTCTTTCCTTTCTCTTACTCTTTCTTTTACACACTGGTGTCTAGTCCTTATTTTGAAAACTATTCTACATCAAGTGAAATTCTACTTACTAGGCAACATGATATAATGGCAAGGGCCTTAAAATTGTAGTCATACGATGTCATAAAATTGTAGACTTGGAACTGGATGAAAACTTATCAGTCATTTCATTCAATTCTGTCATGTTATAGGTGAGGAAACTGAGGCCCCCAAAGGTTGTCATTTGCCCAGAGTCATATAGGTAGGAAGTTAAAAGATTTTAATTTAAATCCTTATTCTCCTTCTTATCACCTATATGCCTGTGGTTAAATCACATACTCTTTGAGTTTGTTTTCTTTTCTATAAATTGGATATGACACTATTTGCTGCAACTAATATATAGACTATTGTGAAGATTGAATTAAATAGTCTGCTTGAAGTACTTTGCTGTAAAATGCTATATGGATATAAAGTGTTATAATTATTAGATCAACGTTTGCCCATTCTTTCAAAGTGAGTAACTATTTCTTTAAGGTAAATCAAACAGCATGCATTTATTAAGAAACACTGTCTTAGGCATGGGGGATATCAAAACAACTGAATTCCTATTAACAAGGAGATTATATTCTAATGAAAACTGATTCCTCTTCATGTAACTCATGGAAATGACAATCTGCTTTTTTCTTTTTGCTAATAGCTAGTAAATTGTGCTAATTTGTAAGACTGTACTTTTACATTTTTGACATCTTTTGTTTTTACATTATATCAATTTCTGAATATATACCTCTTCTCTTTCCTTCCCTCTCTGTCGCAGAGAGCCATCTCTTAACAAAGAATTAAAAAAAAGAAAAAAAATCAGTGAAACTCACAGCAATCACATCTGACAATGTATACAGAATTTCATACCTATAGTGCCCCCACCTCTGCAAAGAAGGGAGGGATATATAAGATTATTTTTAATATTCTCAAGAGTTAGCTGGAATAGTAGATAAAGCATGAAGATGGAGGCAGGAAAACCAAGTTTCAAATCTTTCCCGTTATATAGACTGGATGTATAAGCAGGGACAAATCACTTAACTCCTTAGTATGTTGGGAAGAGATAAAGATTACACATTACAAATGATTTTCTGATCCATTTCAGTGGAGGGAGTTTCTATAACAAGAGTTCCATTCACCAAATGAAGTCATGGGAAGAAAAAAAAAAAAACCCTAACACCAACACAAAACCAAAACTTACATTGTCACTACTATCTTTATTCTTTGGTTGTTGAGCAAATATTGGACTTCCTATACTTGGTATGCTGAGTGAATTCCTATTTTTAAACATTTGGATAGAACTAGTTTTTCTTCCTGTGGATTGGTCACATTTTATGTACTGTCTCCTGTCTGTTCCACGATAGTCCCAAACGTCTTCCTTTGTCCCCCATTCCCATAAAATGCTCTCTCTTTTTGGAGCAGTACAAGCTACCCGATAGAATTTTCCTTTTCAAATAGTTCTGCCTTGAGCCCAATCCATCAGCAGTCTCCAATGTTTTTCAGAAATGTTAAATATTTGCTAGTCTGCTGCAGATTGAAGTAGGGAAGGCATCAGCTGCTTCAGGGCCCCTAGTGAATGCCTCTAGGGCTTCCTCAATCTTCTAGGGGCTAATGCTTAAGAGACTCATTAAGTGGACCTCACACAGAGGTTATTGATAGAAGACTCTAAGTTGGTTGCTCATATTTAAATGGTGATTTAGATGCTGTGAAGTCACCTAGGAGAGAAATAAACCTAAGTCTTGGGAAATTCTTTGAAATCTTCTGGGGCCTGCCATAGCTGAGATGCCATTAGCAGTAGTAGGGCTGGATTAGAAATGACAGAGCAGGCAGGGGTACAGTCCTGGCAATGACTGGATTTGGAGTCATAGATAAAGAAGTAGAAGGGAACTTCAAAGTCACATAGTCCAGCCCCCTCATATTACAGAAGAGGAAATTGATGTCCTTGCTTTATCCTTTATGAAGGGCCTCTTCCTGACTCTCACTAGTATTCTAGTTTCCATTAAACCACACTGCCTTATAGTAATTTCGAAGGCCTGGGTTAGAATCTTACCTTCTCCTCCGCGTACTATGTCACTTTGGGCAAGTCATTTCACTTTTCTAGGTCTAAGTTTCCTCATTTTAAAAATAAGAGGCTGGACCAAATCAGTAGTATGACTCACCTAGAAACAGGAGCCATGACATAAGGATTCTTTTGGCTACATATTGACTTATTTTTAAAATGTAATATTTTCTACTTTTTATAGCCTTATTTTATTTAATATTTTCTAATTACATTTTAATCTGGTTTGGGCCATGTCCAGGAGTGATATGGGCTTCAGGCTTCATGCTTGACACCGTAGATGACCTTTATGGTACCTCCTATCTTTAAGTTTATAATCTTATGTTTATATTTAAGTATATAGAATCCAGACAGACCCCTATGTGAAGGGACAATTAACGGGGATGATGAAGCAACAGACAATTGGAAAAGGTGGGTAGCTCAGAAGTATGCAAAAGACTGAGCAGAAGAGTGAAGTAGGGCCATAGGGATGTATGTTGTTGATGATGTTGAGGTATCTTCAGTCATGTCTGACTTTTTATAACACCATTTGGGGTTTTCTTGGCAAAGATACTGGAGTGGTTTGCCATTTCCTTCTCTAGCTTATTTTACAGATGAGGAAACTGGGGAAAGTGGGGTTAAGTTACTTGCCCAGGGTCACACAGCTAGTAAGTATCTGAGGCCAGATTTGAACTCAGGGAAGATGAATCTTCCTGACTTCAAGCTCGTTCTTCTTTCCACTGTGTCACCTGGATAAGACAGAGACACATTTGCTGAAAGTGGTATCAAAGCTAGGGGTTCGATTAGTGTAAAGCCAGAGTGAAACTAAGAATGACTTGATCCTTACATACTGAGTCAATGACCTCCTTGCTTAGGAATCTTTAAATTCCCGTAGAAAGGCTTAGGCCTCCTCCCAGATTGTAGGGAAGTATTGAACCCATTGGTGAAGTTCATGTCCCTGTTTTCCAAGATCACAAGGATAAGGGATAGGGAGTCCAACAGATTGTTATTTGACAAAGTCTTTTCTTTTGGCTGAATAGCTGAATTTGTCACTAAGATCATGGCAGTGTACCTCACCAGACACTGCATTAGCCTCCATCCTGAGACCTAGAATTGCTGGTGATGCAGCAACTCATCCCTTTGGATTTTGCTGAGTCTCAGAGCTCTGGTGCCAGTGGTAATGAAGAAGTGTTGGGACTAAACTCCTAATGGCTCATTGATTGGCTGAATTATGCTCAGTGTAATACTGAAAATAGATTGTAAATATGTGTTTGGGGATTTGTGGGGATTTGTTACTTAGGGGCTTTAACTCCTTCCCAGCTGGTCTGACAAACACATTAAAGGGGTCTCTAAAAACCTCTCTCCTTCCCAGGATGGCAGCTTGTTGGGCTCAGAGCCAGGGCATTTTGTGCAAGGGGTATTTGTTGAGTATAGGGCAGAGATCTTCTGGGAGCATGCACTGTCCCAAATTGGCCTTTAGGAGACCCTTTCCATTCTTTTTATGGGCTAAAGTCAGAAACAGGAGATTTCCCTTTATAGTAGATTTTTTCTAAGACCCAAGAGAGCAAATGATATTCAACTTAGGTCCTCCAGTTATCCTTTGGAATTGGGCTGCCATTTGGATGGAAAACTGAGCCCCAATTGATCTGAAAGCTTTCCATCAGTTTTCATTGTCAGTATTTTGGTCAGTCAGTGCCTATTCATTCAGCATCCCTAAATGCCAGACCTAGAGCGAGAAAGGACTTTTGGGTAATCATTTATGATAGCACCTCCAGCCAGGTTTTCCATATTGCTTACCATCATAATACTATGATCTCATCAGTTCCCAATGGATTCAACCATAACCTTTATGCAGATGATTCCAGATCAATAGCTTTAGAAATAGTAGCACTCCTGAATTTTAGCCCTGCATTCACCAGCAGCCTAGTGAATGATTGTATAGCTCCAACTGAATGCCCTATAAGTATCTTAAGACTTAATATGTACGAAACAGAAGTCACCCTACAGGATATCCTATATAACAGTTATGTCAAACTCAGGTAGAAACAGGGGCCACTAAACTATAACAAGGATCCCTATGGGTCACATACTAACTGAGTTTTAAAATATATTTATTTGCTTTATTTTAAAAATACACAATTTATCTTTAAAATTTGTTTTATTATATTTTATTGATTTTGTTAAATATTTCCCAATAACATTTTAATCTGATTTGGGTCACACTCAGGAGTGTTGCAGGTTACATGTGGCCATATGGTACCTCTGCTGTATCTATATACTATCCTATTATATGTACTCTGTTCAGTATATTTTGTACAGCATTTTTTTCTTTTCTTTTTTCATTTAATAGCATTCTATTTTTTCCAATTATCTGTAAAGATAGTTTTTAGCATTCACTTCTATAAGATTTTGAGTTCCAAATTTTTTCCCTTCCCTTCCCCCTCCCCAAGACAGCAAGCAATCTGATATGAATTATACATGTATAGTCATATTAAACATATTTCCACATTAGTCATGTTGTGAAAGAAGAATCAGAACAAAAGGGAAAAACCATGAGAAAGAAAAATTCAACAACAACAAAAAGAGAGAAAATAGTATGTTTTGATTTGCATTCAGACTTCATACTTCTTTCCCAGGATTGTCCAGTGTATTATTTGTATAGTATATTTAATGACTATATATTATTTAGTATAGTATTAAAGAATCTTTAATAGCTTAAAACTGCACCAAAATTTTCGGGACACACAGTATTCTCACACAAACTTCCCCTTTTCCTAACTTCATCATTTTGTTTGAGGACACTGTCATCTTTCCAACCGCCTATGTCTGCGGCCTCACATTCTCAACTCTTCCCTCTCTAGCGTGTAAAATCAATTTCCAAGTCTGGATGATTCTGTCCCCACAGCATATCTTTCCCCAACTCATAGATCTATCACCCTAGTTCAGGCCTTCATCGTCTCTCACCTGGATTTTTGCCTTACCTTCCTAATTGGGCTCCCAGCCTCCACTCTCTCCCCTTTCCAATTTCTCCTCCACACAGCTGCCTAATTGATATTTCAAAAGGACAGGCACAATCATGTCACTCCTCAGTCCAAGAAGTGCTAGTGAATGCAGGACAAGAATACAAACTCCTTTGTTTGACTTTGAAAAGGCCTTTGCAGTCTGGTCCCATAGATATCTTTCAAGACTTACTGCACATTGCTTTTCTTGGCATAATTAGCACAGTGCTTGGCTCTAGTAAAGGGATTGATAAATATTGACTGACGGACTTACTCTACCTTCCAGTCCAAATGACATGCCTGTTGTTGCCCTCCCACCTTCCACCTTTGTGCCTTTGTCCATGCTTGCGACACCTTCTTTCCTTACTTCACTCTTAAGAGTCCCAAGTTTCCTTCAAAGATCAATTGAATTTCTACTTCCCAGAGGAAATCTATTCAACCTCCCCATCTGCAAGTGCCCTTACCTACAAAATTACTTTGTATGGTATATATTTTGTGTTGGATTTTCTGTGTGCATGTTTGAAAGGCTTCATGGCATGGTAGATAGAGAAAACTTAGCTTCACATCTTGCTTCTAACATATAATGGCTAAGTGAGCCTGGGCAAGTCACTTAGCCTCTCACTCCTCCAGGCAACTCTCTAAGACTATATTTACAGAGAAAGTGCTCATCTGCTTTGGTACAGAGAGCTTCCTTTCCTAGGGATTCCCAACACTAATGAACAAACAGGCTCAGCTGGTATTTCTATGCAGAATCTCCCTCCTCTGACAATAGTATGTGAGTTTTTTGGGGGTGGGGGATGGAACTGTTCAATTTTCATCTTTATATTTCCCTATTCTATTAGTATAGGCACATAGTATGCATTTGATAAATGCCTGTTGAATTAGGGAATGAACCCATGAACAGTACCTTGGAATTTGGAGAAGAAAGAAATGAAGTACTAATTCAGGATCCTGTTTCACAGAGCAGACATTGACCAATGCTTCAGAAGCATTCTTGAGCCATGCCACACTGGTCTTGCCTGGGACTTAAAGTACCTTCCATTTTGGGCATGGGACCCTTCAGAGACAAAAGATGAATGTAATAAGTGAGCCTTCAAAGGGCATAATGGAAAGTTACAGTGAAACTGCATCTTCAAAAGGAGAGTCATTAACCTCCTTCTGTCTTAGCCTCTATTGCCTTGTTTCACCTTTGTCTGGAAGCCCATATCCCTGTTTCCCTAGGGGATTGCACTAAACAAGATCTTCAGTAAAGCAAGGGCATAAAAACAAAACCTGAAAGAAAAAAAATTACATTCTGAACTAATAAAGAAATTACTGACGTTCTACATTATGAATTGGATTAATTTTTAATGGCTGCGAATGGAGTTGATTTATAATGCATCCTTCCTGGCTGCAGCACATGTCCCCAGCTAATAAATAAATGACAGGTCCCTTGTATTAAAAGTATCAGTCATTTTACATTGTTGGAATGTAAATGATGTGAGTTATTGAACAAAGGGCCCCGGGGACAGGCCATGCTCTGTGGTAAGCAGTCAGAACAAGGGACAGGCAATGGAATTTGGCCTTGTTCTGAAGTTGGACTAAGATGAGGCTTTTCCTTTAGTCTTTGCAAGGTGACTCACAGTAAGTTTTCATGCGGGAGGAGGGGAAGGGCAGTACTTTGGAAAAGGGCCAGCTTTTATTCCACTGCTCTCAGAAATGCCCTGATTCTGATCTTAATGATGGAGGTGGGGGGATACTTTCTCTGAATCCCTAAGCTTCATGGTAGAGGTATTCCAAGATCTAGGCTTTGTAGAATTAGTAGGATTTATATAGACAGGAAAGGAAGATGAGCAGAAGCAAGTCAGTGGGGGTAAGTTTGTGTGGAGAGAGAGGAAATTGGTCTGATAGTTTTTTGGGGGTGGTGGAAAACTCAGACAGGCTGAATGGAGCCTAGTGGTGGAGGGCTTGAAAAGAGTTTGAATTTGATGTGTGGACAATAGTGAGCCCTTGCAGATTTTTGAAGGGAGGAGTGATATGATGAAAGAGGGACTTTTAAAGATTTTTTTGTCATAAGTATAAAAAGACAGATTGCTCAGCACCTAATAAGTGTTCGATAAATACTTGTTGATTGATTGGACTGAGTAGAATCTGGTGTCAGGTAGTAGAGATAGGAAGCTTTTACAATAATCAAGATGTGAGACAATGAGGGCATGGACTAGAATGGTGACAATGAGAACAAAAATATCATGAAGAACTGACAAACTCAATGAATTCTAGATATAAGAAATTTAAAAAAGGATGAGACAAAAATGACCCCAAGGATTCAAGACCTGGTGACTGAGACAATGATGTTGTAATGAACAGATAGAAATCAGGAAGTTGGGAGAAATCACTTTGGAAGGGGAGATGCCACTTGTATCTTTCACATGTCAAATCTGAGGTGATGGTGGGACAAAAGAAATGGAAATATCAAGGAGCCAGAAGGAGCCAGGAGAAGACTCCAAATTTCTCCACTCTCCCTAGGAAAACATTGGGAATTGAAAGAAAATTGAAGCATAGTATTATTTTGGAGTCCTTTTGCAGATCTAACATAATTTTTTAGCTTAGCAAAAGCAAGTATATTTTATACATAACTTGGCTTGCTCATTAAATTATCATGTTGGCATATTAAATTTAAAGCTACAGATTATTCAGGCAGTGATTACAAATTTACTAATTGAGTTTACATTTAAATGTCTTTATTTTTTTGTTGTTGTTATAAATGTATCTCGAAGCTGCCAAAATTTAAGGAATCTGGCATCTCTTAGTTTTTACTGGTTTCTGAGAATCAAGACAGAGCCTGACAATAGAAGAGAATATCAATATTGTGGTAAAGCAAAGAAAATTCTTGTGCTTCCTGGATTTGGTAACCACCACAGTGTCCTACAAAGCTAGAAAAGGAACTGAAAATGACAAAAGAGGGAAAAAATTAAACTCGTTGAATACATTTGCCACATGAAATTTTGCCTAATCAGTCTCATTTTCTGAGCTGTCACTATCAGCAGTTTCTGCTGCTTCTGATGCTGCTCCCTCCTTTTATTATCTTCATAATCTTTTAAAAAATGAAGTTTTGCCCACAAAGACAGATGTTTTTCAAGTTCCTTCCTTCCTTCCTTCCTTCCTTCCTTCCTTCCTTCCTTCCTTCCTTCCTTCCTTCCTTCCTTCCTTCCTTCCTTCCTTCCTTCCTTC
>NW_027186296.1:64130578-64169806 GCF_028583685.1 Petaurus breviceps papuanus | reverse complement strand
TTCTTTCTTTCTTTCTTTCTTTCTTTCTTTCTTTCTTTCTTTCTTTCTTTCTCTTTCTTGTTTTCATGTTGATATATTTAGACAAGAACCCTTGCCTGTCTCCCATCACTCCATCAGATGTAAGAAGAGGAGGATAGGTCAGAAGAGAAAGGTCAGAAGCTGCAAAGACCTTACTAGCATGTTTCAGGAAGATGAGCTGGGCAGAATCCCAAGTATTCCTGGAATAAATACCCTAAGACACTAGATTTTCTGAGGCAGTGAAAGTTCCTGTCCAACATCAAGTCATGCTGCCCATTTTCTAACTTGCTCAAATAAGATAATAATGTCCATTATTTTAACTTTTGCATCCATGAAATTTGTAGTTCTATGATCATGATAACAGTTCTTCCTATTTCTTAACTAGGTCTTTGTTCTATATTTGTAGTAGATATATGCTTAGATTATTAGAAGCAGTTAGTGGAAAGTATCTGCACCATTGATAAGAGATGGTAGACAAGAACAACCCTACTGATTCAGGCACAATGAAGGTCAAGGGAATTAGCTTTAGGAGAAAGAGAAAATGTGACATCGTGGAAAGAGCACTAGATTTATGATCAGAAAATGTGGGTTCAAATTCCACCTAGACCTTAAAAATAAATTATTGTTACCTACTTTTGTGTCACTTCCATTTCTCAATATATCCCTCTGACTCAGCACTTAGTAGTCACTTCACAAATGTTTATTGGTTGATTAATTGATTTGCTCCCAGAGAACCATGCTCTATAACAAAGACTAAAAATGAGTGAGGGGGAGCCCCTGAAAAAGAAAACAGTTTAGAAAAATAACCAAAAATATCAGTCAGTTACAACATTATGTACAGTGTGCCATGACCGCAATCCCTCACCTTAATAAAGAATTGAAGGAGGTAAATTTTGTATCTTTGGGAACAAAGTAATAATACTTTCATAGTATTCTGTTTTACTTGTTTCTTCTATTTACATTGCTGTAGTCATGTATATGTTGTATAATGTCTCCACACACACACACATATGTACATCCTAGTTGTGTTTACTTCATTTTGTATCATTTCGCATGAGTTCCTGTGCTTCTCTGAATACATTGTTATCTCTTACAGCACAGTGACAATGCATTACATTTATAGACAGTTTATTTAGCTATTTCACAACTGATGAACACCTATTTTATTTTTATTTCTTTTCTACTACAAACATTATTGCTGTAAATTTTTTTGTTTACATGGGATTTTTTTAAAAAAATCATTAAACTCTTTGGGTTGTGTGCCTAGTTTTGGGATCTCTGAGTCAAAGAGAATTGGAAATTTAGAAATTTTCTTACAATATTTTCAAATTGCTTTCCAAAATGGTTGTCCCAATTTCACAGCTTCACAAACATTGTATTAGTGTGTTTTTCTTTTTGTAGCTCCTTCAACATTGATCAATCCCATCTTTTATCATTTTTGACATTTTGATGAGTGTTCAGCAAGACCTCAGTGTTGTTTGGATTTGCATTTCTCTTATTATTAGTGCCTTGGAACCATCTTTTATTGGGATGTTAGTAGGGCAGTACTCTTCCTCCTCTTCCTCCTCCTAGTAGCTGATAATAACTGTTTGTTCATCTCCTTTGACCACTTATCCATTTGGGAATGGCCTTTGTTTTTATGTATTTGTTTTAGTTCCCTATATTGCTTGGCTATAAAGCACACTCTTATTAGAGGTATTTAATGAAAAGAAAGGTTTTTTTTTTCTGTTTTCCTTCTTATCATAGTGTCATACATTTAGCTCCTTTTGCTTTTTAATACCTTGTGACCTTGAGCAAGCCAATTTAAAGCTAAATTTCCTCATCAGTAAAATGAAGAGACTGGAAAGAAATTTTCTGTGTAAGCAGAACTTGAATTTACATCTTTGATTCTAAGTCTAGTGCTTTTCTTTATTATACCCCCACTACATAATAATGTGTGAACATATTATCTTAAATATGTGGAAACCATTCTGCAAGCATTTCATAATCAAAACAATGCTAATGTTTTAGAAAGAATATACACAAAACAGTCCTTTAAGAAGAAAACACAGCTTCATGTGATTCCCATCTCCCAGGCCTTCCCTCCTTTAGTCAGAAATTGAAGGAGCACAAAGCCTTAAAAGCAAACTATCCAAAACTTAGCCTTGGATGGTAGCAACCCCAGAGACCATCTAGTTTAACTCTGTCATTTTACAGATGAAGAAACTGAGGCCCAGGGAAGCAGGCCCCAAACCACAGAGGTAGTAAGCATCAAAAGTAGGATGATGGTCCTTAGACTCAATGGTTAGTGTTCTTTCCTCTTTCAAAGGGTTAAAAGATGGAAGAAATGACATTGAAGGAGACAGATTAGGGGTCTATTGGAGACAGGTAACTATAATGTCATTGTATGATTCATTATAGAAGCTCCCATTTATGAAGTTTTTCTTATGACAACCCTTTGAGAGAGATCATGCAAATAAAATTTCCCCAATTTTCCAGATGAGTAAACTGAGTGCTAGAGAGATGATGTGGAAGTTATAGGATATAGAACTGCAGGAGAATTTGGAGATCATCTAGTTCATCAATGACCTCATATTATAAATTAGGTTAATTGACTAAAGTCAGACAGGTACAATGTAAAAGATCCATGATTTGAACTTAGGTCTTCAGACTCCAAATTCAAATACAGGCCATGCCAACTCTGTTACGAGAGAAACCAAGAGAAGAAAAGAAAGAGGAGAGGAGGATGAAAGGAAGTCAAGCAGGAGGGAATCAGTAAAACCAAGTGTTAGCAGAGAGGTAAGAATAAGGACAAGATAAAGGTCATTTTATTTAGCAAAAGAAAGATACTGGTGATTTCCAAGAGAAGAATTTTAGTAGTATCATGGACTTAGTAATCACTTCTCAGGAATGAGGAGGTAGTGGATAGTGAGAAAAAAAGGGAATAGGTAATATAAAATATTAATTCGCAAATTGAGGCAATGAAGGAAAGACAAGAGTAAAGTGTAGGTGGTGATAGGTCCTGTAGTCTTTGCCTTCCTGTGTTTAGGGACATTTGGAGGCCAATCACTCATGGAAATTTTGCCATGGGAATTTCCTTTCAACTGACCTGAGAAGAAAAGGGTATTGTCTTCTATGACTGCCATGTAGGAAGAGAAAAAGATAGCAAGGGTAGAAAATTAGCAGCCCTCCAGCTAAAGAGAGAATGAAGCTCCCTCTGCTTTGGTCTTATTTGACTTCCCTTCTGGGTCAAAGAAGGTGACTGATCTATGAAGTCTGGGATATATGAGCTGCAGCTAATGGAAATGAAGCCTGCAGCAGAAGTGGAGGAGGGAAGTAAGCTCAAGAAGGTTTGTCTTATTTACTCCATTTCTCTGTAGTGGTAAAGATAATATTTCAGTAATTGATATGGACTTTATGAATAATACAGTGTGAACCAACAGAATTGCAGCATTTTTTTATATGGTGAAATACTAGGTCAGAGGCTGTGTAGCTATTTATCCTGATGCTGCTGCCTCTGAAAACTTTCAGTCCTTAGAGGTTGGGATTTAAAGTCAGTAAATGGAGCCAAATACCTTTTGATCCTTTGTACTTTATGGAATCTAGAATATTAGGGCAGGGAGGAACCTTAAAGATCACCTCATCCTGTGCTCTCATTTTAAAGTTGAAGATGCTGAAACCCAGAGGGGTTAAGTGACTTGCCTGAGGTCACATGGGCAATTGGCAGTCACTCAACAAGCATGTATTAAATGCTAACTATATGCCAGGAGTTCTTCTAAGTACTGGGACTACCAGAACCCAGGCTTCCTGTGTCTCAGTCCAGTGATCTTTACAGCTCTTAGCAGAGAGAGATAGTAGATTAAATGAATCTCTTGACATTCCACTACCAGGACAGCTTAGTGGAGCAATGTGACAAATTTTACAGCTTTGAGAAGTTGATTCATCTTTTGGAACACACTTATAATTCAACTTTTTTTTGTTGTTGTGGTTTGGACTCCTGGATAGGTGAGAGCCAAGTTTAATTTAGTTTCTTCCTTGTAGTATGCTTTCCCTATGACTTGGTGACTTTCACTTTTTTGTTGCTTGATGTTACATAAGGAGTTTGGTTTCCATGGATCATTATCTCTCAAAGGAGAATTTTGATAAGACATCCCTAGAATAATGAAAAATTTGATATGCTCTTAGCTTGCGATACTACTCCTTGACTCTCTGTTCAAACTCTAGGTAAAACTAGGAAGAGAGAGAGTATGGAATAAGGGAAACAGTAGTAGACTAGAAGTGGGAAGACATAGCCACCATCCAACTAGCTATGTGGCCTTGGCCAGGTAAATCTATTTCTCTTTTACTTTCAGTTTCTACATCCGTAAAACAGCAAGATCCATTGAGTTCATTCCTGAAACAGAACTTAGTTGTCATAACAGCCATTGTGGTACATGAAGTAGAAAGAATGTTGAACCTCAGGTCAAACCTAGACAGGTTTGGAGCCTGGTTCTGAAACTTGGTATCTGTGGGGCTATAGGCTAATTGGTTTAACCTCTCCGAGTTTCAGTTTTCCTCATCTATAAAATGGACATGCCAATGTCTGTGGCATCAACTTCCCAGGGTTCTTGTGAAGATAAAATGAAATAATGTCTGCAAATGACTTAACTAACCTTCAAGTTCTATGTAAATGTCAGCTGCTGTTGGTCTTATTCTTGTCTTCATCATCACCACCATCATCATTTAACTATTAGCCTCATTTTCTGAAGTACTTGACACAGCAGCCTCACCCTTCATGGTTAATGTAATTATGATGATGCATGGCATTTGTATAGAGTATTATGTTTTACAAGCACTTTACATACCTTTCCTTTTAATTAAACTTAATTTTTCATTACCAAAATTTCATTTTCTCTCCCTCTGACCTCCACAAAACAAAACCCTTACTTTTTGTATGTTATCCCTTTCAATCTCACAACTCTGTGGGGATAGGCAGTGATACCCATTTTACAGATGGGGAAACTGAAGCCTAGATCAGTTAATGGGTTTTCTTAGTGTCACATAGGTAGTAAATGCCTGAGATAAGATTCAGACCCGAGTGCTCCTGACTATAAGGCTAGCACGTTAGCCGCCATCCCAGTCTTTCTCTAGAAATGTTAAGTTGTTGACACTCCTGATGCCCTGGCACCCCCTCCACTCTGAAGTCAATTGTCTCTTCAGCCTGTTAGTCTCCCATTGTTGTGGTTCCATTTGGGTTGTATTCCTTCCTGATTTCCATTATAAACCAGATGTGGCATTGCTCTGTGGGTGTTGGCAGATGACTCCTCCTCCCCGTGTCCCTCCCTCTCCATCTCACCCACCCACTAGACTCTAGACAGTATTCCATTTTAGCTGGGCCTAAAGTAATGTGCCTACGAGTCCTCTATGTGCCTGTGGGAAGGGGAGGGGGAAGCTGTGCATCATCACCATCACTATCAAGTCATCAGTTTTTTGAGCATACCCAGCAAGGGCCCTGCATTGTACCCTGTCCTCTAGGAATCAAAGCTGCTAAGCTAGTCTGTCTGAGAAGCACTTTGCAAGGAAAGACAAGGCAGAAATGCAAGATATTAATAGCTGCTGAGGTTTCATCCCTGTGTAATTTAAGTCCCTTTTCTTTGTTACTTACACTCTGACAGAGGAGAGGGACAGGAGGACAGATCAGAATAATTGGAAGTGCTTGTGGAAATACTTACACCACAACCCTCCTACTCTGGGATGACTTTGTGGCTACAAAAGAGTCTTTTGTGAACTGCCTGCTCCAGGATCTGGTGTAGGACGTAGGAATATCCACCATCATTTCCTTAAAGGAATGTTTTTTTTTTTGTTTTGCTTTTGGGGGGGAGCATTACAGATGTGTGTGGTGGGACAAACACTCAAAAAATGGAAGACCTGAGTTCAAGTCCTTGCTCTGTTTCTTAATTGCTGTGGGGCCATGGACAACCTCTTTAACCTCTGTGAGCCTTATTTTCCTCATCTGTAAAATAGGGCCACATACGTAGTAAAGATCCCTTGTAGAGAGCCGTAGGAGGTAGCACAGGATGGATAACAAGTGTTACACTGACAGGAGGCAGTACCTTTATCAATGAGGTCACAGATTCCCTTGAGGATATTTTAGCATATGACAATAGATCCTTAGACCTGGAGGAGACCTTAGAAGTGATCTAATCCAAATGATTTTAGAAATTAGACAAGTGATGACCAGAGAGCTTAAGTGCCTTAGTCAGTGGCAAATTTTCCTCACTCCAATGCCCTGAATCTTCAAAAGTTCCATATTGCTTTTTCTTTCCATATTACAATCAGTTCTGGGTAACTCCATCTTTGTATCCTTTTCTTGAACTCCATTCCCTATAATTCTTTTGTTTCCTACTTAGAGCAGGGAGCCAAGTTTGGAAAAGGGGGGGGGGCACATTATTTTGGTTAGTATACAAGCAAATATACCAGGAAAATTCTGTATCATGAGAAATAATCTTGAAATTGTTTCTTTGTTGATGGCTGTACTCCAGTCATTCTAATTATTACAAGCTTGTGAGGTAGACAGAATAAGTATTATTGTCTTTGAAAATATTGATATCTTTTGTTTTGAAATAACCAATATTATCCAATATTTCCCTCCCAGCTCCCCTTTCCATAGAGCAATTTCTTATAATGAAGAATTTTTAAAATTCAGAAAAAGTAATGAGCATATCAACTAACTAATTATATGCCATATGTAGTGTCTCATAACCACAGTTCCCCTAACCCCTACAAAGAAGGGAAAGAGAGAAATTCATTCTCTTATCTCTTCCTCCTGGTTATATGTGCTGATAATAATTTTATAGTACCCAGTTTTGATCAGTTTTTTGTTGTTAAAACAAGTATAATTATCTTTATTTTACAAATAAGGAAACTGAGGCTCACACAGGTGTGCAGTGATTGCCCACAGTCAGGGAATAATCCAATACTTCTCCCATATCACCGCCCCATCATCTCTGAGAAAAACGTATGTCAGGAATCTGATTTTTTATCAATGTAGTAGTCTCTCCACTTCTGAAGATTATACTTCCTCCATGTCTTAGAAGATAGTGTTTGTGAGTAGCTGATGACAAAAACATTGATCACTTGATGTCTACCTTTCTGATGATGAGTATCTCTGAACCTAGCTACATCTTCAAACAGAAGACATACAATCTCTGTCCTTGTCCATTTTTGAAGACTTTTTTGTCTCCTGAGACATACCAGAGGTCCTATGACTCTGTTGGCATAGCCTTTAGGAACCCAAGGCTACCTTCTTGCCATAATGAAGCATCAGAGTAGTACACTTTCAGCTTTGCCTTTGTAGTGCTAAGGCCTAGTACAGTATCTGGTATTTTAATAAATGCTTGTTGGCTGACTTTAGTCAAGTCAAATCAGCAAGCATTTCTTACACACCACACCCACTATGTACCAGACACTCTCTTAAGAGGTTGAGATACAAAGAAAGGCAAAAAAAATTCCCACCTCAAGGATTGCCCTGTTCAACAGTGGAGAGTTGCCATATAAACGGTTATGTACTAACAAGATACATGCAGAATCAAATGGAAATAATAACAGAGGGAAGGCATTAGCCCTAAGAAGCATTGTGACAGACTTCTTATAGAAAGTAGGATTTTAGCTGAGACTTGAAAGAAACCAAGAGGTGGAGAGGAGGAGGGAGAGAATTCCAGGCATGAGGGATAGATAGTGAAAATTCATGGTCATGGGAGATGGGAGTGTTTATGAGAACAGCAAGGAGGCTGGTGTCACTGGATGTCAGAGTCTTCGAAGGGGAGTAATGTATAAGAAGACTGTAATGGTAGGAGGGGGACAGGTTACAAAGGGCTAGAAGACAAACTGAGATTTGTATCTTGGATCTTGGAGGTAATAGGAAGCCAACAGAGGTGGTTCAAAGTCTAGCAGGCATAAGGCAGGCAGTTAACAAAAACACTTCAGTAGCCATAAGGTAGTCAAACAGTGAGGGAACTGCCCATTTAAGTGATTAATGGATCAGTATTAACTTGGAGGGAGATTTCTAGTGAGGGTCACAAAACTCTGTCCTTGATTCTGTATTGGTCAACACCATTAAGCACCAATGGTATGGTTATCAAGTCTGCAGAGGATATGAATACAGAAAGCATAGCTAATACATTTGGATGCACAATGAGGATAGAAAAGATCTTGAAAAGGTTCAAATAATGAAACAAATCTAATAAGGTGAAATTTAATAATGTGATAATAAATGGGAGGTTCTAGCCTTGGGTTCAAAAAAATCATCTGCACAAGTAAAGAATGGGGAAGATGTGACTAGACAGCAGCTTATATGAGAAGGAACTTGGGGGCTTTAATAGCTTACAAGGTCAATATGAGTTAATAGTATGATGTAGCAGACAAAAAATTAAGTGATTTTTTAGGATGCATTAACGGAAGCAGAGTATACAGAATGAGGGAGGTTATTATTTCGCTTTATTCTCTCCCAGTTTAAGAAGGACATTTGCAAGGTGGAGCACACACCCTCAGGGGAGCATGAATGACCAGGATGGTAAAGAGGCTTGTACATTTAAGACCTGGTTGAAGGAATTAGGGATATTTATCTTAGAGAAGAGGAGATTTAGTGGATAATGAGGGGCGAGAGACATAATATTTGTCTTCAAGTGTTTGTTGGGCTAGCATAGGGAAAAAAAGATTACCTTTCTTTTCCTTGGCCCCAGAAAGTAGAATTAGAAATAGTGGAGGTGCTAAGAGACAAATTTTAGCTGGATATAATAAATTGCTCCAGCATTTATAATGATTAGAACCACCTGAAAGTAGAATAGGGTGTTTCAGGACTGAATTCCCTGCCACTGGAATTCTTTAGGTCAAGGACAAATAACTTTCTATTGGGTATATTATAGAGGGGATTTCTGCTCATGTTCCCCCAACTTTAAGCTGCTATATTCTGATGATGCCAGGCCAGAAGTTGTAGGATATTGTAGCACTTTCCTGCTACTATTCCCTCCTACAAAAGTGCCCCCAAAGGAATAATGGTCTAGAAATAATTGGGCTATATCACAAGATAAGCATGTTGAAGGATCTTCTTTCAGTGGGCATCATTTCAAGAGTTAGGCTTCAGTTGAATAAACTTGGAGAGAGAAAATTTTTCACATTCCCTAGGCAACAGATGGGATGGAAACCTTGATGTTTTCTTAGTTCCTTTGAAATTTCTGGGTCTCCAAGGGTATTTCTACACTTCCTTGGGGTTGTCAAATTCTACACCCAGACATTGGCAGAGAGGGCTGCTCTAAGATAGTAAATTGACGTGCCCACAGAGAAGAGCCAAAGCAGCTGTATCCCAAGATCTCATTAAAAATAATAATAATAACTGTTACTGAGTCACAGTACATTGAGTGTTAAGAGTCTGTTTCCCCACTGGGAATTCAGAACAAAAGGAATGTAAGAAATCCCATCCAGGGTCAGAGCTAAGGTACATCCAGTCCACTTCCCTGGCTCTAACAAGACGCCACAGAGAAGTTTTGTGGCTGGGAATGGTTGCTGTCCTTGAAGTCAACCTGAAAAGTTTAAACATTGTGAAGGAAGCACTTTATAAGCCTCAAAGTACTATTCCACTGTTTGTTGTCGTTATTATTTTTGTTGTTATAATAACAAAGCATTTCCTTCATTCCCACATTGACTCATTTTTTTAAAAATAGTCTTTGGTGTGAAATATGATCAAAGGATTTCTTTTGGAAGTCTAAATAAATTATGTCTACTGGTTCCATTTCCCACATGCTCTTCTCCTCTCAAACAGCTTCAGTTGATTAGTCGGGCTTGATTGGCCTTTCAGAAGATGGTGCATTTCCTCATTAGGTTTTATTGGGTTAATTGATCAGTAAGCTCAATCTTTTAATAATATATTTCACCAGATTCTCTGGCATAGGAATGAGGTTCCTAGGTATGTAATCCATGGGATCTCTCTTGGAACCCTTCTTATAAATGCATGTCACATTGGCAATACACCAGTCTTCTGACACAGTGGCCATTTGTAAAGACAGGTTACATAGTTTTGGCCAGCAGCTCCTAACTTCTCCTTTGAGTTGCTTCAGGAGTCTTGAATGGATCACCAATGATTTTTTTACATGAAGTTTGTCAATTAAATATAGTTCATACATGGTCTATCACAGTTTTTAAGACTTTGTTCTTCTTAAGTGGGAAATATCTCCACTTCTAAAAATGATGCCATCTCCCCCCATGACAGCCTTTTTTGATATTGCCAGTAAGCTACATGAGGTATTTGTTTGTTTTTGGCAAGAGTCTGATGGTTTTGATTTAGGACAGTCTACTGCTATGGGTCACCAGTAAGATGTTTGTAAATAGTCTCTAGACTTTCTGTTGATTATTTACTTTTTTAAGTATTCATTTCAATTTCAAGGTATAGTCAATACTAAAATTACGCACTCATCGATCTGATGCTTCCCCTTATCTCCTGGGAATTGGAACCAGCAAGAAGGACAAAAGGATGAAGGGC
The DNA here is from genome assembly GCF_028583685.1 of Petaurus breviceps papuanus. NCBI lineage: Eukaryota > Metazoa > Chordata > Mammalia > Diprotodontia > Petauridae > Petaurus > Petaurus breviceps. Next base: position 64,159,296 of record NW_027186296.1, on the reverse strand, counting down.
TCACTTCTAGGTAGTATACAGAGGAGAGATATTTTGCAGTGATTAACAAAGAGTGTAGAGTTTGTCTTTCTGTTACCGCCACTCCATTTATAGGCCAGACCAGAAGCACACAGGAATGAAGTTCTCATGATAAAACAACAATGAGGAAAAATAGAGGAAGTTGACCAAAAGACCAATGTAGATACACAGGGAACTCATCAATTGCCTCCTCCCCCCGAAAACAATATGTAGAGAAGGTAAAGGGAAACTAGATGGTGCAGTGAAAAAAGTGCTGAGCCTGGAGTTAGGAAGACCTGAGTTCAAATCCAACCACAGACACTTGGCAGCTGTGTGACCTTTGGCAAGTCACTCAACCCTGTTTGCCTCAGTTTCCTCATCTGCAAAATGAGCTGGATAAGGAAATGGCAAACCACTCCAGTATCTTTGCCAAGATAACCCCAAATGGGGTCACAAAGAGTTGGAAACAACTAAACATTCACAGAAGATAGAAAGGGCAAGTAACAAATTTAAAAAAAAAAAAGGATCGTATAAGCCTGTAAGAATAGGGTTGAAGCATTAAGGTTCAGAGTAAACTAAGGCTGACAAGGAAATTTAAGAATGACAAAGACCAAGTATTTTCAAAGTTATATTCAGGAAAGTCAACAAGTTAAAAAGCATTTACTAAGTATCTACTGTGTACTACACACTGGAAAGGAGAATTTCTTTACAAGATGATAACAGATGATGAAGACAAGGCAAAACTACTGAACTAATTTTGTTTCAGAGTTTTTTTATGCTGACAATTATCTTTGAATTGTAAAGTACAGGAAAAATGGTTAATTGGAACTTGACATTAGGCAAGTAGGAAGATAGTCAGAGAGCACTTAGTCGTCACTAATGAGTTCAGATCAGAAAACACAGGTGAACTATATCTGAAGTTCATGAAAGAACCAGCAGATGTTATTGCTGAACCACTGTCAGCTGTCTCTGATAGCTCATGAAGAATGAGAGAAGTGCCACAGGACCAGAAAAGGGCAAATGTCATGAATCACAAAAAAGGCAAGACAATTGAGCCTGCAGACTAGGGGCCTGTGAGCTTAACTGATTGCCCACAAAAGGCTAGACTATATTATGAAAAGAATCAGTAGTGAATATTTAGAAGATGAAGTAGTGGACATGGAGAGCCAGTATGACTTTATTAAGAACATAGTGTATTTCTATGGTTTCTCTGATTGGAAAGTAATACTTTAAAGGAGGGAATTACTATTTTTGGCTTTGTATTTGAATGCTTACAATGCTTGGCACACAGTAAGCACTGAAGATAAATGCTTTTTGATGGATTGGTTAACCAGACTATTAGGTGAAAAGGATACTATTAGGTGAAAATGTACCTTAGACTTTAGCAAAATATTTGTGTAGTCTCTATTTCTGTCATTTTAGACAATATGGACAAATAAAGGCCAGAAAAATGCACAGACAAATGGACTTGGTAATTGGTTGAGTGATCTGACCTAAAGAGCAGTTATTAATGACTTGATATCAACATGGAAGAAGGTTTCTCATGGAATGGTCCAAGGATTTGTGCTTGGCCCAGGGCTATTAAACATTTTTTTATCAATGGTTTGGATAAAGGCATAGATGGATTGCTTATGAAATATGCAGGTGACACAAAGTTGAGATGTACAGCTAACACTTCCAGACTTGCATCTCCAATTACTTTTCAGACATTTCAAACTGTATGTTCCATAGACATCTTAAGCTTAACATGTCCCAAACTGAACTCATTATCTTTTTTCCCCAAAGTATTCCCCCTTCCTAATTTCCTTATTACTTTCCAAGTTACCACTGTCCCTCCAATCACCCAGGCTCTCTCTATATCTCTTTTTGTACATAATTGCTTTCATGTTCTTCCCTTATTAGATTGTGAGATCCTTGAGAGTAGGGACCTTCTTTTGCCTTTTTTTGAACCCCCAGTGCTCAGCACAGTACCTAGCATATAGTAGGCATTTATAAATGCTTATTGCCTCATTGACTAGATGAAAAAAATCTGAATCTCAGTAGGATAGACTATTTGGCTGGCGCTAGTAAGATGACTTTTAATAAGGACAAATATGAAATGTTACAATTAGATTCTCATGACTAGATAATGGTTCATCTGAAAAAAAAAACATCTGGATGTTTTAGTGGGTTGCAAGCTCAACATTAAATTCAAACAAAAGCTAATACAATCTAAGACCATATTAAGAAAAGCGGAGTGTTTAGGAGTAGGGAGCTGATGACTGCATCTTAAATATTGCATTCCAGTTATCCCATTTAGAAACTGCATGGAGAAGAGGACAGATAGTATGCTGAAATGCCTCAAGATCATGGTGTATGAAGATTGATGGGGCTAGAGATGTTTATCATGGAGAATAAAAGACTTATGGGGAACAGAATACCTGTCTTTAAGCATTTGAAGGGTTGTAAAGTTGGAAGAAGTTAGACTTGTACTTGACCTCAGAGGACACAGCTAAGAACAATATAGAAGAAACTTTCTGAATCAGTCAAAACTTTGAAAAATAGAATGGCCTTCCTTGAGAGACAGTGGGATCCTCCTCCTTGGTGCTTTTCAAGCTTTTCACCGATGGTTACTGGTTGAACATATTAAAGAATGAATTTTTGTTCAGGGATGGGTTGGACTGACTGGTTTCTAAGATCCCTTTCAAATCTGAAATTCTGAGGTGCTGTGATTCTATTACCCAAAATAAGGACTAAAGAAACATGCCCAGGACACCTAAAGGATCTCTAGAGGCAATTCTAAGAACCTGAAGCTTGTATAGCTGGTCCTCATCAAACAGCAGATTAGGAGCTAATTTAACAAAAGTTTCAGATAGAGGTCAGGGTAGGGTCTCCCAGAGGGTGATAAGCATGTGACTGATATTATTTACCTTTCTTTTAATGTCACCTTATAGTATTAAAAAAAAACTTCTATCTTTCACCTTCTCTCTTTTTATTCCTTCCCCAACTTCCATTTCCATCTTTAAATATTTTCTGATGACTGCCAGTGCCCTTACCTTTCCCTAGGTCAAATACTCTACATATCTGTCCCAAGTTTTGGTCCTGAAGGTATGACTCTATTTCTCCTTATATTCTTACTATTAGAAATCCTATTGTTTTGACTTGGTAGTAGCCTGTTAATATTACCTTTAGGAGTAGTACCCTACACAGACAGGGCTCCTCCCCAGGATCATCCTTTCCCAGGGTTATTGGGACTTGACCAGACAACGAAGTATGTAATCAGGGATTAGAGAGAGAACCATTTGACATTTTTTATCCTAGCTCTTTTGGGGGCCTTTAATTAGCATGATTGTAGTGCAAGAGATTACACTGATGGATTCTGTAGCTCTCTTGCTTAAAATAATGATTTTCCAAGGTCCCTTTGTTACTGTTCCTGGTCATTTAGAAATTCTCTGATTAAAAGTGATTAAAGTCTTTAACATAAAATAATAGAGAATGGTTGACAAATGGAACCTCTGTCTTATCCTCAGAACTCAAGATCTTTTATGCTTTAACACATAATCATATGATCACATAGTTCACACTGTGGTCCATTCTATCAATACCATTTGATGTTATGGTTCAGAAAACTCTTCATACCTGCAGTCATTCCACGTAGAAGTTTGGTAGCTAATTTATATAGGAGGGTATATTTTGACTAAAGTCCAAGCTCAAATTAATGTCAAGATCCCGATTTTTTCATGTTAATACAAATTACATAGAAGTAGCTCTGAGCTTTTAGACCTATGCACATATCATTAGAAGACATAATTTGGCTTCATGTGTATCACTGAGTCTCTCTAGAGAAAACATGAGTCCAATATAGATGAGGGGTACAATCATAACTAACATACTATGTTCCCTCAGTCCCATGCAGCAAGGAAAATTTATTCATTAAAAAAGCAATGCATAAAGTTAAGGCTTAGCCTCCTAGCAGTAGGTAGTGGCAATTTATTGCTTATATGCAACGGATTTGTGATTTTGCCAGAGTAAGAAATGCCCAATGTGGAAACTCCCTTTTAATATGGCAGATTAAGAGCCTAGCAATGACTTAGTTGTTAAGTCCTAAGGAATTGTTTAAAACACATCCAAGCTAACTGACTTTCTTGGAATCACAGAGCTACTAAGTATGAGGGGCAGGATTTGAACCCTTGTTTTCCAGAACATAAGCCTTTGTCTACTTTGCCACACTTACTCTTACTGTCCCTCCAACCAGAGTTATTGCTTGAACAAAAAGGGGCTAATTATAGTTGGGAAAAAAATGTTTGTTCATTCAAAATGGGAGAGAAGGCAGAGAAGGGTTATTTGATTCAATAAGTATTTGCTCCTCAGAATAGAAAATAATGTGGTTTTGTTCATTTTAACTTTCCCATGAAGCTTTTTCAAAACCATACATGAAAAGCTTGTTTTAGAAATTTACTTTGGAAACTTAAAAGTATAGAATCTTTTTACTCTCTATTATAGTAAAATCTCTATCAGGCATTGTGGCTAGTGAAACAACTTCTGGATTTTGAGTCCAGTGACTTCAATTTGAATCTTGGCTCTGACAAATCTGAGCTGTGTAACCACTTAAGTGCTGTTGTGTCTCAGTTTCCTCATATGTAAAATGAGGATGATGATAGCATTTTCCTGCCCCACCCCATGAGGTTATGACAAGAAAAACACTTTGTAAATCTCAAAAGGCTGCATATATTAAATATCGACTGTTACTAATATTAACTAAAGCTGCCTGATTCCCTTGTTTTTGAGAATATAGGGTTGCTTCAATGTGCAGTGCCTGAAGATGATATTTATAATTAGGATTTGCTTCCTTGTTCTGATCCTTTACAAGATAATAATAACTTAAGCTTGTGCAGTGTTTTATATTTTCCATGTTCTTTCAAATATCTTATATAATTTGATCTTCAGAATGACTGTATGAGATAATCAGGGCAAGGAATACCATCCTTTACATAGTGACAGCCATACCTGTAAGCTAGATTTCCTGAGTCTAAATCAGGCTGCTTTTTCTCTGCCACATTGACTGGTTCAGTTACTCTCTCTCTCTCTCTTTTTTTTTTTTTTGCTTTTTGGAGGGGAATTGGGGTTGTGACTTTCCCAAGGTCACATGGCTAGGTTTTGTGTTAAGTGTCTGAGGTCGAATTTGAACTCAGGTCCTCCTGACTCCAGGGCCGGTGTTCTATTCACTGTGCCACCCAGGTTCAGTTACTCTCAAAGGGCGTGCTTCTAGAGAACACTGGTGTGCCACTGGTTTCCACTAGTGTTCTGTGAATTGTATGGAATTTATACCTTCAGTGGTCTATACATTGGTGAGTTTTCCCAGTTCTCTTACAGTATGCCATGATTCCTCCTGGTACACACACACACACACACACACACACACACACACACACACACACACACTTTGCTATAAACAAAGAAAGTTTGAGAATCACTGGTTTAGATATTTCCTGACTGCTTGAGTTCAAATATGGTAAGAACAACAACAAAAAGAAAACCCATCAATAAGCGTCAGTGAAAAAAACATCTTACAGAATAGATGGGTTGAACATCAGTCACAGTTCTTCACTACTATTAAGAAATCTTTCAGAGGATCTGCTCTGAATGAGATAGCCACAGTATCCCTTAGGGTACGTTTTTAATTGCTTGAAAATGACATTATCCAAAATTTGGACTTTAACTATAATATTTATTACTATTCACCAGCACTCACCCCTGTTTGTAGAATCATTAACTCTATTGTAATCACACCTATAGTACTATGAATTCCTAGTGGAATGAAGTGGTGGAGGGAGTCTAGATATTTTAACACTTGAGGCATCATGGTTCAATGGGAAAAACAAAACAAAACAAAACCCTGGTTTAAGGCTCAGGAGATGTGGGTTCTAGTATTGTGTTTAACTTTGCTAGCTCTGTTGCCTTAGGAAAATCATATGGACTCAGTTTCTCCTCTGGTGCAAATATATCACAGCAATTCAATTTAATTCAACAGATATCTGCTAAGCATCTATGATTTGGGCAGAACTGCCAGATTTAATTCTGGGGAAAACACAGAAAGTTATTTTGAGGGTAACTGTTGACAGTCAAAATGTTTCAGAAATACCAAAGAACAATAACAAGTATTTTAAGTGAGTCAAGACACTAGAATGTAGTGTACAGCAGTGATGTAAAAGAAATAGAAATGGGGGCCACTAGACCAGAAATAAAGATCTCTGTGGGTTACATATTGACTTAGAAAACCATATATTAACATTATTTGTGTTCTATTCATTTTTATTAATTTTATTAAATATATACCAATTATATTTTAATCTGGTTCTGGCAGCACTCAGGAGTATTGCAAATTCCAATGCTTCAGGCTAAGCAATGTATTTGACATTTGTGGTATACAGTACAGTGCATTATAATCAAAGTACCTGGGTTGGAATCGTGGCTCTACTACTTACTGATTGTGTGGTCCTGGTTGTATCATTTATTTTCATGTATAAAATGAGGGACTTGACTTCATGACCTCTAAGGCTATTGCCAGCTCGATTAACCACATTATGATATACATTACAATAACATAGAAATAACAACATTCATAGAAAACGTTCTATAGCATGGCTAATATAAATCAAACCCAATTTACAATGATTTATTGAGTACTTATTCTTTGCAAGGATTGCGAATTCGAGGATGGAAAGAAGTATTGGAGACTTTATGTACCCAAGAATTGTGTAATCTAGCTGAGCAGCCAAAGAAATCCCTATTATTATCATCTCCATCTTTATCAATGCCAATGATATTAAAAAAAATATCGAGACCAATAAATTCACCTTATTTCGTACTTTAGTTTTACAAAGTACTTTCTTCACTTGGCTATGTTAGTTATTATTATGGTGCCATTTTTCCAGATACACAAATTGATGATTGATTAATGATGACCTCACCCAACAGACATAAAGCTGGGAAGTGTTAGAGCCAGGTCTTGAACTCAGGTCTTTTCATTTTAAATCCAATGGGTTTTCTTTTATTTCTTTTTTTTTCTTTTTACTCTACCATGCTACATCTTACTTTTTTACATTAACATATAAAACAATTTAAGAAACTACAAAAGATTTAAATAACCATTTAAGACAACAATGGAAGAGATAGCACATCAGAGTACATGATTAATTGCTCAATTAATTGTCAAGAAAATAATTGCTCTGGGAGTTCTGAGGAAGAAAAAGCACTTTAGCCTGGGGTGATCAAGGAAAGCTTTCTGGAAAAGGCTAAATTTCTTTTGGATCTTGAAGAAGGGATGGATTTTAGGTTGTCTGAGAGTGGATTAGGCAATTCCACACAGACAGATGGCATGAAGAGATATGCAAAGGTGGGAAAGCAAGAGGCAGGTTTCAGATGTGGTGAATAAACCCTTTTTCTGGGAATGAAGGGTTCCTTTAGGGGAGTATTGGTAGATAAGACTGGGCCATTGGTTTGGGTTCAGTTTATGAGATGATAATATGAGGCTAAGGGGCCTAAACTTTATACTATTTAGAATGTGGATCAACTTAAGAGTTTAGAGCAAGGGACTGATGTCATTAAAACAATGTTTTAAGAATATTAATGCCAGTGTTATATAGGATAGATTGGAGGGAAAAGAGACCATAAATGTGATGGCAAATGTATCAATTTAGGTTGACATAGTAAAGCTCTGAAGTAGGGTGGTGGCAATAAGAATGGATAGGAAAGAGTGGGTATATCTAATGATATCGCAAAAGAAGTTTCCATGATACTTCAATTCTATACAAGTATTTTATTAGACAGCACAACTATGTGGAGCAATGGATAGAGACCAGGGTTGGAGTCAGGAAGACTTTTCTTGGTGAGTTCAAATCTTGCCTCAGACACATCAGCTTTGTGACCCTGGGCAAGTCACTGAACCCTGGTTGCCTCTTTTTCTTAATCTGTAAAATGAGCTGAAGAGGAAAATGGCAAACCACTCCAGTATCTCTGCTAAGAAAACTCCAAATTGGGTCATGAAGAGTCAGACCTGATTGAGAAATGATTGAACTGATTTTATTAGACATCCACTATATTGAAGACACTGAATATAAAACAACAAAGATAGTCCCTGCCTTCAAAGCGATTATATTCTCTTGTCCAACATACACACAGATACACATAATATAAGGTGGAGAGGGTAGAGAGGTGAGGGAGAAGCTAGATAAAGTGTTAATGGAAGATTTGAGGAGGGTAAAAGTTCTAACAACTAAAGAGATTAGAGAATACTTCATACATAGAGGGTGTCACTTCATCTGAGCCTTGAAGAAGGAGAAAGATTCCAAGATATGGAGATGAAGAGGTACTTGACTGGGTATAAGAAGTAAGAGAAAAGAAAGCTTTAAAAATGGCTATGGATTTCTAAACTTTAGAGATTGGGGGAAATACACACATACACACATAGGTGTGTGTGTAATCATTAACATTAGGAAAGAGAATTAATTTTGAGGGATAATCTTTCTTTTAGTTTAGTTGAATCCAAGATGGAAGTGAATCTAAGTATGTCTGCCAGGCAGCTAGATATTAGAGTCAGGTTCTCAGCAAAGAGAATGGACCCACAAGGTATAGATTTAGGAAATATCTGTCTTAAGTTGATAGTTAAAGTTATTTGAATGGTTGCAATTTCCAATGAAAAGAGTACGAAGGGAGACAATGAAAGGTCTGAGAAGTAAAATGCTATGGAAAACCAATGTTTATTGTATGGGCATAGGATCTAGTGAATAAGATACTAAAGAAGCAGTCAAGTATGAAAGATAAAGGGAAAAACTAAGGAAATATAGAATTGTAGAAGCAAGGCAGGAGGTATAGATGGAGAAAGTTTTCAGCAGGTAAGGGTGGCCAACTCTGTCATAAGTTATAGAGAAAATCAAGGAGATGGAAGACTAAAAAAAGCTTGCTATACTTAAATATACAACGATGTAATGAAATAGCATTTAGAAGTAGCCAGAAATGGAATGCATTGCCTTGGGAAGATAATAGATTCCTTTTCATTAGAGTTCTTCACTAAATGGCCATTTGTTGGACATGTTATAAAGGGATTTTTTTTTCTGGCTATGAGGATATATTATGAGGCAGTTAGGTGGCATAAAGGATAAAGCATTGGATCCTGAGTCAGGAAGACCTGAGTCCAAATATGACCCCAGATACTGTGTGATACAGGGCAGATGGCTTAGTTGCTGCCTGCCTCAATTTCCTCATCTGTAATATGGGGATAATAATAGTACCTACCTTCCAGGGTTGTTGTCAGGATCAATGAGATAATAATTATAAAGGCTTTACTAACCTTAAAGTGTTATATGAATTCTAGCTATCATTAATAACACTATCATTATTTTTTTTAGCATGGGTTGGATTAGACAGCTTCTGAAATAACTTACAACTCTGGCATTCTGTGATATCTCCGATTTTGTAATTAAAGATCACTATGACCTTAGAGAATGCAATTTCAAAACAGGAAACAGTTTTGAAGTCAGTTTATAGGGGATTAAAGAAAGACAGTATCAGTTGGAGAGTACATATTTGAAGTGTTAAGACAATGAAAGAGAGAAGCAAAATAGGATGATAGCAAGATCATTTGAAGATTTGAAGATAGGAGAAGCATGTTCCTGTTTGTAGGCAGGGAAGAAAGGGTCAGTAAAGAGGAAGAGTTCAGATGCTGGAGGCAAAAGAAGGAAGGAGGGAAGGAAGAAAGGATAGATATAGAGACAAAGTTGTTTTGAGGTTGAAAGGAAAGATGGGGGAAATAAAGTCTTATGACCACTGTTTCTTAAAAAAGAACTGTCACTCTTGAGGTGTCTTCTGTGTGTCTGGCTCTGTATTAGGCATTAGAGATGCAAAAATGAAGCAGTTCCTATTGTCAAGGATCTTGCTTTCTACTGGGAGTTTGTAAGAAGTACCTAGATAGGGGTGGCCAGGTGGCTCAGCGAGTAAGAGCACCAGCCCCAATGTCGGGATGACCTGGAGATCGAATACAGGCTCAGATACTTAGCACCACACCCAGAAATAACTGGCCATGTAACCTTGAGCAAGTTACTTAACCCCAATTGCTTAAAAAAAAAAGAAGTACATAGATAAATAAAAGGTTATTTCAGATGGAAGAGAACATTGACACCTCAGATAATCAAAGAGATTTTCCAACCCTCCTGAGTTGAGTCTTGATGAATTATTAGAATTTGGATAGGCAGAATGAAGAAGAAGAATGTAGGTTTAGGGAGTAGTTTGTGTAAATTCATGGATGTAGGGAATGGAAGACTGAGTTGGGGAAATAGCTAGTAGTCAAATTTTTGACTAGAGTGCAACTGATTGAAGGGGAAAAATGTGAAATGAGACTGGAAAGGGAGGTTTAACCCAAATCTTAAATTCCAGGCTAAGGAATTTTTTTTCTATATCTTAGAGAAAATAAGGGAACAATGAAGTTTTTTGAGCAGGTAAGTGATATGGTCAGACCTGGACCTTCGAAAGGTTACTTTTTAGAAACTAAATTAGAGAGGAGAGAAACTGGCAGCCAAAAAAGAGACCTATGGGTATGTGGCACATGCCTGGAGTCCCTGTTACTGGTGGTTTGCTTGAATTTGGTAATTCTGAGCTGCAGTAGGGCTAAAATAGATCTGCGCTAAATCTGCCATCATTATGGTGAGCTCCCAGGAGCAAAGGGACACCAGGCTGATTGAATTCCCCCAAGATAGTACAGTAAGGTTACCAAATATACAGTGCTCTGTGAAAAAGCAAATAAAATGAAAAAAAAAATCTTGTGCTAAGCCATGGAACTTTCTGACCACTATCATACCTGAGGTCTCAACTCCATCTCAAGAGGTCCACCAGAAGACCCAGTATCTAGAGGTTTCCTTTCTTAATCTTTTCTAAACCATGCTAATCTCTAACTTCTAACTAGCCTCTTGACTTCCTTGGTCCCAGAGAGTGGTTGACTACCTAGGTTCAGGAATCTACTGCCTTCCAAACTGCTGTCCCATATTCTTTTTCTTTCACTATCGTCCACTGCAATCTTGATGCCCATTTTCTCTTTCCCTCCTTACACCTGGTGATACACACTCCAGATACCACAGGAATATTTTATATAGCTTATTTTCAAAGGTAAAAAAGAATGCAGAAACATATTTGTAGCTATTTGAGAATATTTACAAAGACAAACCACCAAATTCAGACCACATGGTACCTAAACTTGCTTAGCTATTTTCTAGTTAAAGTTCACCAGACCTGTCTCTGCCATCATGATTCTGTTTAGGTCTGGAGGTCATGCTCTGGTAGGCTCCTCCCATTCTGGAATTGTAAACATAGGTGACTACTCTCAGTCCAGAATACCTACATAGTTCAACTCTAAATTGTAATGAGGGTGTATTATTTTTTAATGCCATTTTCTTTCTGTGTTGTACAATCACAGATGAACTCTCAGACAAGCAAGAAGCTATAGCTGGTGGCCTTTTTCGTGACTTATCAGGAAAAGATATCTCCCCTCCTTCCACCTAAAGAAAGGGAAAGAGAACTTATGCAAGACATTTATTGCAGTGGTCCCTTACTATTCCCCCAAAAGAATAATTCAACCCAACACTTAGTTTACTGCCAAAATTCTTAAAAGATATCTCCACAGAATCCATGCCTTATTTTGTCACCTTGGCATAGAATTGTACTTCCATCACGCCTGGTCCTCACCCTCAGCCACAACTTTGTGAGCTAAACCATTTTAGGTGTAAACTGACTTTCAGCAAACTCCCTTGGAACATCTGTGTACAGCTTGGATCAGACTTGGCAAAGTCGGTAAGTGGGTTAGGGGAAAGTAGATGGATGCTGACCCTCTATTGGCTTTGTTCATTTCCTTAGCAATGCCAAGAAATCATTCCAAAAAAAAGGTAGACATCATTCTTAGTTTGAGGTTCAGAGTTTGACATAATTTGGATGTGATGTTCTCACAAATTCTGATACAAGTTAGACGTATAATAGATTCCTTTTGTGTCACAGCTTATCATGTCGTGAATCTAGGTATATTTCCTAATGCGATCTAATAATCTTTGCTTCTCAAGAGTCCTATCATAACACAAATTATAAGGCAAGTTTTAGCCCTATTTCCCAAAATCAACATTGTAAATGTAATTCCAGTATGTTTTTGAGGCCATAAACCTGATCTCTGAGCACTAAGAAAGATAGAATATCTCCTCATTATATAAAAAGATCTGTTCCTGAGCTGTTATCTTTTTTTTTTTTTAATTTGGGTTTACCACATCTTTAATTTAGAAACATAAATGCTTCTGTGTAACTTTTTGGCACTGACTAGATGGTGTCCATGGTTTGATTTTGCCAGTAGCGGTTTTCGAGATCCCATTTTGGGGGCTTAACCCCACCTTTAGAATCTAGAGCTTGGGTCTTTCAAGAGGCCTTTACTGGGTAAGGTCTGAGTGGGGAAAACAAGCTCACTTCTCATGTGTCAAACTAGTTCTCAGAGCTGTCCATACTGGGGCCAGTGCCTTTAACTTTCAGGTCAATTTTTTGAGGGGAAAACACCAAACATTTGGGTATGGAAAAAGTAAAGATCTTCTTCAGGAGAGTTGCAAAGAAAGCAATAATTAAACAGCTTTTGAGTCAGGACTGAACTAGGTAACCACAATCTTGTCTTGAATTTGTTGTTTGTTGCTCTAACATCCCAGGAGGCTACAGGCATCCTTGGTGAAGTTTTTACCCTAAGGGAGAGTCAGTGAATGCACAGCTTGGAAACTGAGGAAGTGGAAAAGGGTCATTCAAGAGGCATTCTTGGCCTTCACTTGTACACTCCTTGGTGTCCATTCTGAGTCATCTAAGCACAAGCCAGTGTCAATGGATAGAAGCAGGAGGAGGTAGTATGAAGGTAGATAAGAGTTTTACCTTGGAGTAATCCTGGCTTCCATTCTTAGAGCTGCTACTCTTTCACTATGTGATATTGAATAAAATCAGCTCCCCTCTCTGAACCCCATTCTCCATCTAGACTAGAGCATGGGAATGTTGTTAGTTCTCATCCTTCTTGGCCCCATCTCCCAGGGGTATTATAAGGATAAGTGAGTGAATGTCTAGACAGAGTTTTTAATTTTTGAGATGGAAAATCCTGGATAAATGCAAATTGTTGTGATGGTAGTGGTTGGTGGTCACAGTGCTACAAATGGATGAAAATATAGTAAGCAGGAGAAAAGCCAGACAAGAATGCTGTGACTCCAGGGACAAAGGAGGAGATGTTTACACAGTCCTTAAGCTAGGACAATTGTAAGGAATGTGCCTCAGCTCCTGGGTCTATAAGAGAGAAAACTCTTCACTCTGCTTCATTCATGGATTTTCAAAGGTAGCCAGGCCTGAAAAAATTTCCTCTGCAATTGGACCCTCCCTACCAGCCCCTCTGTGAAGAAATGACCTTTCCCTAACTCTTGGATGTTGTTTTGTTAATATGGAGGAGCAAAGATTCCTGAAAGTAGACCTGTAAAAAGTGGTGAGAAGACCCTAAAAGAAAACTTGCTGTTAGCCCTTCCTTTTCAAAGAGGACCAATGACATCAGTAAGATGATGTTTTAACCTGCAAGTGAATTGGATTTAAATGAGACAGAGCTGTGCAGAGTGATCGGCCTCATTCTATTCTCCAGAGTCTTCAGAATCCAGTGTCAAGATTACTGGAGATGGCCCTGGGTGCAGTGGGGGAATCTTGGCCTTTTTTTTTTTTTTATTAAATTAATTGGGGTTAAGTAACCTGCTCAAAGTTACACGGCCAGTTATTTCTGGGTGTGGTGCTAAGTATCTGAGCCCGGATTTGATCCCCAGGTCATCCCAACACTGGAGCTGGTGTTCTTACTCACTGAGCCACCTGGCCACCCCTAAGCAATTGGAGTTAAGTAACTTGCTCAAGGTTACACGGCCAGGTGTTTCTGGGTGGGTGCTAAGTGTCTGAGCCCAGGATTCGATCCCTAGGTCATCCCGACACTGGAGCCAGTGCTCTTACTCGCTGTGCTACCTGGCCGCCCCCGATCTTGGCCTTTTTAAGCTAACATCTTTAGCAGATCTCAGTTTATCTGAGGCAATGCCTGTTTAGTAGTTAAAGGTTAGGTAAGAACTGAGGCAAAAAGATAGCCTAGTTTGCCTTTACAAAAGAATCAGTCTGGGAGGGGAAGACACTCAGAGTTTCTGGCCAGAATAGAAACAATTGCTATTCTGTAAAGAAAAACAAAAACAAAACAGTTTGAACTAGAGGAGGAACTTCAAGTTTAGGGAGGTCCTAGATGAAAAGGTCCTAAATCAGTATGGCAACTAGTAAACCCAAAGAGAAAATTCAAGATAGTTGGAAGGTGGGCAGTGAACTCAGAAAGCTTGTGTTAACTTCCATGAAGAGATTTGATAGGGTTTACCTCACCAGTTCTGTACTCTTGAGAGTAAAAACAAAAGGCCTCAGTTGCCTCTCCAACTCTTTAACTTCCACCATCCCCAAATGGCCTACGGATGAAATCCTTTGGTGCACCAAGGAGATGGAAACAGTATATTCATGTTTAGGCTAAGAATGTGTTACTACCAGACCTGAGTTTGAATGCTAGCTCCTTCCATATACTGATATAACTTTGGACAGGTCACTTAAACTCTTTTGTCCTCAATTTCTTATTCTGTAAAACAAGGGAGCTGGACTGGATAGGCTCCGATTACATCTCCTTATGACTGGTAGTTGTTGTAGAAAGACCAAAAGGGGCCATGCCCACAGGTTAGGGTGGAGAGCTTTTTTTTTTTTTAAAAAGGAAGAAAACCCCAGGTAAGACTTGATTTGTCATTTCTTGCCTAGAATTTAGTTTATTCCTCCTTCCCACATTCTCTTTAATTCTTCTTTCCCACCCCCTTCTCTAGCCTCTAAGAAAAAGGACTTTTGTTTCCCTGTCACTAATTTTCAGTATGTAAACAGCTGGACTTCAAAGAATTATTTGGAAAGTGAATCACACTAGTAGAATCACTGTAGCTTGACATCCCTTAGTTCTTCTCTTCCTTACTTGACCATCTTTGGTCATACTCCCCAAACATGCCTGCCCCATTTCAGGGACAGAAAGGCTCTATATCTTTAAAGAAAGAAGGAAGCCACATATAGCCTTCCTCTCTGGTTTGGAAGAGTTAAGAATGAGAATCTTAATGATCTGGCATCATTTTTTTTTGCCCACCACCATTGTTTGTGTGACTTTGGCAAGTCTCTTAACTAACCTCTCTGACTCATTTTTCCATATGATAAATTGTTACTGACCATAACCAGGGCTCCTTTCTGGAGTCAAATAGTACTTAGAAAGTACTTTTCAAACAAGAAATACTGTGTAAATGCTAAGTGTTATTGTTATGTAGCAACTTTAGGATGACAAATGAATACTTTTGAAAAGGAAATGTTTGAAAATAATCCAATTCAGCTCCATTTAGTATTGGGTCTTTTATCCCGGCTGCAACCCAAAGCACTTTATGGAGTTAGGTAATAAAATTACGGTCACATAACAAATAACAGGGAGAGAGCAAGAGGGGAGAGGCTAGGGGAAGAGAGGACTTCTGGGATCTGAAGTGAAATGGAGAGGTGTGTAGGCAGGAGATTCAGGGAGGTTGTTCCAGATGGCGGATACTGCAAGCAAAGGGCTCTTACATTTGCTCGTAAAGACCTGAATGAAACCTAGAGAAAAGAATGCAAGGAGGGAGGAGGTGAGATTGTCTAGACAAAGTTCTTGAGACAGCTCTCCTCTTCTTTCTGCCCAAGACATCTATTAGCTGACATGGCAGTAGGACATTTTGTGCTCCTTGGAGGTCTAAAATTCCATAACTCACCTGTGAGGAATTAAGTCAATCTTAGAGGAACATGTTCCAAACCCTTTATCAGGTTCAGTGGGTATACAGTGCTATTGTCCCCCACTCCTTGTCCTGTCATTTAATGATCCTCCTTCCCTCCCCTCCCAACTAAGCACGCCATCTTCCCAAATGATCTCAGAGTGTCTGGCTTGTTTCTCATACAAATACACCTGGGAAGTTCTTGGAGATCAGGCTCAGTTCCAGGGTGTACAAGCAGCTTTGTCTAAATCTTTGGTAGCCTAGGGGGATGTGGAGAAAGGAGGGGATTGACTCTTGAGCTGGGATGAAGTAGAAGGAGCAGCAGATCAGGCCTCCTCCCCAGGAAGGAAGAAGCCTCCTACTACTGAAGGTATACTCAACCGTCTTCCCCACCTGCCAGTCAGTTGTTAGCCCAATCTTCCCCTGTGGTAGAGTCACTGTCCCTCCCACCCTCACACACACATACAAACACCCCTAACCCCAGACAGAGAGTAACAGTAAATACATTTTCTTTCTGCTCAGGGGTTTTTCTTAGGGAGAGGGGGAGGAACCAGGAAACTTGGAGTGGTGCCTCTCAGGCTATCAGACTTCAGCATTTAGAATCTTGGAATTGCTCCACCCGAAAAGGAGTTCCAGAGAAAACAAACTTCGGATCCCGGCTCATATGGGAACCGGCTCATGTTCATGAAGGCAGCAGCGGATACCTTGGCAAGGACGCCAGCAGTTCTTGGCCCCTCTCTTTAATGAATCCGACATGGAGCCTTAAAGAGCCCTCGGACACCGCGTGGCTGGCCAGGATTGGAGTCTCTCTGGAGCGGCTCCCACTCTCACAGTGGAAACTATCGAATGCCTCGTTCCCAAGGGTTAGATCTGTAGGGTCCCAGGTGGTTCAGGAGTCTCAGTCATTCCTTATGTTTACAGCCTTCCCAGGGTAAAAGAGAACTCTGCCTTCCTCACATGGGTACCTAGTTTCCAAAAGATGAGAAGAACCAACTCTGCTTCTTTTTGGAAATGAGCTTTTCTTTACTGTTAGAGAAAGGAAATTGATTAGGTCTTCTTGTGTCTGGGGCCCGCAGGTCCAGCGGTAAAAGAACACACCATTCTGGTTCACAGAGAAGCAGTGTTGAGTACCTATGGGGGCAGTTCTTAGTAGAGGAATGTGTGTGTGTGTGTGTGTGTGTGTGTGTGTGGGTGTGTGTGTTGTTTGTGTGTGTGTGGTGTGGGGGGGGGGGGGGGGCAGAAATAACTTAGGATAAAGGATCTTAACTCTATTCATGACCAGTGACTAAACCCAACATGACCCTTCCTCCTCAGTTTGTAACCTGTAAAAAAAGAGATAGAGCCAATTTCTGAATCTGGTTGTACTAGACTCAAGGATATGAGAACAGATCATGTGTGTCAAATATACCAGGTGTTGAAACAAGCAGGGCAGTTTAAATGTAGAAGCTAGGAAGGCCTTGAGCTCTGATTCTGGTTTGATCATTAGTTTTGGCTATAAGCCTTGGGAAAGTTATTTCCCTTCTGTATGCAACTGGGGCTTGATACTCACTTTTTCTTCCTCCTACCTCCCACTACTGTCAGGGTTCAGGGAAGCTATTTGTTTAGGTCTTTATACCCTAGTAATTATTTTCCATCCTTTGTTTGATTCTAAATATCTAAAGGTTTCATCAGACCTTAACTCTTTGCCATGCCTCTAAAGTGCCATCCCAGTACACAACTGAAATGGGGTGGAATATCATCACTGAAATCTTATATATGGGGAACCATAGAAATAGAAAACTTCTTGAGTATTTCCGGAAAAATTGTTGGGGAAGTCAAAATAGAGCAAAAGAGGAAAAGGGAAGAATAGCTTCACTTAGCTTCAGAATAAAGTTCAGAATAGCCTACCCTTACCCTTTATCCATCCCCATTACCATTATTCTCACCCTTGAGGACCCATGTTCCATTGAGTGTATTGTTCTCAGTTACTTTTCTACTCCAAACTCTTCTCACCAAAACAGCTGTATGAGAAAGATCCCATCTCCTGCAGAAGTTGATAACACTCTAAGTTCCTTCACAATTTGTTTCAATACTCAGAGCTTATCAGTTCAGCCTGCTTTGATTATGATGGTTTCTGGGGTCAGAGGTAGGGGATTTATGGGGACAGAATGTGGACATGTGGAAAAAGCACTCTAGATCAATTAATGTCTTCTTTATTTCCCCTCCTCCTCCCTCCTATCTTAACCACATCCTTATCCTCATTCCTTCCTGCTCTCTCTCTCTCTCTCTCTCTCTCTCTCTCTCTCTGTCTCTCTCTGTCTCTCTCTCTCCTTCCCTCTCCCTCTCTCTCTCTCTCATACATGCACATACACACATATGCATGCACACACACAATTATGCATGCATGCTAACACAGTTTATATCCTTTAGTTCAGAGCAAGTTTGTTCTGTATTCATATTAATGTTCATTTTAATCTGAAGTAAGAAAAAAGTTTCCACTTGGGGATCTGCTTTGGGTTACCCGAATTATAGGACTCTTCTTTATTAAGCCCAGAGCTATGTAGAGGGAAAAAGATGCATGCTTGAAGATCCTTTATCTATTACTTTACAGAGGTCCCCACCCTTGAATCTGGTTGCTTCCTCTGTTGATCTTCTGACGATGATTTCATACCCATCTGATTTGACACCATGGGAAGGCTAAGAGGTCAGGTGCTTTGGTTGAATAGAGTAGGCAAATAAGAAAAAATGACAGTCTCAGAAAAATTCCTTCTTTCCTTTCTATATATATGTATATCTACATATATAATATATATTTGTATGTATATGTGTATTCACACACATACACTTACATGTATGTGACAATTATTGTGCCATGTGGGAGGTGACATTTTTCCTATTGGTTGCTGGTGGTAGAAATGTCGTTGCCTCCTTTGAGAACACAGATCCTAGGTGGAGAGAGCTTTCTCCTTCTGTTCTGCAGAGCTGGTAGTTTGTGATCCAGTCCCAAGGCCATTCTTCTTACCTATTCCCCACCTCATTGCTTGCCAGGGCCCTTTAACTTGTGGGCAGTATTTATTCTGTCCCTTAACAGAACTTTCTTTTCCTCCAAGGAGTCACCTTACCCCAAACTTGAAGTGGGAGACATCTGATCTTCTTCCCAGGGAGAGGGAAGCCCAATTTGAGAGACTTAGAGAGCCCTCTTAGGGTCAGCCTAGGACTTTTTCCTTAGGTAGTCTGGCTTCCCCACACCCTTTTCCCAGGCTAATTGGAGGTGTCCAGTGGAGGCAGCAGCAGAGGGTGTTTCCAGTCCTTCGGACAGTGCTTGGTTTTAATTTTATCCCCTATCCCAATCCCTCCACTCACTTTTCCCTTTTTGCTGTTAATTGATTTTACTATTCACAATATACCTCAGTATTACCTCTGACTATATCTCTAGCTGTCCCCCTTTCAATCTCCCCTCTGTTTTCTGTCCCTTAGTTTGAATCTTCTTTTGGGTTTTTGGTTTACTTTATTTTTTTCTTTTTTCTTTTTTCTGTTTTGTTTTGTTTTGTTTTGTTTTTAGGTTTCAGAGAAGTTATGTTGAATCCAATAAGCCTTCCTGGCCATCCCAAGCCTCTTAACCGTGGCATTTATGTTGAGGATGTCAATGTTTATTTCAGCAAAGGACGCCATGGCTTTTAGAACTCCTTTACAGCCTCCCTGGTCTGATGTCACCTTGGTAGGCTGGGCCCTAAGAGAGGTTGGAAGCAGTAGGCCATTGTTCTGTTTGGATCCAGGGCTGCTAAACAGAACACTTTGCAAACCACCTGTGCGCACTCCACTCCCCTACAAATACACCTCTTAATACCAACAGAAATGGGTGGTCTCCCATTGGCCAATGGCAGGGTTGCCCTTTTTCTCCAATGATCACTGTGCTCCTTCTACCTTCCTTCAAGGCACCACCGTAGTGAGAGCCAATAAAGCAAATTAAAAACAAAACAAAAACCAGTGCTCTAGGAGCTATCTTTTAAACACACCTAGTTTTCTTGCTTTACAAAAAAATACAAAATAAAATAAAATAAACACCACCTCTTCAGAAGAAAAAACCAAGCCTGGCAGAGCCAAGTCATGCTCTGGCCTCGCTTTCCTCACTTGGACACTTGTGGGTCTCCCTGGCTCTCCTTGGGACATCATGTCGCCCTCTTAGTGACCTCGCTGCCACCCATGTGACCTCAGACTGGGGAAGAGCCACAGACAGCACTTGCGCAGAGGTGGAGACGGCCTGGTAAGAGAGGAAAAGCCAGAATTGAATGTTGGCATCGATTTAGGGTCCCAGAGGGAAGAAGGGAAACCATTTTTTCCCGCTTTGGTGGAGAAATTTGTACTTACTTTGAAATGATACTCCCTTCCCACCTCCTTATGCCCTGTTCCATAAGAAGAGGGCTCCCAGTGTGTGCAAATGTTAGAAAACTCCCAAGGGGATATGAGTATTTTCTCTAGCCTCCTCTCTGGCCTCTCTGTCCCCCAACTCTGCTGTTTTGATGAGCTTTGCCTGCAGGATGCCTTGACTTTGCCATGGGAAGGAAAGATCAGGCCATTGAATTGGCTACTCCGCCAAGACCATGGGGACCAGAGAAGCAAGGGCCCTGTGGCCCTTTCTGACTCTCCACCATCCCTGGATCTTCTCTTTTTCTCCCTATCTCTTGTTCTTGAGTCTGAGAATCTTTGGAACCCAATTTATACACACCTTCAAGGCAAAGATGAACTGAAGGGGGAAAAGAAGCTAAAATTGGCCTTCTCTGGCCCTTCCCCAGCACCAATGGAAGTGTCAATCCTGTTCTCTGGTCAATATTTGTGTTTCTTTTGTTTGCATTGACTCATGTCTTACTCCATGGCCACATTCCCCAAGGGAGAGGACTTTCTTCTCTTCTCTCCACTTGGGGAAAACAAAACAAAACAAACCAATAAAACATTTTCATCCAGTGGAGAGAAGGAAGGGCTAGGGGGCTCAGCATCTTTTCAGAGTATATTCCAACTTTAGGTCCCTTCCTCATTGAAAGAAATGAAGCATAGTTTTGATAATTTAAGGAAGGGTGAACACTTTTTTTCTGGCTACATCAGATTCTCCTGACATACTTCCCAGTTGGACCCATTGACTTGGCTTATCTACCCAAAGCCCCCCAATGCCTGCCCTCTTTGAGGAATATGATGCAGGCTGCAGTGTATCCTCTTAATCATGAGATGTCTAGCAATGGACCTTAGAGTGTTGGGGGTCTTTGAGCATCTCCACTACTTCCCCTTAAGTTTAAAATTCCTTTTGGAAATTTTGTTGCAGTTAAAACTTTCTTTTCCTATTCTCATTTCTGAAATCTTGCTGGGTCGAAGTTTTCACATCAGATCTAAAGACTGATTTTTGTAGGTCCCTCTACAGGATTTTTGGAGAAGACTTTAAACTTTTCAAGTTCTCCCTCCCTTTTGTAGTGAGGCCTAAGCCTCCCCTCTATTTCCCAAAACTATATGTGGATGGTTGATTTTTACCCCAGGGCTTCAAGATGTACCCTGTCTCTCCTACTGAGATAACTCAACTTCCCCTTACTACCCCTTTCCCTTCCCCCATGCCTTTCTGCTCTCCCCATTGCTTCATAGCAGCCCTTATATTCCTCAATGCTCCCTGTTGAACCTGAGGGAACAGGGCCTGCTCCCAAGTGTGTGGCTTTACGGAGTAAGCGTGAGGATGTTTTTTAATTATTGTAAACCATTACCTCATTTCCGGCCTCCCAGGCATCATCCATCCAGACATTCTTTATCCTGCCATCACTTTCACCTTGTGCTATGACAATGGGACATTGCGTTTCCACAGAGACTTATAGGAGTGTTCAGTGTATAGTTTCTTAATAAACACTTTATTTTCTAATGAACTGACTGCATCAGTCGTCTTATTTGGAAACTTTTAAAATATATTAAAGAGGTGCAATTGACAGGTTGCCCTCTTTCCTTTCCTTGTTGTGGCATTCTTTATTATTATTATTATTATTATTTATATTGTTGTTATTATTATTTAATATTTCCTTAGCTTGGTCCTGTTTGCCAGTATGCAATTTTATTCCCATCAGTTATTTTCTCAGAGCAGTTTCTGAGGAAGATTAGTACAGTACAACATTGAATATCTTTACTTGGCAGAGGAGAAATAGAGGCCCAGAAAAGTTAAGTAGATCACCAAATGTTATACAGATTCAAGATTTGAACCCAGGAGTTCTCTTCTCCCTCCCCTCCACAGACCTCACTCTCTACTTTTCTTAATACTGCTTAAGCCACAGATTTAGTGTTGGAAGGGGCCTTAGTGGTCATCTACTCAAACCACTTCATTTTACATGAATTCAGACATGGAAAGTTATTCTCCAGGCCAACACAGGTAATAAGGAAGCAGAGCCATGTCTTCTGACTTCAAATCCAGCCTTCTTTCAGGGTCCTTCAGTGTCACCAGTGCGAGCACAGGCCTTGATCCTTTTCAAAATTTGGGTGCTAGAGGGAGTGACAACAGGCTTTTTTTCCTTTGCTTATTTAGATCTATGTTTGTCTTAACAAAAAACAGATACAATTTTCTCCATGAATAGAGGGAAGCAACATTGCCCAGATTTGCTCAGGGGTAGAGCATGATGGCTCCATTAGTAAAGTGTGAAAGCCAGGAATTCCTTATTTAGCTAGGACACATTCCAGTGAGTTAGCCTCATTTAGGCTGACACAGGGGATGTCTTGGGGGTCTCAGTAATCTACTTACTCCTTAACCCCTAGAAGAAGCTGAGCAGGATTGAAATAGGTTGTCTCTGGATTGTTGATTGTAAGGTAGCTGAATAATGAACTACAAGGGTCATGTTCTGCTCCTTCCAATGGGAAGTGGGATATGACTCTGTGTGTGTGTGTGTGTGTGTGTGTGTGTGTGTATGAATATATGGTGACTGGGACTGGTGCAAAGAATTCTCAGAAGGTTTTGAACCCTTTCCTGAGCTCAGTGGTCTTTGTCTTTCATTGCATAATTTCCTAGTGAAGCTGTTTCAACAGAGTAAGGTGGGTAAGCCCCAGTGAGAAGTCTCATGGAGTTCAAATGAATATGATGCTTGGTTCCTATATATCATTCAGTCAATCAGAAATCAATAAACATTTATTAAGTGCTTTTTATGTCCTGGATGCTATGAGAGCTATTGGGATTACAAAGACAAAAATGAAACAGTTCCTGCACTTGAGGACCTTACATTCTATCAGGGTATACAATGTGTTCACATAGACATATGTTTAAAATATATATAAAATAAATATAAGGTAATTTTGGGGGGTGAAGCACAAGTAGATGTGGGGGTTGTGGTAGTAAGGAAAGACCTCAAATAGGAGATGATAATTGGTCTAAATTTGAAGGCCCAAGGATTGGGAGATGAGGAGTGAATGCAGCCTCTCTAAAGGGAGAGAGATGGGTGATGGGATGCCATGTATAAGGAAGAGTAAAAGAGCCAGTTTGGCTGAGCTATAGAACATGGAAAGGAGAGTGAGGTTTAAACAAGTCTGGAAAGATAGTTTGGAGCTGGGCCGTGAAGACCTTTAAATGTCAAATGGAGGAGTTTGCATTTGATCCTAGAGGTAACAGGAAACATTGAGTAGGGAAGTGACACAGTCAGACCAGTGCTTTAGAAGTATCACTTGGGCCAATGTGTGAAGGAAGATTTAGAGTCTCAGTGGTATAAGTGAGATATTCTTTATGCCTGGCTTGTTTCAAGACCCTCCCTCGAAAACTGTGTGGCCTGGCTGAACCCTGGGATCTCCTTTGGGCCCAAGATGCCCAAGAAGACTCAGGTCTGTGACTGCTACCAAGACTTTGGTTCCCCGTATGGAGAACCATAGAATGCAGTTCTGGGGCATCTAAGAGGAGTAATGGATAGTGCACTGAGTCTGGAGTCAAGAAGTTCAAACCCAGCTTCAGATACTTACCAGCTGCATGACCCTGGGCAAGTAATTTATTTGCCTCCATTTCCTCATCAGTGAAATGAGCTGCAGAAGGAAATGGCAAACTACTCCAATATCTGCCAAGGAAACTCCAAATAGGGTCACAAAGAATCAGATAGTACTGAAATTACTGAACAAAAAAAGATGCAGTCCAATCTCAGATCATTGGGTAGCCTTTTCTTCTCCAGGTAAAGAGTGCTAATCAGGTATAAGTAGGAGTGTGTCTTATGCTGCCTTACTGTTTTTCTTAATATGAGGATTTGTTTTTGTAGTTTAATATGTTTCTTTTTCATATATTTTTCCACACAGCAGTGGCCTGGGGCCTGGGCAGCTTCCATAGTCTCTAATGTCAACTTGGGGATGGGATTTGTGATAAATGATTATAACAGGATTAGAAGACCTACACTTACCCTACTAGGTCATATATATATATATATATATATATATATATGTATATACATACACACACACATATATATATACATATATATATGTATATATACATACATATATATATATTTGAATTGACTCAGGCTAGAAGACACCTAGAAAAACAGATTGAGTTTTATTCCTTTCTCTCCTGTAGTTCCAGAATTCTGAAAAAACCTGGTATGGTCTAGTTTTTTCTAGATGGTCCAAGTTGTTTCTAAAGGGTATACTTTGGTTTCATCCTCCAACAATTTCTCTGGAGGTATATAGAGGGGATATTGGAACCAATATGCCTTCTCAGTAGTTATCAATAATGTTATCAATTGCTCAGGAGTCATCAATCATGTTATCAATTGCTTTTAGGACAATAAGATCTATAAAACAGTCGCTTTGGGACAGTCTGACATGGGTCTCTTATGCTATGAAGAGAACATGAACATTTGTTTTCCTAATACCAATGTTTCTAGATCTCACAACTAAATTGGTTTCCTCTCGGGAATGAATAGGAAGGAATTAGTGGGGGAAAATGGGTGTTGCTTCTAGAGTTACGGCAGAAAAATATATAAAAAATACTGTTTCTAACTTCTAGAAAACTAGTGTCCAATTTGTCCCAGAGCCACAGATTCCTAAAACTGAGTGGAATGTAAAAGGTTGTTTGGTTTAGGCCTTCTCCTAATCATAGTACCTTGGGCAGAAAGGAATCTATATCTGATTTTGGAAAGATCTGTGATTTCACTGGTATGGGCATTCCCTTCATGGACAAAAAGGGCAGTTATTTCTATGATTTATTAGTCTATGAATTTCTGTGACAGGAGGAAAAAAAATATCACTGAAAAACCTTAACTTAGGCTTTCTTAACCTAGGCTCATCCCTGGGCAACAGTCCATTGCCAGGTCCTCCCATACTGAAAAACTTTCCAATGTAGTGGGATCTGACAGAAGTCAGACTCCAATGACAAAGCCTTTGAGAGCATAGGCTTTGCTCAGTGCTGCAATGAAGCATCAGAACAGTAATTTAGTGAACATAACAACTAATATCATTTTAACTACCAATGCAAAAGGGCTTTTTACAATTTCCCTTTATTGTTCCTTTTAGCTTTTGATGATGACTTTGACTTTTTTGGAAATTTTTTATCTCCTACATTAGAATACATTTTGACATAGTGGAAAAAAACACTGGCATTTGTGGGCCCGGATTCAAATATTGCCTGTGATGCTTGCTACATGTGTGACCTCAGACAAGTTGTATAGCTTCTCTGGTCTTAGTATCCATATCTGTAAAATCAGGGAGTTGGACTAAATGTACTCCAATTCTTCCCAGCTCTATATGTATGATTCTATGATACTATCCTATCAACCTAAGTAGAGATTGTTTCATTCTTTGCATATTTATCCTCAATGCCTAACCCTTAGTATGCACACTTAGTAGGTGACTTACTAAATGACTATTGATTGATTGATTACACCTAAATTTAGTACCTCATGCTTCGGTTAAATGTATCCTAAGCAGAAGTTCAAATGACAGAACTATTACCAATTTTTTGAGATTTATAGATAAGCATAGGTGCTTCTGAGCCATTCCTTAGGAATGGAAAGTTGAGGATGTCAGCGGGGAGGGTGACAAAAGCACATTTGTTTTAATATTGGAAAAAATGGTAGGAAAAAATAGTTTCCTATAGTCTTCCTATGGGAAGGCAGAGAGAGGGGAAAGGCATTTGGAGGAGCTCTCTAAGTCATGGTGGTGAGGTTGGCCGTTTGGGCCTTGCCTGGCCTTCCCCATTTTCCCAGTGAGTGACCTGATGCTAAACATGTTCACTTTGGAAAGTGGGAAGATTTAATTCTATCCAAAGGCCATTTAGTGATCTCTTAATATGTACAGAGCAGCACAATAGGGCCCTTCCTTGAAAGGAGAAGATGAGAGGATGGTCTGCTCCCTTTCTTGCTCCTCGAATTGCTTGCTTTCTGCAGCCAGAGCTTCATGCCAGACCTTGGATGGAAGGAAAAAGTAGGGAATTGTTAAAAAATGATAGGCTGGGTAGGGACTTGCTTCTCTTTCTTCCCCCTCCCCTCCTCAAGCCTAGCTCCCTCCGGTTAAGCTTCGGCATTAGCAGAGGATCAGGAACCCCAGACACAGTAATGAAACCTTGACAGGGGTTTTGATGCTGAGTAGGAAAGCACACAAGGGAGAGAGATCAATGCTGGATGACTTCGTTGCTGTTTAACTTTTCTGAACAACGCCAGACATGGATTAGGCAAAGAGCCGGGAACCTTAGTTACCTCTGTGTTTACTGATTCCTTCACTCTTACTCCTATGTGGCTGCCCGTGTGGTTATGAAAGCAATGGCAAAATAGAATAACATCAAGGGGTGCTGATGGTGTACGGGAAGTAGGAGGGCAAGGAAGAATATAGGTCTGCTATATTGGCTGCTCAGGGACAGATTGAAGGGAAGCATATCTTGGGAATGATAGTGGCAGTGGCATTAGTCCAGTACTGGGTCAGAAATGACACTTGATCAAATGATTTTGAACTAGAATGGATCTTTGAGTCTATTTAGGTCTAAACCTATATATTTTTTTCTAAATAAGGAAATCTAGTCTCAGAGATATTAAAGACTTTTCTCTCAGTCACAGAAGTAGAAAGAGGCAGAAATAGAATTTAAACTTATATCATTTGGTTAAATCTGATACTCTTTGCACTATACCATGAGGGGTCTGGCAGTGGGAGGAAAAGGCCCTAGTTCCAACCTAGATGATAGGAGGGTATTTGTCTTTTGGGGTGGGGTGTAGGAGAGGTCCAGTTCAAACATAGGAGAGAAGAGATAGCTGACCAAGAGAAAAAGCCCAGAAATTGACCACCTTCTCTTCATCCCTAAAAAAAATAAATGAACATGTCCCTTTCTCATTCCACTCAATCCCACAGTATCTACTCCAGTTCTAGTTGAAGTTGATGTCTATATCTTTCTAACTTCCACTTCCTCTTAGATATTAATGGTTCTCTGTTTCAGCCTTAGAAATCTACATCTGATAGTTCCCTATACCCACCCCCTTTTCTAGACCTGAGAATACATTCACAGTTGGATGGGATTCCTTTTTCATTTTCTCTCAGAAGCCTAGAGTTAGCTCAAATGCATATGCAGGTAATGAATAGGGTAGTAAGTACTCTCTTTTCTGACTTTCAAGAGGGCCATTCATAGTCTTAGTTTTGGTCTACAAAAAGACTGGATTCTAATTCCTTTACCTAGTGACTAACTCTGTTGAACTAGCTGTATATTCAATGAGTGGAGTTCTATGGTTTACCAGAAAGTGACTCAAACTCCCCAAATATGGACCTCTTTTTGCTTCCTTTGGAGACAGGATATGTTTATATTTATTTATTTATTTACTTATTTATTTTTTTACTTTCTGTACAATAATGAACCGTAGGAAATACACACACACATACATATACATAGAAAGAGAGACAGAGGGAGGAGACCTTTAACCAGTAATCTCTTGATATCATGACATGTAAATGTCTGCTGTCACCAGGATGACATAATTCAAGAAACTATCATCTTGAATTCTCTTATCCTTCATTGATGACCTTTTTCATTTTGGAAGCATGCTTCTATCAATAACATATACTTTTGTAGCAATTTAGAGAGGCAGCATGGTATAGTAAATTGTAGAAAGACAGTCTCAGAGCTGGGTTCAAGTCATGCTTTTGATGCATACTGATTGTGCCACTTTGGGCAAGATTTTTAATCTCTCAGTGGTCTAGGTAACTCTCTAATACTCTAATTTACAGAGAAAGTGCCAACCTGTGTCTCTAGAAGGAGTTTCCTTGTTGGTAGTTCCAATGAAATAACAAATCTAGTCCTCACCCTTGTCTTTAAATTTTATAAAAAATTTTTCCAATAATAAACCTGTGAAGTTGATAGATCTGCATTTCCTCATGAACAGAACCTAAGAGATTTTAGTGAATCATCTAATCACACAAGAGTCGCAGCTAGAGTTCAAACCCAGATTTTCTGGTTCCATGTCCACCATTCTTTCTGTGTTGCTTCAAGCCTAGTTAAGTTGCTATGGAAGGTCTGGGGAATGAGAGGGATATGTAGGTGGAAAAGCCTACAACAAATATATTGCAATAGTGATGGGAAGGAGCTAAGATATTTATGGACTCAGAGATATTAGAACATATAAATAATGGTCAGAGCCAAGGAATAATGGCAGCCTAGCTGCTTCAAGGGTATAGCAGTAGGATGAATGTATAGGTTGCAATTCACATAAGTGCCAAAGACTGTCCAGGAATAAGGCAAGGTGAAACTTCATTTGGCTTGAATTCAAGAAGGGATGTGAATTGGTAGTGGTAGGAGAGGACAGGATGATAAGCCAGAGATCATCCTAGGGAAATCAGCCTAACTTTTCTGTATCACAGAGATATTTGTAATGGCACTAGCATATCCTAATAGACTTTCTAGGCATTGTTCTATTAAAAATATGCATTAGCTATTACATGATA
>NW_027186296.1:64110223-64130478 GCF_028583685.1 Petaurus breviceps papuanus | reverse complement strand
CCCCAAGAGGTGGCAAAATTAAAGAGAATAGAGGATTGATTTTCTGTTTTAAGATGGTAAAATAAATTGGGCAAGGTTTGCTTAGCATTCTTTGTATGGCTTCAAAGGGATTGTCTTCTGCTCACATGTAATCTAGGTTTGAGAAGTCAAAGGGTAGGCTTATAGGATTGTGTGTGTCTGTGTGTGTGTGTGTGTGTGTGTGTGTGTGAGAGAGACAGATTGGGGGGCAGCATGACTACATGACTCTGGTACTAAAGGCTTTTCCATGATGATTCTTCAGCTTGAAGGACAGAGCATTATGAATGGCTCTGGACAATGTCATCTGAATTTTGCTCTGGTAAGTGATTATGATGATAAATCTTACCTCAAATGACTTTTTTGTTTTTCTTCTTTGTTTTGGACTGGCTATGTGGTAACTACAGAGTAGAATAAATACAGAATACCTTTAGGAGAACCAACCCTGGGAGAATCTGAGTTTCCTAGATTCCCTTCAAATATTGTGTTTCCAAATTCAGTCTTCGGTGAGCAGGGCAAACACCTACCCCCCTCTAAATAAGTTTTTTAACTAGAGTTAAAATGACAAATTGAAACATTGGCCTGACAACTCCTTTTACACTACTTTGAAACACTACTTACTTTAGTTTTTTTGTTTGTTTTTTTGGTTTTTGGAGGGGGAAAGGCAGGGCAATTGGGGTTAAGTGACTTGCCCAAGGTCACATGACTAGTAAGTGTTAAGTGTCTGAGGCCGGATTTGAACTCAGATCCTCCTGACTCCAGAGCTGGTGCTCTATTCACTGCACCACCTAGCCACTCCCACACTGCTTACTTTAATACTTAGAAAATGACTCTAATTTTGTACCAGTTTGGAATTTACAATTTGTTTTAGAGACTGTGTTTTGATTGGTCTTTTTGCTAGATTAGTTTTTCAATGACCTTTGGCCAAAAGTGCTCATTCTGACCCCAGAATTTGACTTCTAAGTGGACTTTTGTTGCTAAAGTTATAGGTGCACAGATAGAATTAAGAGAACTATCTCTTACATATTAATATACCTGAGTGTGTATGTATCAGGCACATTTTGTTTAAAGTATTTCTAAGTATGAACTAACAAGATAAATTACAGAACAGATGAGAATGAGAGTTGTCAGACTTGGTTTTTCCCATCCCTATTCTACATAAGGAGGGGTGGGTAAACTGATTCTAATCTTTATCTGCTCCATCACCAACCCCAACCTTGTCTCTATGTGAGGCATGATGCTAAATTACCATTATAGGGAACATCTCTGAGACCTTACACAGAATATCCAAAGGAGAGAGAAACCAATTTCTGGTCACAGAATAGGTAACAAGTTTAACATGTTCAGTGTATAAATGATAAGTATCAGTGTTTAGTCTTTTTTTCTCTGTTACATGAGCTTTTTCACTTAGAGCTATAGGTATAGTGGGTCTCGTGGTTCATTTGGGGATGAATGACAGGCCCTAGAAAGACAACTCAGCTAAGAGGAAAGTAAGCACCAGGGTTGGGGGCTGAGCAGCATAATAGTTGTTGTATATTTCAACCTAGGTCTTCCTTCAATACCCCTTTTAGAACTGCCCCATAAAGTCCTGAATTCATAGTGTGTCAGATGTGGTACTCTGTCATTGTCCAGACATCTTGGGTCAGTAGGAGGATACAAGTAACTTGGAACTATTAATAACTCGTTTGAGAAGGAAAGATCTGGGTGGGGGGAGGTGTTAATAGACTGGAAGCTCATGGTGTATCAGTAATGTCATGTGGCAGCACAATAACCTAAATGCAACATTAGTCTGCATTAGGAAGGACATGGTTTTCAAGAATAAGGAGGTCACAGTTCCCCTTCAAGGCATCATTTGGAGTGCTGTTTTCAGTTCTGGACACCATAGTTTAAGAAGGAAATGAATAAACTGGAAAATGGCCAGAGAAAGGCAACCTGGAGAATGAAGGGCCTTGGATTCATTATCAGGTGTATATCAGTTGAAGAAACTGAGCATGGTTAGCTTAGAAAAGAGAAAACTCAGGAGGGCATGATAGTTCTCTTCAAGTATTTGAAGGGATGTAGTACGAAGGACAGATTAGGCTTGCTATCTTTGGCCCCAGAGGTCAGAATCAGGAATAACTGGCACAATGAGACAAATTTAGGCCAGGAAAATTTTTTTCAACAGCAAGATCCATCCAAAAGTGGAGTAGACTGCCTCCAGAGGTATATGGGAATCCTTCCTAGGTAGTCTGCAAGCAGAGGCTGGACAATATCTTGTTGGATATATGATAGGGAGGACTCCTTTCAGGTATGGCTTGGCCTGATGACTGCTGACATCCCTTCCAACTCCCAAAGTCTGTGACTTTGTACTCTAGTGAATGTTCTTTCCAAAGAGAGTGTGTAGTCCATGTTTAAATGGCACATGGAATGGATAAATCTTTTTCAGTTAATTTTGTTCTTTTCAATTGTCATAATTGTTAATCGGCTGCTTGGATCACCAGGTTCTCAATCCGATCTTATCATTAAGACGATGGAAATAACCTTATGATCATTTGTTGTTAATTAGATATTTTTAATGGCTGCAATTGGTTGGACCATTAGGGAAAGAGCCCTGAAATGAGAAGATCTAGGCTTGAATTCTGCTTCTGTTACCTATTAGTTGTGTCATCTTGGATAAATTGCCTCACAGTTAGCCTCAGTTTCCTCTCTGAAAAAAATAAGGACAACAATACTTGCACTAATAATGATCATACGTATATATATATATATATATATTTACATATACTATATATACTTACACTTATGTACTTGAATATTTGTATAAGCTGAGGCCTGCCCATTACTGTTTTTTAATCCGTCCCCTCTCTGTAAAATGTGGATTATAATGGTTAACATGCTCTAAATATGTGATATATTGTCTGTCAATCAGCAAACATTTTTAAAATTTCTACTGTGTGCTGAGTACCTTGTAAGGTGCTAAGGGAAGATACAAACTTTGAATAAGACATGATCTTTACCTTCAAAGAACCTGCAGTTTGGTATAATTTATTACTGCACAGGAAGCAACTTTCAGCCAGATAAACTGATCAATTGTCTACATGTCACTCAAATTTTTGCTCTTTTCTGGAAGGTTCTGAAAGCCTCTTCTGCCTTCACCCCATTTTTTCTCTATCTGAGAACAAAGTGAGTCAGGAGTGACATATTTTCTTTTTTACTGGTTGCAGGTTGGTCAGAGACTTCAAAAATCTCTGTGAGTAAAAGAGCGTGACAAAACCAACACTAAGTGAATCAATTACTCGATCACTCGTATGTAGTAGGCATTCCAATTGGGCTCCTCCCTTCCATCTCTCTCTGGTGGGCACCCCCTTACCTCCCACCTCATTCACACTATAGGAGGCATGTGTGTAAATGCCTCCCAGCTCTTTGATGGAGGACCACTTCAAGATATAAAATGACATACATGTGCCCTGAGGAGAAGAGCTATATCACAGAATGCTGTACCTGGGCATGGAGAAAGCTCTGAGCATTGGTACAGATTTCAAAGGGAACCATTGAAGTGGCCTCAGATGGACACACAGAAAGAATCAATCAATAAAGATTTATTGATTACCTGATATGTGACAGGCATTGTGCTAAGTGTTGGGGGCACACAAAAAAGCAAAAGATAGCCCTGCCCTCAAGGAGCTTACAACCTAATGGAAGAGACAACGTGCAAACTAAATAGACAAAGCAAGATATATAAAGGATAAATAGGAAATAAAAAACAGAGGAAGGCAATGGAATTAAGAGGGGTAGGGGAGGGCTTTTGTACAAGGTGGGATTTCTGTTGAGACTTAAAGGAAGCCAGGGAGGTCAGTAGTTGGAACAGAGAAGGGAGAGGCTTTCAGGCATGAGAGACAAGCAGAGAGAAAGCCCAGAACCTTGTCTTGTTTGTGGAACAGCTAGGAGGCCATTTTCACTCGATCAAAAAAATATTGGGGAGGGGGGAGTAAAGTGTAAGAAAAATAGGAAACCATTGGAGTTTATTGAATTAGTGTGTGTGTGTGTGTGTGTGTGTGTGTGTGTGTGTGAGACACAATCAGACCTGCATTTTAGGAAAATAACTTTAGTGGGTGAATGGAGAATGGATTGGAGTGGGGAGAGACTTGAAATAGGCGGACCCACTGGCAGGCAATTGAAATAGTCCAGGTGTGAGGTGACAAGGACCAACATGGTGGCAGTGTCACAAGAGAGAAGGGAATATATTTGAGAAATGTTGCAAGCCTTGGCCAGAGCTTGGATATTGGGGAGGGGGGTTGTTTGAGAAAGAGTGAAGAATTGAAGATAACTTCTAGATTGTGAGCCCAAGGGATTGGGAGGGTGGTATTGCCCTCTACAGTAATAAGGAAGGTAGGAGAGGTAGAGGAGGGTTTAGGAGGCAAGATAATTAGTTCTGGTTTTGACATATCGAGTTTAAGGTTTCTGCTGGACATCTAGTTCGAGATATCTGAAAAGCAGTTAGAGATGTGAGAATGGAGGTCAGCAAAGAGATTGTGGCAGAAAAAGTAGGTTTGAGAATCATCAGTATAGAGGTGGTAATTGATGGGGCCTGATGAGATTACTAAGGGACATAAAATAGTAGAAGAAGAGAAGAAGGCTCAGGACAGAATCCTGGGGGCCATGATCTGGAGGAGAATCCATCTTTCTGATGGAGCTTTGAAGAGGTACCATTCCAGACTGATAGTATAGAGCTAGGACCCCGACAAGAATAAAGACAAATATTGTTGGAACCTTAATGTGAGGCTGGGAGAGCAGGGGGGAGGGGAGGATATCTGGAACCTTGATGAGAACAGGCAAAAGAGACAGGAATGTATAACTTCATTCAGACATAGTTCAGAACACACTTATGGCATAACTCCAAAAGCAAAGAACGGTTAGCACATCAGTGAATCACAAGCATTGAGGAACAACCCTGGACCCAGACAGTTATTGGTTTTATGAGTCATGTCACGTGTACTGCGTGGGTCCCTAATGAAGCTGAGGCCCTCCAGAAAGGAGGTATACTTGACCCCTTTCATAAAGCAGAGGAAAGATTTCCTCAAACTCAAGGGACCTTAGTGCAAGCTTGCTCAATTCTTCTTTTTTTTTTGGGGGGGGGGTGGTGAACAAAACCTGTCATATTTCTCAATCCTAGGGAACCGAAGGACCTGGGGGAAGGAGAAAAAAAGGAACCAGTTACTGACATTCCTAGGGTTTCCCAGGGTAGGAGCATGAAATAGAGACCATTTTATAGGAGACAGGAGCTAGTGAAATTTTGTGGGAGACACAAGAAAAATACCGACATTCCCAGGGTTCCATGGATTGGTATCATAAATCATAGATTATCTATGAAAAATCCACTCCCAGCTGGGAGAGGTGGGATGGTAATTATGTTAGGGGTTAGAGACCAATTGACTACCTTTTTATTTCATTGAATCTCTGAAGTCCGTGCCACTGATTGTTGTCAAGGGTACAGCTCTGCTTCCTCATCTCTGTTTGGGGCCTCTGCCAATGATTTCATGTATGATGACTGCAGGCCTTGTCTAGGTCCATATATATCATGATATCTCTTCCTCTTCTCCCTTGAGATACAATTCTTTCCTCTTATATCCAGAAGAAGATTGCCATAAATGAAGGGGAGAGGGACTCATCTTCATGCTTACCGCATTCATCTCAGTGGCACGTTACATCTCCAACATCTCTACAAAAGTGCTTTGCACATTCTCAGACCCTTAACTTATCTCCTCTGTCTCTCTCAGAGTCACAGGAAATTCTGATTTGGGGGTGGGGGGGGAATGGTGATCAGGTAGGTAACACTAAGACAAAAATTGGTGCAAGTTGGGAAACATTTTGAAGGAAATGGAAGCCATCACTATATTATTCCTGAAAGGAAATGGTAAGTCTTCCAAATTAGAGCTTGTGAATCCATCTATTGTATGTGGTCAGAATGAGGGAATGACAGAAGTGATATCATTTGGTGATAGACAATTGAAGAAAAGACCTATGCTCTAATTGTAGATCTGCCAGCAGAAAAATCACTTTGGGTAAATTGTCTTTGCTCTATGTCTCAGTTTCCCTGCTGCAAAATGGGGATATTTCAATTTCCTACCAACAACCCGACAAAGTGTCCTTAGCTATCTCTGGTAAGAGTATGAGTATTGGGGTGGCCAGGTAGCACAGAGAGTAAGAGCACCAGCTCCAGTGTCAGGATGAGCTGGAGATCGAATCCTGGGCTCAGACACTCAGCACCACACCCAGAAATAACTGGCTGTGTAACCTTGAGCAAGTTACTTAACCCCGATTGCTTATAAAAAAAAAAAAAAAGAGTATGAGCATTAAGTAGATACTCAGGCTAGTTTGCATTAGCCCATAATCCTGCCACTACTTATTTGTGGAACAAGTTACTCTAATAATGAGAAATCACATTAAATAGTATCCTGTAGGTACAAAAGTGCCATCATGTATATTATATGAGATACAAATAAGATCATGTATATTAAGTGTTTTTCAAGACCCAAAGCACTATATAAGTCAGTTATTATTGGTACTATTTTTATTATTAATTTATTTAATCCTTACACTGAACCCATAAGATAGGTAATCCCATTTTTCAGATGAGGAAGCAGGCTCATTGAGATTAAGAGACTTGTCCAAGGTCACATAATAAGAAGGGAACAGGCCGGTACTCAAACCCATATCTTTCATCACCAAGTCCAGTGCTCCAGCCACTCCCTTTCTGTCTCTTAGTATTTGAGTTTCCCCACTTACAAGGGAGAGGAGTGATATTTCCTTCACTATAAAGTAAAGGACATGGAGACTGGAGAGCAGGAGAAAGGTCCAGAAGAAGTGAAAGGTGTGACTGGTATTTTGGATTAGGGTCAGTGGATTTCTTGAAATGAGGAAGAAAGGGATATTGGGGGTTAATAGAACCTCTCTGTCACCGACAGACAGGCCAAGTGGGAGTTCTCAGCAAGATTTTCTAGCTTTGATCTGGGAAAGACAGCTCTGCCTAACAAATAGTCTGAAATGTCAAAAAATAAATGTTAAAGCTTGAGGGGTCATTCCCTAGGGAGCTGCCTGGGCCGGGTGGGGAGGGGAAGGAGGAAGAGAGGGACACAGTGGAATCTTCTACATAAAGATTCTGACTTGGTTTTGTGATATTAAAAAAAAAATCTCTGAATTATTTATAGCCAAGAAGATGGAAGTAGGCTGCTAAGTCTCTAGGCCTGTGGTAGTGGCATTCCATTATTTATTGTATCCAACTCTGAACTGGTAAAACTTCCTCTCTCATTAGTGACATGCAATTAACCTTTCCTTGAGATTTCTATTATTTTTTTAAATTAAGAAAAGTCACATCTTCTGTTATTCAGGGCAGGGGGAATTTTCTGTGTATGAGAGTGACAAAAATCAGGACTCCTCTCTTTCAATTGCTAGTTTATATGTTTCTGTCTAGTACTGGATGCTCCCAAGACTGAAGCTTCTGGCCCTAAGAGAGTGCTAGGAAGGGTCAGAAACCACAGATAGCAACATCGTTCTGGAGATGATTTTGTCTGCCAGATTATTGCGATGTCCTAAATGGCAAACATTTGGGTTGGAGGTAATGATAGGTAGGGAGACCTGGGTCCTAATTTGACTCTGCCAGATTTACTGTGTAGCTTTGGGAATATTATTTTTAACTCTGTACCTCTGTTTCCTGTTCTGAAAAATTTAGGTAATTTTCCCTTGCTTTTCCATCCCCTAGACATGTTGAAGGTAGATTGACATATTGTCTACAAAGCCCTTGGCATGCCATGGAGAGAAAGGCATTATTATTCTATAGAGAAAGCAGGTTGGTGAGGATATGAGAAAAAGTGGTAAACAAAGAGGTACTAATTTCAGGCACCATATTCACCTTTGCAGTTTACATGGGGAAAAGTGATTCTAATTAATATATACTAAATATCTATGGAGTGTTGGGTCTGGAGTCAGGAAGACTTCTCTTCATGTGTTCAAATCTTGCCTATATGACCCTGGGCAAATCACTGTTTGCCTTAGTTTCGTCATCTATAAAATGAGGTGGAGAAGAAAATGGCAAACCACTCTAGTATCTTTGTCAAGAAAAGCCCCAAAGGGGTCACAAAGAGTCAGATATGACTGAATAGCAACTTATTCTCCTCTTATTCAAATATCTTTAGCCAGTTTTCAATTATTTATGGTAATGGGCTTAGGGGTAGCATAGATAATTTAAATCCACAGATGATCTAAAAACTTTATTTAAATTGCTTCAGTCTTCTTTCTAACAGCTAGCAAAATGAATTAATGTATGAGTTTCACTCTATTGCTAAACTCACACCTGGGTTGAAACTACCATCAATAAAGTTATAAAGTCAAAAGATAGTCAACAAAGCAGAGAGAATGTCCTGAATGATTGAAGAGACTGGGTTTGGATGAGTTTGTAGTGTGTTGATTTATTAAAGCAAAAAATATGATCTGATGTGTTTTACTTGTACCTATTGGCAGCCCAGAGAGGGGACCTTCTAAAACCCCATCTTGTGTGATTTCAGCTATCATTTCCAGTTTCATCTGGGTGTGTGTAATGTATACTTGGGACTCACTAGAACTCTGGCCAAGATTCTTGGCACAGAGTGGTGGGGGAATCCATTTTAAGCAAATGTCTTTTGTGTGCCAGAAGACTGGACTACTCCCCCATGCGTGGACAATCTCTTTGAAGGAAAGGTGGGAGATGAAGTAAGGGATGTTTGAGCCGTGAGATTTCTAGAGGTGAGGGACTGTGCTGAAATAACTTTTGTTGTTAATGCCATGAAAAGATAAATACTGAAGAAATGCTTTTTAAAGTCTTTGTCTTTCTTCCCTTATCAATATTGTCTAAGGTTAAGTTGATATACTATGTTCATCTTGGTGTTAGTGATACTGATTTGTCTCCTTTTATTTTCTGCTCTCCTAGTGTGTGGCATCCAGGGTAGTCAGGTAGGCACAAGAGGCCCAAAGTCAAAAAGACTTGAGTTCAAATTTAGCCTCTGACACATACTAGCTGTGTGACAATTGGCAAATCACTTAACCTCTGTTTTCGATAATAACAGCATCTACTTCCCAGGGTTGTTGTGAAGAACAAATGAAATAATTATTTATAAAGCATTTAGCATGGTGCATATATGGCACATGGGCAGCTAGGTGTTGCAGGGGATAAAGTGCTGAACTTGGAGTCAGAAATTCTTCTAGAATTCAAATCTGGCCTCAAATGCAAAATAATCTGGATAAAGTAATGGCAAATCACTCCAGTATCTTTGCCAAGAAAATCCCAAATTGGGTTACAGAGTTGGACATGACTGAAATGACTCAACAACAATAGCAAATATATAACACATAGTAAGGGCTATATATGTTATTATTGTAGTTATTACTGTTATTATTTGTTGTTGACAATTACAATTATTATTGTTGTTGACCAATCTAGCAAGGCATCTGGTATTTGGTTTTCCCCAAATCCTCAACGTGGAATAGCAAGGAGTTGGAGTCTTCTGAGAATGAGTCTGAGATTATAAAGGAAAATTAGTTAGAATAAGAGATATTAACATTGGAGATGACTTTAGATGTCATTAGTCCAACCCCCTGCCCATTAGTACAAGGACCCCTTCTATAAGGCCATGATAGTTGGCACCTAGATTCGGCTTGAGCAATTTCAGTGTTAGGGAGTTTTCTACCTAAGTCAGTAGGCAATTTTATTCCTAAACTCTGAAAGATATTAGAAAGTTCATACTTATACTAAGACAAAATCTGCTTCCTTGTAACTCCCAGCTGAGTTCTTTCTACCATAACTGTGCATGGTAAATTTAAGTTCGCTTCCACATGGCAGTCCCACAAATGTTTGAAGATAGCAGTGATCCCCCAGCCCCCTTCTGCCCCTTCTCTTCTAAAAGTGAAACATTATTTTCTTTAAATGTTCCTTCTATGATGATTTCACTCCCCTATTAGCATTAGCCATCCTCAGGCAGGACATGGTCCAGTCAGGCTTGGATCTAATTAGCTTTTTTGGTAACCATTTGGCAGTTCTGATTGATGGTAGGATTCCTGTCAACTAAGGTTCCCTTTACCAATGCAATACTTTTGATATGAACAACTAATAATCTAGTTTTCCTCCATCTTGTAAAATATAGCTAATTCTCTGACCCTAAGTGCAGCACTCTATTTAAAAGTAATTGTTAACTCCAAAGTTCTGTGGTAGTTACAACCCTGTCAGAAGCTCCAGGGAGTTCCAAAGTCAGTTGGATCAGGTCAGCTATCTAAATTATTTGTCTTTTGGAAAGATGTCAGTCATTCTTGGGCCCTAAACACTTTTACCCAATATTCACTTGGTTAAATAATAATAATTGGAATTTATAGAGTACTTGAAGGTTTACAAAGCACTTTACATGTGTTAACATCTCATTAGAACCTTAGTAGGTAATCAGTCAACAAGCATCTTTTTTTTTTTGAAGGGGGGGAGACAATTGGGGTTAAGTGACTTGCCCAAGGAAAGTTTCTGAGGCTGGATTTGAACTTAGGTCCTCCTGACTCCAGGATCAGTGCTCTATTCACTGCGGCCATTAGCTGCCCCTCAACAAGCATTTCTTAAGCACTTACTATTATATGCTAAGTTCTATACTGATCATTAAAGATTCAAAGAAAGGCAAAAACACAGTCTCTCTTCTCAGGGGCTTCACATTCTAATAGGAGAAACCACAAAAAATAACTGTGTAAATATAAGATATATACAGTGTAAATAGAAAGTAATCTTCAAGAGAAAGGACTAGAGTAGATGTGGTGGAAGGTCTTCTGTAGAACCTGAGATTCCAGCTAAGTCTTAAAGGAAGGCAGGGAAGCTAGTAATTGGAGGTAAGGAGGAAGAACATTCCAGGCATGGGAGACAGCCAGTATAAATGCACAGTGTTGAGAGATGGAGTTATTGTGTGTGAAGAATGTCAAGTAAGTTTATGAAGCTGGATTTTAGAGTATATAGTGGGGAGTAAGTGTAAGAAGACTGGAAAGATTGGAAGGGATTGAGTTGTAAAGACCATTAAATGCAAAAAAGGAAGAAACAAAGAAAGATGAAAGAAAGAAAGGAAAAGAAAAGAAAAAGGAGTGTTTATATTTTACTCTGGAGGTAATAGAGAGCCACTGGAGTTTTTTGAATGAGTAGGGAGGAATGTGACCTACACTTAGGTAGCTGTGCAGAGACAGATTGGAGTGGAGGAGAGACTTGGGGCAGGGAGAATAATTAGTAGATTATTGCAATAGTCTAGGTGAGAAGTGATAGTCTAGGTGAGAAGCCACTACAAAGGTAGCGACTGAGTAAGCATAGAGAAGGGGATGTATATAGGAGACATTGTGATGGTAAAAATAAGATTATTAGCTATATTGGTTGAAATCACGTGAGAAACTGAGAATGACAATGAGATTAAATTTGGGTAATTGGGAGGGTTCTGGTACTCATGAAAGTGGGAAGAACGGGTGAGTGCTATTTTAAGCATGTTGAGTTTAAGATGCCTATGGGACATTTAATGTTGGTAATGAGGGACAGAAGTTCAGGAGAAATTAGGGCTATATATATATATATATATATTGATCTGGGAATCATCTGCCTAAAGGTGATAGGTAAACAGGTAATGTCATGGGGAGATAATGAGATCAAGTGAGATAGTATAGAGGGCAAAGCAAACATGGCCCAGGGGAGAGCCTTAGGGGAAACCCATAGTTAATAGGCATGATAAGGAAGAAGATCCAGCAAAGGAGACTGATTGGGAGTAGTTGGACAGGTAAAAGCAAAAGCCGGAGAGAATGGTATCACAAAACCATCATGAAGGGAAAAAGGGTATCTTCTTATACTAAAGGGTAGTTGACAGCGTTAAAGAGTGAAGACATATCAAGAAGGATGTGGACTAAGATAAGACCATTTCATATTGTAACTAAGAGGTCACTATTGACATTTCTGAGAGAACAGCTTTAGCTGATGAGGTTGGGCACCATACTGCAAAAGGTTTAGAAATAGGTGAGAGATTAGGAAATGGAGGAACCTGTTGTAGACATCTCTCTCAAGGAGTTTAGCTGAGAAGGAGAGAAGAGATGTGAGATGATAGCTTGGAGGGATGTTAGGATCAAGTGAAGACTTTTTAAGGACTGGGGAAGATGGTTTTGTTTGAGGGTAGCATGGAAGAAGACTAGATAGGAAAAGATTGAGGATTAGAAAATGAATATAATAGTGAGGGCAATCTTTTGGAAAAGATGGGAGGAGATCAAGGTGTATGTTGGTGGTTTCTCTTGACAAGGAGGACCATATCTACAGATGAGACTAGAGTGAAGGAGAAGGTAGAGGGGTAAAATATCTGGATAATATAAGACAAAGGGGACGAGAAGAGGATGTTCTCTGTGAATTGTCTTAATTTTTTTTGATAAGATATGAAGCGAAGTCCTCAGCTGTGAGCCTGGACTGGAGGAGGAAGTGCCATGAGTGGCTTTAGAAGAGATGAAAACACTTGAAACAGCCACTGTGGTGAGTGTAATAGGAAACCAATGGGGTAGATGTAAAATGATTGCTTTGCTGCAGAGAGTGCCCAGTTGAGTTTATGTAACATAAATTTATAGTGGATACAATCAGCACAATTCTAGAGTTTTCCCTACCTCTCTCTGAGATATAATTAGCTGTTCCTGAACAAAACTGAAGGAGACAGTCAGTGGGAATAATACAAGGTTTGGGTTTGATTAAGGTGTCAGGTTATGAGAAAAGGGGCAAGGGATTTGAGTGCAGGGGATAGTATATTCACCAAGAAGTTGAAAAAAGGAAAGGAAGAGATTGTAGACAGCATAAGGGTGAGGGTTTGGGAAAGAACTGAGAGGCAGGAGAGATTAGAGGTCATGGTGAGGATAAAGAATGGAGTTGAGTCATTTAGAGGCAAAGATGGAATGACAAAAGTGTTAAAGCGATTATTATTTCCATTTTACAGATGAGGAAACTGGCTGAGAGGCTAAATGATTTGCCCAGGGTCGCAGAAAGAATAATAATAGCTAATACAATTTATTTAAGGTTTACAAAGCACTTCATATGTTATCTCATATGATCCTATTTGAATAAGTGTCTGAATCAGCATTTGAACCCAGATCTTCTTGGCAATCCACTTATTCCAGCAATCTACTTATTACATCATCCTGTTTCTTTATAATATAAGCAACTGACATTTATATAGTACTTACATTTTCTAAAGTGCTCATCATCTCATTTTATCCCCTTTGAAACACCAGGACTACATGAAATACCATTGTTTGAAAGGTGAGTTCCTTTTAATTTAGTCATATCTGATGAAGGTTCAGTATCTATAGATGTGATGTCTCATCACTGTGGAAAAAGATCCTAAGGACACTGACTTTTATATTTACTGGGATCTCCAGTTTTCCAATTGTCAGTGAATAATATACAATATACTGAGTACTCAGGCCCTTCTGTACCATTTCATGGGCCATGAGGAAGAAGTCCTAGAAACATAAACACAGTAGGCCCAGGAGAATTTGAATAGGGAGTGGCACATCTTAGGATAGTGGTATAAGGTAGAGCAACAGCCCTCACTTACACTTTTCTGGGTTCATCAGTAGAAGCTTACTGCTAACATGTCTGCTTGTTCCATATCATTGCTGATTCCTGGGAAAGTCAAATAGGCACATTATATTTTATTGATTTATTCATACAGCAAATAGTTATGAAGCACTTACTGTGTATTAGGCCTTGAGCTAGATCTAAGAGGAGATGCAAAGATAAGGAAATTGTGACTCCTGACTTCAAGGGGCTAACTAAAGGATTTTATATCCCAGTGGAGGAGATGATGCAATCTTTCCCTAACTTCTCTTAATTCCAGTGCCTTCCCTCTGCTACTGTACTTCATCGACAACTTTCCTAAATGTGAACAACAAAGACACAGGACATGGGGAATGTTGAGTTGCTTAGTTTGACTGAAGCCTGTGATATATGAGGGAGACTCATAGGGCAGGAAAGGTATTTTTATATGGCAGACAGACTGGGTTGGTGTCCCAGGTAGACAGTTGTCAAATTGAGACCCAATTCAAAGATTTTCTGCTATCTTAAAATGAACTAACAATGTGATATGACAGCTATAACAGTTAATGTGATCTTAGGTTACATTAACAACAGTAACAATAATAGTAAACCTTTATTTATATAACATCATAAAATTTGCAAAGAACCTTTTGCATAGATTTCTTTTGAATGTCATAGCAGCCCTGGAAGCAAGTACCAGGAAAGCATATATGGGCTTTTATCTCATTGTTATATTTTAAAGATAAGTAAACTGAATCTCAGAAAGGTTAAGTGGTTTATCCACAGTCACACAGCTAGGAAATGTTAATGGAAATAACTAAATCAAAGTAGAATGTTTGTACTATGAAGAACTGTACTAGCTTTGGTGGCCTGAAGAGAAGGAAGCTGGTTATTAGGAAGGGAACAGTTCTTTTGAATGGTGATCTCAAAGCCCATCACTAACCTTCATTAAAGGTCTCTCTATAAAGAGCTGAGAGCAGTATATTCTGATTTACATAGCACCAGAATACTAACGCAATTTCACATGAAGCTTTTAATCTCATCGGTCATACAGATGGCTAACCAAGTCACGGTAAAATAGCTTTCTCAAGGTCATGCAATGAGTTAGTGACAGTTTTCAGAAGAGCACCCAAGTGTCCCAACCTCTGGTCTTTGCCTGTGAGCAGGAGATACAGCTTAGCAAACACTATTTTTTTCATTGCTGTTTGGTGGACTGTGGGCCACAAATGATTGAAATGTATCTTTAAAAAGAGGCAATCTAGAGTGATGCATTTCCAGCCATCCCCATAATTCTATGCTCTGCACAGGGATCCCAAAGACTGAAGAGATGTCGACCAACTGGCACAAATTCAGGGGAAAAGCAACAAAAAATGATTAAGGGGCTGGAGGGATTGACTCATGAGAGCATCTAAATCTCTGAGGCCTGAGCCAACTGACAACCATGCTGTCAATCCAGCTCTCCTCTGCTGTGGCAGCAAAATCCAGAATGAAGCCCAGCCAGTCCCTTCCCTATAACTTCTGAGAGAATCTGTGGTCAGTTCCACAGGTGAAAGAGAGATGGGGAGCTCTGGGAAAGGTCCATACTTTCTGCCTCTCAGGTCTTACATTTTTTCTTGGCTGGAACTCGAGGTTCAGAGGAAGGCATGCAGGGCCGTGTGGGAGCTGGCTTATACCAGCTCAGGAGGGCTGATTATTAAATTTTCATTTATGCTGCAGAAATTGTCAAACTCTACAAATAAAAGTGTGATTTATTATTTTATTGATTGTCCAGTTACAGAAAGTGTTGGAGAAAATGCTAATAATGCTAAAATTAAAAGTTTGTTGGGTGCCCATTCTTCTTCCCCTACCTCAGAGAACTAGTTGTTAGATATTTACCAGCATTTCCCTGAAAATAACCCATGTAGTCCTATAACAGAGTACAATGTGAAGTAATCCCTTCAACTTGCAGTGGGTACCAAAGAAGATAAGGTGGTTACATTAATGGTCACAGTCTGGAATATGATACTTGTAAATCAGAAAATAATAGGAAAGAGGGGAAAGACTGTGAGTCAGGGAGGGATCTTGAAGTTCAAACCAGAAAGGCCCATTAAGCTTTGATTTCCTTCACAGTCTGTGCCATATAGTTCAGACAAGCTGTTTTTCGGTCATCTGTTGTTTGTTGCTGCCAAGAAGCCTAGCACATTCCAATATCCTCAGGGCTCTTGGCCCTTTCCTGACTGCCAGCATGGCGGATGAGATAAATTGATGCCAATCCTGTAACCCTACTTAGTCACTCATGACCGGTTGTGTGTTTCACCCTTCATTTGAAGATACTCTTTCCTAGAAGCCAGGATTATAAAAAGTGTTAGAGAGATCATAGGGATGTTACTGAGGCAGCAATGGCATTAAATAAAAAACATCAAACTTGGCACCAGGAAGTTCCTGGGTTCAAA
This sequence comes from Petaurus breviceps papuanus, assembly GCF_028583685.1. Taxonomy (NCBI): domain Eukaryota; kingdom Metazoa; phylum Chordata; class Mammalia; order Diprotodontia; family Petauridae; genus Petaurus; species Petaurus breviceps. Next base: position 64,114,455 of record NW_027186296.1, on the reverse strand, counting down.
TCCTGACTCTCACACTTACTAGTTGTATGACCCTAAGCAAACTACTTAACATTGCTGAATCCCAGTTTCCTCATCTGAAAAATAAGAACTTCAATACCTAAGGGACTTTATTACCTATAGTGAGAGACAGCATTGCATAGTAGGTAGAAAAATGCCCCCAGTCAGGAGGACATAAGTCAACTTCTCCTTCTGACCTAGGACAGCGCTGGATGTGTAGAAGGTGTTCATAAAGCCCCTGGAATAGTCTAATAGAATATAAGCTCTTTAGACTAGGGAGTGTTTCCATTTTGTCTTTGTGTCTCTAGGACCTAGCCTTGTGTAGAAGAAACTTAATAAAGACTTATTGTATTATCTGTATAAAGACTTGGTGGAGGCAATTAGCTCATTTATTGGACTTCAAGGATGTTCTAAGGCATAACTTATTCCATAATCAGACCTATACCTATCCGAACAACTATTGTTATATTCCAGAAAAGAATTCTGGCATTTTCAAACCCCCAAATTCCTTAGCAATCAATGCAAATGATGGGACTGTTGGGGCAATTTGATTTAATTTCACACTTCGTGTGTGTGTGTGTGTGTAAGCACCAGTGGTAGGCACTGGGGACAGACATAAAGGTTACAACAAACTAGCTCAGGTCTCAAGGAGTTTCTTTATAGGGGAAGAATATGTATGTGCAATTCTCATATAGGAAAGTGAGAGAAGTACAAGAGAGGGTCAGGTAATGTACAGGAGAAAGTGAAGGAAGGAGAGATCAGCTCACTTGGGTGGGGGTGGGAGGCAGGTAGGATTGCAAAGTGAGAGTGAGTGACCAGGAAGACTTCAACATCTACATCCTGGGACAGAGAATCCATTCCAGGCATTGAAGACTGAGTGCATGGGCCAAGTCACAGAGACGGAGGGGAGGAGGATGGGGGAAAGCTAGTAGTTCAGTTTGACTGTAGTGGAGAGTACCTTCAAGGAGAGGTATGAGGTAAGGCTGACAGGCTCGTCTGCCTCCACCATCTTCGAGATTCTGCCCAGATCTCAGGGGCTACTCTGCTGCTTGTGTCCTATCCATTACTTCTTAAGAGGCTTACAGGGTTTGCATAATTGCCATGTACTTGAGGTTTTACCAAATTATAAAAATGGCTCCTTTTTGTTTCTGCCTTTGCTTTATTGTGTCAAAAATGTAAAGAAGCCTATTGCTGAAGGGAGGCACGCAGTTTGACATGTAGATGACACTGTCCAGGGGAGATAGGTGGAAATGCTTTGCATTGCTTTTTGTTGACATTGGTATTCTAACTTTTGGAATCCATATCTTCTTATGCTTGATATTAACAGTGCCATGATATTATGACTACTAGGCAGTGAACTATTTAAGTTCCCACAGACAACTTCTGTTTATTCTGCCCTCATATACTACTACTACTACCACCACCACCACCATCACTACTACTACTACTAGTACTGCTACTACCACCATTACCACTACCACTACCACTACTACTACTACTACTACTACTACTACTACTACTACTACTACTACTATTCATATAGTGTTCTATTAAAATTATCTTATTTTATTCTCACAGTAACCATTTTAAGATGAAGAAACTGAGGCAAAGAGAAGTTAATTGACAGGGCCACACAACTAATAGATATTGGAAGTTGGGTTTGAACTTAGGTCTTTCTGACTCTAAGTCCAGTGCTCCATCTACTGGGCTACTTAGAACCAAGAGCCACAGGAGGCAGCAGGGTCAGATAGCAGGTGTGGCAAGTGTGGACATAACTTTGGTCCCCTGAGTGAGGAAGGAGAAAGGTTTTATTTACTTAAGAGGGGTTTAGTGTTGTTGCTGAAGCATGCCAATTTGGGATAGAACAGAAAATACACATATCTGTGCAACAGTTATAAGAAAAGCCTGGATACAACTCTGAGAACCAGGCATCTAGACTGGTTGACAGTGTCATTTCTATCACATCCATGGTGCTGACATAACTGAAACATCCCCACCATGTTGGTAAGTACAGTTGATGACCTGCTTGGTGGACAATTGAGAAGGATGTTCAATAAATCACAATAATTATGCAGATATTACAAACATTAATAATGGACCTGTATCTTCCTACCTTTCTTCATACCACGAGAGGCAGTGTGACATGATGGAAAGGTCACTCAACTTAAAATCCAAAGAATCTAGGGAAGAGTTATAACTTTGCCATTTATTATCCATACAATCTCAGCCCCATCACTTCCCTCTGGACCACAGTTTCTTTATCACTAGTATAAGAAATTTGCATCAGAGTATTTCTAAGGTCCTTTCTAGCTCGAAATTAGGAACAAAAATATGATTAGGTACAAAAATATAATTTCTTTGAACTTGTTCCCTGTCTAAAAAAGTGGGTTTATAAATCTTACACTACCCATATTACATAGTTGTAAGGATCAAACAAGACAATACTTTGTAAAGTTCCCTGTTGATATTGTTATTAATATAAATTTCTAATAATTGGTAATTATTAATGTTATTATCCAGTTTTTGTTTTTTAATTAGTGTCCAACTCTTTGTTACCCTCTTTTGGAGTTTTCTTGACAAAGAGACTGGATTGGTTTGCCATTTCCTTCTCCTCATTTTACAGATGAGGAAACCAAGGCAAATAGGGTTAAGTGACTTGCCCATGGCCATGCATTTGGTAAGTGTCTGAGGCCAGATTTGAACTCAGGAAGATGAGTCTTTCTGACTCAAGGCCCTGTGGTCTATCCACTGAACTGCCTAGCTGCCCCTATTATTGCTAATAATGATGATAATTATAAGCATGAACTATTACCTATGCTACTTCATAGAGGGAAAGAGCTACATTTATATCATCTTATCACAATATAATGAAGTTGCTGCCAAGTTGGCAGTCTTGGTGATTTCAGAATGATGAAATGGAAGACCATTAGACTAGGTCATGTCTCATGCCTTATACAGACCATGAGTTGGTCATCTGCTTTTTGCTATTCCTGGCCCTTTTGGGGAAGCCTGGGAATACTGAAATGCACAGAGCATCTGGGCAACTGTAAATAGCAGATGACAGACTCATAGCTTGGGTAAGTCGCATGAAGTGACCTTGCCTAATAACCTTGACCTTGGGGAATTAGAGCTGTCCACCAGCAGAATGGCCTGTTTTATAAACTTGAGACTTCACCATCACTGGAACTGCTCAAGCACAGACTGAATGACCACCTGTCAGAAAAGTGAAAAAGCAGATTCCTTCATGGGTTGGGAGATTGGACTACACAACTCCTAAGGTGCCTTCCAACTCTAAACTTCTGTTATTTGACCTGTCATAACGACAACTTCTCATCAGCTCTGAAACCCACCTGAGTATTTATGGTTAATTTTCTGTGCCACACTATCTGGAGACATCCTCATGACCTCTCTCGGTGCCCCACTCCGGGAATTTTGCATAACAAAAATATTTTTAAAGACAGTGAGAAGAATCCATCCCTAATAGGTTTTTAGTGGATTTGGTCTTTGTTACCTTTGAAAATTTAGGTTAAAGAGCAGTAAGCAAGGGTATGAATGGCTGTAAGAGTTTCAGAAATTAAGTGTTATAAGTAACTAGTCAATTATATTCTAAGGAGAGTGGTTAAGGAGGCAATTAGGTATTGAAGTGTTTAGACTTCTGGAGTCAGGACGACCTCAGTGCAAATCTGACACCAGACATGACTAGCTGTGTGACCCTGGGCAAGTCACTTAAACTTTGTTTGCCTCATTTTCCTCATCTGTAAAGTGAGGATAATAGTTGCACTGAGCTCCCAGGGTTGTCATGAGGATCAAATGAGACAATAATTGTAAAGTGCTTAGGATGGTGCCTGGTACATATAAGCTCGATATAAATGTTAGCCATTTATTATTATTAGATGTGTGACCCCCGGCAAGTCACTTAGTCTTTGTCTGTCTTAGTTCCTTTAATTGTAAATGAGAATAATAGTAGTACTCACCTCCCAAGGCTGTCATGTAATGAGGTAATGTTTGTAAAGTGCTTAGTGCAGTGCTTGGCACATACTAGGCACTCCACAAGAGCTTACTTGCTTCCTTCTTTCCTTCTTCCCTTCTTTCTTTCCTTTCTCCCTGGCTTCCTTCCTTTCTTCCTTCCTTCCCTCCTTCTTTCCTTTGTTCCTTTCTTCCCTCCCTCCCTCCTTCCTTCCTTCCTGGCTTCCTTCCTTCCTTCCTTCCTTCCTTCCTTCCTTCCTTCCTTCCTT
>NW_027186296.1:64093624-64110213 GCF_028583685.1 Petaurus breviceps papuanus | reverse complement strand
TTCCTTCCTTCCTTCCTTCCTTCCTTCCTTCCTTCCTTCCTTCCTTCTTTCTATCCTAAATCCAAAATGACATCACAAAGAGTCAAACACAACTGAACAACAAGAAGGCTTTCACTGACTGTAATCTTCCCAGGTCTGAAGGACCATAGAGGGCCTATGGAAAGTGCAGCAGTGCACAAATACTGGCCTTTAGGAGAGCAGGCTAGAGAGGAATTAACAATAAGTGATTGGAGCCTGAGCCCTACATAGTGGGGGGCATCAGCAAGCATTTTGGATCCAGCTGGGGAAGCTGCAATCAAGCTCTGGTCGAATCAGAAGAACTGAGTATGGCATGGTAGGAGCTGAGTGGCTGAGGAAAGAGGCAAAGAGCAGGCCAACAGAGGGGCTGATGTCACCTGCAGAGAGAAGGGGCAAATGTGTGTGTGTGTGTGTGCGTGTACCTCAGGGGTGGGGGAGTTAGGAAAGGTTTGTTCCTAAAGAAAGAAGCAGTGAAATAAGAACAAAGAAGGGAACCTAGAACTGCAACTCGTGGGTAAAACACACACACACACACACACACACACACACACAGTGATTAGAAGGTTCTCAAATGTAGCAGCAGCAACCAGGATATCAAATTAGGGCCATTTTGAAAATGAGACCTATGGATACCTGCAGCTGTGGTGGGGAGGGGGAGGTTCAGATGGTTTTGGGGTGGGGAGTCACTTGCTGGTGAAGCTTGACAATGTTAAGTTCTTTAAGAACTTGTATGCATAAGTAAGCAATAGAGAGCTAGAGGTCCTGAGGACACATGGAGGTTCCAAGTTCTGCCTATCCCTACATCCCTGAATGATATTATGCAAAAATTCTTTGCCCCCTTGTGAGGCTCCCACTTGCTCAAAACAAATGTGACCATTCCCAAGACCATTTCACTCCTCACCTAATGTATGTAAACACTGACTTCCCCACCCACCCCCAACCAGTCTCCCAATTTCTAGTGGAAATTAATAAATTCTGGTGGGCAGATACAATCTTGCAATGGCTTTTGCATCAGGCTCCATCTCCCTATTACTCAGTTCCTATGGTTACACTGACTGATGATTAGAAGACCTTAGGTGCTGAACTTGGTGAACCATGAGTAGTCACCATCCAACAGGCTAGCTTGAAGGAAGGATTGGTAGTAATTAGAGAAAAAGAACTTACCTAGATTGGTATTTTCTTTCTTTTAAAAAAGGAAGGACATGCTTTTAATCCCTACTATTGGGGGAAGCTGGGGCTGTTGGACTTCTTGAGCTCAGAAGTTCTGAGTTTAAATTGCCTAAGTGGACCAGATGTTCATACTAAGTCTTGCACCAATATGACAAGCCCCCATCAGTGGAAGGGTGTCATGGTGGAAGAACCAGGCTGCCTAAGGAATGGCAAACCAGCCCACATTGGAAATGGACTGCATCAGCTCTTTTGCCTATCAGTAGAATTGGGTCCATGAGTAACTGCTACAATTCTAGCCTGGGAGAGATAGGGAGACCCAGTCTCATAAAAAATAAAAAAATCAAAATTAAAAAGGTGTTAGGGGTTGGAGAAAGGTTCAGGAGACAAACCAGGAAACCACCGGCCAGTGAATTTAACATCTGGTGTAGAGAAACTCTTGGAAACCAGCTCAGAGGATGTGGTGGGAAAACACCTGGAAAAGCAAAGATTGACGAAGGGGGAAAGCATGGATTCTGGCTCAGGGAGGACATGCGTAACTAATCTGCTGGCTGCTCCACGGACAGAGTTGCTGAGACAGATAAGATGAGTTGAGTGGAGGCCACAGGCCTTGAACAAGCACTTGACAAGGTCCCACCTCAGATTAATGGCTCAGAAGAAAAAGTTCCAGAATGGGAGGTGGATTGACATGGGGATATTGGGGTAGGTGGAGGAAGCAAAATGTGGCTGGCATAAAAACTGGCTTGAGGAGTGAGAGTCTTAAATGGAAACATCACCACTTGGATGGAGGCCTACCTGTTCCATTCCCCCAGGATCCTCTGACAGTCTCTCTTATTCACAGTCTTTTCCATCCATTTAGAGGAGGAAGTTGGTTGTATGAGCCTCTGTTTTTCCTTGTAAATGTCTGATTGAAAAGGGCATTTAATAACCTGAGATAGAGGACAGAAAGAGGAAGGGAAGGTAGGTGGGAGAGGTGGTGTAATCTTAAAGCAATGAGGTGGGGCCCTTGCCCAGCAGACAGAGAGAAACGTTTTCTAGGAGATAAAGAGGAAGCATCTGGGAGCAGAGTTGGGGAGAATGGGTCAGTCAACAGCCCCTAATGTTGGGGAGAGGATGTGGGGGATTAACATTGAAGGCTCATTGACATCTGCCTCTGCACACAGCTGTGGTAAGAATGGGAAGCCAAACACTGGGGCCCTTGAGAGAGGGCCTTTTTCCTCTGGGAGGAGATGGATGCCTTACAAATGAGGGGAAAGGTTCTGGAAGGTCATTCATAACCAGGTGAGTTTAAACTTTGAAGGAAGATGGAAGACACAGACATATTCAAGGAAAGACACAGAATAGTAAGTATACTCTCATGGTGGTATTAGTTTCCAGACTTCTATAGACTAGTATTCCCTACAGAAATCCAATGGAAAAAAAGAACAATTACTCAAATCTCCAAATATCTAAGGCTATAAGTTTCATGCTTTGAGAAGTATCATGGAATAGTGTATAGGGGGTCAGTTTTGGAGTCTAGTAGGTTTGTGTTTGAGTCTTGCCTGACAAATACTAAGTATATAACCATGAGAATATCACTCAACTTCTCAGTACCCCTTGAATTTCTCTAAAAGGATATGTTTCAGACAGTAACTAAATCGGTAGAGGAAATTTCTACACTGGAAGAACCCTACATTAGGAAATCTTAAGATAAAACCCCTGCCCCCCCCGAACTTAATCAATTTCCAACTTTCACCTAACCAACCATTTTTCTTGTCATTGAAATCCAAGTTTTAGACAAGCCATTGAATCACTTAACATGTCAATGGTTAGGTAAGCTTGCATATATTTTTCAAAGGTGAGATGCATACTAACCAAACATCCTTGGGTTGACTCTGTTACTCTTTTAAAACAAAGGTTTATTTATAAATTCCATTAGTTAATTTACAAATATTTTAGGTACTTACCTGCAAGGTATTATGGTAGGTACACAGATGTTTAAAACACAATCTTTATTCCCAAAGGAACTTAGAATCTTGTTTGAGAAGGTGAAAAGATAATCAACAACAAATGAGGGGAAAGGTGTTAAATGAATAAGCTATAAATGTAAAAAAAAAAAACAGCAAGAGGAATTCACATGAGTGAGAGATGATTTCTGCCTCTGTCAGTCAGAAGAGGCTTTACAGAAAAAATGAAATTTGAGCTGGGCCTTGAAGGATAGGAAATACATTAGGTGGAAAGAAGAAATGAAATATTCTAGATGGAGGAAGTGGTATGAGAAGATATGGGAAAGAACAAAATTTTAGTTCAGAAGATGGGGAAAAGAGGCTCCCTACAATTCAGGGTTTATGTAAGGGAATATTAGGAGGTAAGTGTGGAAGGCTGTTCAGAGGATGGATTATTAAGGGTTTCAAATGCCAAACCAAGAAGAAATTTCATAGGCAGGGGAAGCTCTTTGCCATTTTATAGCAGGGGAGTAACCTTGCCATGAGCAAGGTTCTTTACCTTCCATTTGCATCTATGTATGGTCTAGTGAATAGGTGCGTTTACCCACCTATGTGGAAATCCAAGGATTAAAATGTTGCCCAGTTCTTTTACCTGTTCTGTTACTTCTGAGGTAGGACAGGGCTTTGTGTAGGCTGCCAACATGTTAACTGGAGGGCACAGCTTGGTGTACCATAGTACTTCTCTTTTTGGTCTCAAGATACCGTTATAGTCTTAAAATTATTGAGGCTCTTCCTCCCCCAAAGCTTTCATTTATGTATGTCATATCTATTGATATTTACCATATTAGAAATTTTAAAATTTCTTAGTATTAGTATGAAATGAATTTTGACAATCCCAGATCTTGGGGACCTCCAGGATCCCCAGACCATCCTTTGAGAACCACTGGTATAGTGGAGTGAGCACAGGATTTGACACGAAGGAATTGGGCTTGGTAACCTCAGATTCCCGTTCCAGCTCGAAGTCTATGGCTTTATGTTTGAGGATGCTATGAACTTGAAGTGGTATGTGCACCAAAACTCTGAATTCTCTAGCTTAGTGGTGCGGAGCCTACGGCCTTACGTTTGGCCTTTCAAGGACTTAGAAGGCCACGTGTGACCTTAAGGCCACAGGTTCTCCACCCCTGCTCCAGCTCGTCTCATGGTTCATTAGTGGAGCTTCCTATTGCCTTCACTTGATACCTCTTACCATAGGGTAGAAACTCAAAAGCTGTTTCCCAAGAGCACAAAAGTATTAATTATAGCTCAGTGCTCCATGGTGGTGGAAGTAACTTCTTCACATATGCTTCCCTTTGGGATTTGTTTTGGTGAGAAAACAGTGAAGCAATAGAAAGTGCTTGAGGGATAAGTGGGATGCCAGTGAAGAGACGCCCGGGAATATTCCAAGACAGGCAGTTGGAAGAGAATGTGCTTTCTGGGGAGTTTGAAAAGAGACAGGAGCACTTCATCTGGGCTTTAGAAGGAGCACTCCACAGTGTCATGTTTGAAAAGAAACATCCAGGCCAGAACAGGATCCCAGAAGGAGGGAAAGAGAGTGAGAGAGGAGTCAAGAAAGTAGCAGAGGAATGGATTCACTCAAAAATGAGCCTGAGATCCATCTTTCAGCACCTAACTTTCTCACTTCAGATAGATGGCTTTACTTCTGAAGTTCTCTTGTTCTGTGAGCTTGGCTGCATTATTCTGTCCTTAACAAGAGCCAAAGAAGACCTTTTACCATAGTGTATCCAGATGGGGGATTAGGAAAGTTGGGTATTGATGGGCAGAGCTGGGGGATGATGGGGAATAATTGCTAATGAAGCCAAGGACAGAATTACTACATGGGTCAATAGAAGACTGAGCTCTGTCAAGTGCTTTGGTGGGCTTTCAGCAACAGAGCTCGGAGTGGCACCTGGGAGAGGGGACATTTATCTGAACTTTAGCCTCACTCTCTGAACTTCTTGAGTCAGGAAACGTGAGCTGGAAACCTCCCCAGAACAAACAGTACTGTGAGTTCTTCAGTCTTCACTGTTTCCAGAAACAGCAGACTTCTTTCTTTCTTTCTTTCTTTCTTTCTTTCTTTCTTTCTTTCTTTCTTTCTTTCTTTCTTTCTTTCTTTCTTCCTTCCTTCCTTCCTTCCTTCCTTCCTTCCTTCCTTCCTTCCTTCCTTCCTTCCTTCCTTCCTTCCTTCCTTCCTTCCTTCCTTCCTTCCTTCTTTCCTTCCTTCCTTCCTTCTTCTCTGTGAATCTCAGATATCAATGTTTAGCTTAAGGACACAAACATGACCCAGAATAGGGACCTGCAGTTAGCTCAGATTTTTCAAACAAACAAAAAATTTGAAGTTCAAACTGGAAAAAAGTAGGGGGGAAAAGGTGGGAAAAGAGCCTGGGATGGTTGGAGATCTGTTAGTTCACTCTAACCCTAGTTCTTGACCCCAATTTTAGGTCCAGTGTATATATTCAACAATTTTAATTCAACATTTATTAAGCACTTACTATATGTAACATACTGTGCCAGGCATGAAAATAAAATACTCTCTACCTTCAAGGAATTTAGTCTCTACTGGGAACTTACAACATGTAAGTAGATTAAAAGCATATACAAAGTCATATCAAGGGGGGATAAAGAGTAAAGGGGAACAGGAAGGGAACATCAGGAAAGGCCTTTTGTAGGATGTGGGACATGAGCTTGGGATTCTACAAAATGTCCTATCTTTCCTACAATTCCCTTTCCTCTACAGTCTAGAATGTATTTCAAACATGGGAGATCACTTATTCTAAAGCACATAAATGGGGGAGGGGGGACATAAATCAATCTGTTATTATGGTCAACATGGTTTTTGGCAATTCCTGGACCATCCGCATCATACATACTCTTCCTCACCCTTTTAGCCTTTTTTATTTTTACTGCTCCTCAATTCCTACTTTGGTTTTGTTGGCTTTCCATCTTGTTTTCCTCACCTTTTTAAGTTGCCACACCACACCACACCACATTTCAGTTCCTTTTTACCAAGGAGTGGAGCTCTACAAAAGAGAAGGCTACCACATACTGAGAGGGACGTTGAGAAGACTGAACAGGCTGGTTAGGAGAAGTACAAAAGACCTATGTAAGTAATCCTGGTTCAATATCACAACCTTTCAACCCCAGCCCCAAGAAAGTGCCAGAACTCTTTGTCTTCCAATTTAAATATCCTTTCCACTTTTCCATACTGAAGCCAGGTGACTAATGGCCAAAGCTTACATTCCAAGAACCCAAGCAATATATTGCCAAGAAGCTTCCCTTCAGCTCCTCTATCCCCAAACATCTTCTATTCCTCCCCTTCTTTTCCCAGACCCTTAAACCATCCAAGAACTGTTATATTTGCAACCAGGGATTTTTTTTTTTATTTTTAAGGAGAATATTTGTTGAATACAAAATAATAGTGGACATTATCATCTAATTAAAACAATCAAAATTGTTTTAAATTAATATCACAACTTTAAAACAAACTTATAATTATCATACACAAAGTATCAATATGCCTGGGAGCTCTTGGCACACCCTTTATGAACCATCGTTGTTAGATAGAACCTATAAAGTCGCTGGTAAACGACTTTTTCATTCCTTATAGGACTCCAGCTCACTGACATCTCATATGCAAGACTGAGTCATTAGTGTATTAAGAAGATAATTTGCCATTTTTGGTGTGAGTTGATTCAGAAGATCTGATAAGGTGCTCTTTGGCAGTTTACTTAACCTAGATTTTCCTGTGGTACTTAAGAATTAGCTGTTGGTGATAGGCCACAATGAAATGTCTGATGATTGGGTCAGCCAAAATGTTATCTTGATACTGACCCAACAACACTGGAGAAAACAATTCTAGTTCCACCAAATTCTAATCATTGAACTGTGTCTTTAGTTTTACTATCCTCATTTAGGGAAAAAAAAGACCAGAGTGAAAACCAGTTCAAGTTATAATGCTCCTCATAGATATGGAGAGAGTTACATTAAATCCAGTGATGTGGGTTGGATATTCTAGGGAAAGGACAATTGCAACCAGTAACCAATTCAGGAGTCCTACCTTCCCTACAATTCCCTTCTCTTTCTAGTCTAGGTTCAGGGCCAGGCCTATTTTCCCCTTCCTACTACTACAAAAGCACATGTCTGGGACTCTGGGAAGGCTATTCTTCTCTATTCGAGTAAATTCCATTTCAAATCACATGTAATTAAATGTGTGGTATTGAATTAATGTTTTATTCTGAGTGTTTTGGCAGCCAGGGGCCCTAGGGTCTGGTTTGTGGAAATAAAACACACGCTTCTTAGTGATCTTCCCTTCCTTTCCTCTGTTCTCCTTTCTTCCCTTTTTTGACAAGAATCCACCCAACCCCCACCTATAATAGCTCTCAAACTTCATTCCCTCCTGGTCTGTGAACCATGGCTGCTCCATGTAGTATCTCTTTAACAGGGGATCTGGAGGTGATGTATGTTGGTGTTACTTCTTGTCCTCAAAAAGTATCCAAGTTGCCCAGTCAAATAATCAACAAGCATCTGCTATGTGTTAAACACTATACTCGGCTTACAAATTCAAAACCAAAAATGAATCAGTCCCTGCCCCCAGGTAGCATACAGTCTATCACTTCATCTCTGGAGTTTTAAGATATCAGGGCTAGTGGGAGAATATCTGTTATAGAATCAGTGATACCCATCTCTGATATAGATTTAATATGTGACCTTGGCAAATAATTTTCCCCTTGTTTGATTTCAGTTTTCTGAGAGGAATTGAAACCTAACCTTAGGACTTTGGACTACTAGATGATGTCTAAAGGATCTTCCATCTCTAAGATTTTATTATTATATGAAATGAGCAGCAGCTCCATGTAAATGATCTCAGAAATGGGATTCCATAAGAATAGCTTGTCAGAACTGAATTGTAAAGGAAGCAGAAATATGGTCATCCCAAAATTTCTACCAAGATCAGTTTTGTCATGGGTAGGGTTTTTGCATAGGAAAGAGCCTGCATATTAGGAGAGCACATGAAGATTCCAGTAGGTTAAGAGGAGCAAAGTGATAGGAAGATAATGGAGTTTGGTGGTTGGTCTGAACAATGGGATGGATCCAGGTACTAGATAGAAAGTAGATTTCAAAATGGGCTATGGGCAAGGGCCAGGTTGGTTAGGAAAGCCAATTAAAGATCAACTGAGAAAGCAGTTGGCTGGGCTCATGGTTCTCTGAGGGCCTCCCTCTTCTCAGCTGCTTAGGCAACAGCCTTCAGTGAAGGATTAGTCTTGAGCTGCCCTCATGTTTACGTGGAAGGGACTTTCACAGCCAGCAATCTTCAGAACAGTAATTAGAAAAAGTACTGAGGTGGCAAATGAAATTCTGTTTAGGCATTTCCACTTAGTTACATGTCTGACTGAGGGGCAGAATTCACCTTTAATGACAGAGCTTGCTGTTTGAGCAAGGATCAAGATACACGCCAGAGCTTGGGGGCTTCCATTATTTATGATCACATTTTCTGGGGCAATCTGGTGCCTTCTCGATTGATCAACAACAATTGCTGGTGAGCAGCTGCCTTTGGTTTGCAATTTTTTCCCCATCTTCCTGATCTTGGAGGCTTTAAGAAAAACATGGAAGAAGGAACTAGGGATCAGAAAATTTAGGCAGTTCATAGGTTCAATAATTTAGGCAGTTTATAGAATATAAACAGATGAAAAGAACCTTATTGATCACCTAGTCTACCTTTACATTTTCAGGTGGGGAAATGATCCTAAAAAGGTTTAGTGACTTGTTTAAGATCACACAAGTAATGGATCAGCAAATGATTTGTTTATCCAATCTCTCTCTGTTTCTCTGTCTTTCTGTCTCTGTCTCTGTCTCTCTCTGATCCATCTATTAGCAGCTATGTGGTACATTGGATAGACTGATGGGCCTGGAGTTAGGAAGACCTGAGTTCAAATCTAACCTTGTTCATTTACTCTCTGTGTGACCTTGGACAAGTCACTTAACCTCTGTTTGCTTGGTTTACTTCAACTGGTTACTGTAAAATGGAGATGACAATACCACCTTCCTTGAAGGGTTGTGAAGATCAAATGAGATACTCTTTGTAAAGTGCTTAGCACAGCGTCCGGCACATAGTAAATGCTATTCTTCCTCCCCCTCCCCCCCAACCCCCATGATTTTAACTTGGGTTCCAACACCAAATCTATTTCTCTTTCTACTTCACTAAACCCTATTGGAATAGTCATAGCCACCTTTGGAAGAAAATTACCCACCCCTTACTATATTTCTCCCAACAACTGGGTCATGTTTCAGATTAAGAAGGAATTCTCATGATTCTCTTCTTATCATCTATTCTGTAGTAGGAGGCCTAGTATCCAAGACTGGAAATGTATTGAAACTGTTTTACTCTGTACTGGTTGGGCTATATCTGGAATACTGTTCAGTTCTGGGCTATTTGGTGAAGGAAGGAGATGGAGAAGCATCCAGATGAGCTAACCAGAATGGTGAGAGACTAATCCATATGGAGATTGCAAGAAGAACCTGGGGTTGTTTAGCCTACAGAGGGGAAGGATTTCTGCACTATGATGAGCCTTCAAGCATCAGAGTAGCTGTCATTGGGGAAGAGGAATCGGACTTCTCCTTGGCCAGCAGGAAGAAGTAGGAAAAGTGAGTGATTTCTGCAAAAAGGCAGATTTTCACTTGGTGTCAGGAAAAAACCAAACCAAAACAACATTTTCTAATAATTTGAACGTTCCAAAAGTGGACTGCTTCTAGACATAATGGGTTCCCTTATTTCAAGGACTTCAACCAAAGGTAAGATAATGACTCAGCAGGTAGATTTGTGAAGGGGATTCTTGTTCTAGTTAGTCTGGATGGCCCCCTAAGGTCCTTTCCAAGACTGAGGTTCTGTGACTCTAGGCAGAGAGGCTAAGAAGATTGTGAAGGTGGCACCTCTGTTTGATTATGAAGCTGGAACTACCATCAGATGTCAATTTCCCCTACTGGGTAAGTCAGTTGTCTACTGAAAGCCAAAAATGTGGTATCATGTGACTTCTTCCCATCCTCTACCTGCAAAAGGTATAATCACATTCTTCACCAAAGCAGTACACTCTGGGGACTCACAAATTTTGTATACTGAACTATAGTTAAGACTTCAGATAGATCCCAGGGCATTTAATTTAAATTGTAGGCATCTTTGTGGATTATAGAGGGGTAGGGGATTCTCCCAGATAGGTATGTTCCAGATCCAGTAGGCCTCCAAAGTGAGACCTCCCAGGTTGTTAGATTATTAATTAGCATAATCTCTAGACTGGAAAAAGACATTTAGAAAAGGATTAGGTTAGTTTTTGATGCATACAAATGCTTCTTCTATACTCTCTACCTTCTGAATTACAACCCACACTCCTTTTGGAGTTAGGCTGGCTTCTGAGGGCATTACCTTCAACAGTTCCAGGAGACAACTCCGGAAAACTCTCCTGCTTGATTTATGGAATGGCTAGACTCATAGCTTCAAGGCACCCTCATTAATGCTTCCAGACAGAAGAACCCTCTCATTCTAATAGAAAGCCCATATTCCTTAGAGTTAGAGATTGGGAGATCTTCCCAAGACCTTCATTTGCTTTGTGACAGTCAGCTAACCCGCTTCACTATCCACTCTAGCCCTTCTCTCTCTTTTCCCTCTTCTGATGTTCTGGAGTCTGAGCCATCCTGATCTGGCCTACAGTACAGTCAGACAGTAAAAAGAGATTGATGCCTTATCCTCCATGGAAAATCTATCACTGTTTGGCTTGGGGGTCAGATGGCTTCACCAGAGCCAGTTTTGAACAGCACTGTACAATTTAAAAATAAAAACAAATACAAAAACCCAAATAAAAGCAAAGACACCAGAGAAAGAAAATGTTCAGTTGGGACTATTCCCCAGGCCCTACCCAGAGCGGCCTTGCTGGCCCCTTCCTAAATCTTCTACCACTGTTCCCAGTGATTTTCCTATGTTCCCTGAAAAGTTCCAAGGATAAAACTTTGGCTCTTTCTCTTGAGAAGAATTCTCATAATATCTCTTGAAGTAACTGGATTAGAAAAGGAATTGGGAGGTAAAAATAGTGAAGGAAAAAATATGTATTCATGGGGGTGGGGTGAATCTCCTTTTTTCCCTTACCCTCAATCTAATCTGGTGAAATGGGGCAGAGAAGGATCAGAGAAAGAAAAACAAAGTGCCTCTAGTGGTATTGTGGAGTCTTATGTATTGAGCTCAATTAGGATGTACAGAAGGCAGGTAATTTGCTTTATGAGCTTTACCTGCCTAATTGGAGTCATTTCCCATCCCCTCACTTCTCACCCTCATGATCCTCTTTCCTGTGCTTAAGAAAGACAGATCTGCATTATTAACACTTTCTGAAGTCTAGACAACCAACAAAACAATAAATCAAGCCCTGATTTGTAATATTTCATGATTTTTGAGGTGTAAATGAAAATTGATACCTCAAAATTGAAAATTTGACAGTCAGTTCTAAGTGAGCTGGTTTGATCTGGTTCCAGCTTATTCTATGTTGAGGGCAGGGCACAGATTTGTAAATTTAAGATATATGCCAGATAAATATAAGGTAATTGGAAGAGTGCCAACAATTGGGGGAATCAGGAAAGACTTGAGCCTTGAAAGGAGCTAGGGATTCACAGGGATGGGAGAGAAGAAAGGAATGATTCTGGGATTGGCAAATGGCCTGTGAAAAAACAAAGAGGCAGGAGAATAGGCTTAGGAGGGAGAGACACAGAAAGAGATAGAAGACCTAGGAGGTGATGGTCAGATAGGAATTTCAGAATTATTGATTATGGAAGTGGCTTATTAGTGATAAGGATATGAAGGCTGTGACCATTCATAAGTGTGGATGCCCTATGGTACAAACCATGGGAGATGAGATTAGTAAATGGAGAAGCAAGGGAATTTGTTTGGAAAATACATATAAATTAAATTCCCTAAGTAGAGTGGGGAGGGGTCAGAATGGAGACAAGACTGTGAAACAAGTGTGAGCTCCTTAAGAAGGGGGAGAGAGGGGCAGCTAGGTGGCGCAGTGAATGGAGCACTGGCCCTGGAGTCAGGAGGACCTGAGTTCAAATCCATCCTGAGACACTTTACACTTATTAGCTGTGTGACCTTGGGAAAGTCACATAACTCCAAATGCCTTACCTTCCCCCCTCAAAAAAAAAAAAAGACAAAAAGAAGAGGAAGAGAAAATCCTGAGACAAGTAGGTAACTGCTATAAGGATCAGGATTGGGTGACTCTCAAGGAGGAGAGGCTGTTGAGTGACAATAATAAGAGGGTCTAGAAAGGAACAGGAAAGGAAGAAATCAAATAACAAAGACAGTTTGTTCACAAATGAATGGGGAGAGGGGGAGGAGACATAGGGCTCAAGGGAAGGAGAAGTCAGAGTGAAATTAAGGTAGAGGGGCTATGGATGGGCATGAGATATGAAGGAGTGATAGCAAAAGAAGGACTTTTCTATCCAGGCATCATATAACTCCAAACTACAGAGATTCTGAGTGGAAGTGAGAGTTTGCTAGTCATCGAAACTTAGATTATTATACTCTAGTAAATAACAATGGTAGCTGTACCCTAGAACTCAATAGAAAATTAATTTGGTTATAATGGCCTAAGCAAAACGTGGAAGCAGGCAGGAGGGGAGGCAAGTGGCCTCCCCCAACCCAGCACACAGCTCTTTTTGCCATCCCTATTTCGACCGAGCACACCACTATCTTTCTACTCACTCAGGTTCACAATCAGGAGGCATGCTCTACTTGTTAGTCTCCTTCTTTTCCTATAGCCAGTCAGTTGACAGTGGCAAGGAGCCTATGTCTGAGCCTTAGTCCTGGTTTCCTTCTGGTTGCCAGGTAGAAAGGGGTAGGAGCCAGGATCAAGATAGCAGGAGATTTCATTTCTAGGTCCTGGCTTTTTATTTTTATTTTTTGCTTTTTGGAGGGCAATTGGGGTTAAGTGACTTGCACAAGGTCACATGACTAGTAAGTGTGTCAAGTGTCTGAGGCTGAATTTGAACTCACGTCCACCTGACTCCAGGGTTGGTGCTCTATTCACTGCGCCACCTAGCCGCCCCAAACATGTTTCCAAGGTCCTAGTTTTTTAAAGAGGACAGAGGCATGGTTGATTTACTCACCTCTCAATCATGAATGAAGAAGCTCTGATTCAGGGTCCACCTAATGTTAATGTAATTTGATTTTTCTACCTCTCGGTGGGATAATGCTGTCTCTAGTCCATGTTTTGATCCTGGACTTGGGCTTTGTGTAGTGTCCAGGTGGCTTGGTGGTGAGGGGCAGGGGCAAGAAGCCAGATGGCAAGAGGCCTGTGTCTGGGCCCTAATCCTGCTCTGGCCTTAATGTATATAGGTAGTCTAGTTGCATGGGGAAGCTGATACCACTCAGTTTATGTATTTCAGTAGGGGTCAGTGACTCCTGTTGCTAAAGGAGGAGTGTTCCAGGACATCAAACATACACACACACACACACACACACACATACACTCAACTCAGGAAAAAAAGAACTTGCTTGTATGAAAACTTTTGGAAAGGAATAGGCTGGAATAGCTAATGCTATATGCAAATGCCACTACCTCTGAATCCTTCCAGATGGGTCATCTGTCCATCAGTCAGTCAACAAGCATTTATCAAGCTCTTAATATGTGCTAGGTATCACAGTGCCTGGGGATACTGAGCTCTGAGGATACAAAGGCAGCTCTACTTTGAACTTATTCTAGGCAAGTGTTAAAAAAAAAAGTCACAAAATATTAGAGTTGAGAACGTGGAGGTCATCTGGTCCAATTCCTGCCTGAAGCTTGAAATTTCAAGGCAAAGAAAAAATTCATAACTCCTTCTGAAAGGACTACAGAATGAAAGGAAAAAAATAAATACACACACACACACATCTTTCCTTTCCATCACATTTTCTATAGCTCACCTGGGACTACCTGACATGTTGTCCTCTGCTGTCAGTTCTATTTCCATGTCCAAGTCATACAGATGTGGCTCTTGCTTGGTCTTGTAACATAACAATATTAATATAGATCTCTAATGGGCTTCTGCCTACTGAACAATTAATGAAAAGGTCAATGGGTATTCCCTGTGGATGTATCTTTCATTACAAGACCTATTCCTACCGCAATCTCATTGTAGCATTCTTTGGAAACAAGTTGTGGGAAGGTGGGGCTGAAAGTGGCTTCCTGTGGGGCTCTAATTAACTGGTTAAATGATTTGGAACTGTAATAGTCCCTTATATTTATCTAGGGCCTTTCTCTGAGAAGCTCATGAGGCTTTCCTTATCAGAAGCTCAGCCATCTCCCC
Source organism: Petaurus breviceps papuanus (assembly GCF_028583685.1). NCBI lineage: Eukaryota > Metazoa > Chordata > Mammalia > Diprotodontia > Petauridae > Petaurus > Petaurus breviceps. The sequence goes on along the minus strand of NW_027186296.1, from coordinate 64,095,748 downwards.
CACCCCTCCCAGATGGTAGGGAATAGTCAGATGATAAACTATCCATTTTAGAGATCAGGCTTGACCTGCTTAAAGACTTACAGAAAATCTAATATGGATTTGGGGCCCAAAGTGTTGCTTCCATCTCTAGACCCAAGTACTATGCTGCTACATCATTCCTGTAGAAAATGAAGAAGATGATGATGATGATGGTGATGACTGATCAATTGAAGATAATTGATCATTTATGTAGCTCACATTTACATAGCTCTTTAAGGTTTTTAACATGCTTCGTCTAACGACACTGAAATAGGTAGATTAGAAATAATTTTACCTATTTTATAGTTGAAAAAATAGAACCAGAGAGGTTAAGGTACTGGTCACACAGCTTGGACAGTTACATGGTTTGGACTTGAATGCAAGTCTTTTGACCTCAAGATTCTAAGATTTAGCACAAATATATAGGATTGAGCCCTTCTTATTTCCTCCCTTTCTTCCATCTGCAGATGTCCAGCACATTAAGAGGAGAGACATTGTGTTGAAGAGAGAACTGGGGGAAGGAGCTTTTGGGAAGGTATTTCTGGCAGAGTGCTACAACCTCAGTCCAACCAAGGACAAGATGCTGGTGGCAGTGAAGGTGAGTCTCAGAGACATGTGGAAGCAAAGCAGCAGGGCTGGCTACAAGCCCAAGGAGAGGGAGGAAAACAACTTTCTCCATTATAGGATATTGTGCTAAATTGATTGGGTTACATGGAATTGAAGGACTTTGCCTCAAGGTCAGTTGATTTTCCCCATCTCCAAAATACTCCTTTCCTTTGGAAGCAGCCAGGGGGTATTGACATATGACACCACAGTGGGCTAAGCATTAAAAATGGATCCAAAGCAGTACACAGAAGCCCTTGACCTGGTTCTGGTTCTGGGCTTGCCACTTATTCCAAGCAATGAATCTCTTCCATTTTTCTTCTTCTTCTTCTTTGTCCTTACTTAGCAGCCTCACTGACAGAGCTGACATGAAAAGTCTTAGTGATAGAAAACCAACTTGTTATGAGATGAGCTTGTAGTGCCCGCCATCTACATGGCATCTTTGAGGTCCCACTGCTTCTCACTGGAATGGATCTCCCACCATTTCCCCTCACATGTCAACCTCCCTATGTATGCCAAGGTCCCAATGGGAATTTTCCTACTCACTAAAAACTCCACATATGAGGAACACATATCCAGCTATCATCTGTGGTAGAGGCAATGGATGCCATTCACTTTCACTCAGAGCATCAGTCGTTTTGTGTTTCTATAACTTTGGGGAAAGTGCCCTCTGCATTTTACAAAGCTCAAATGGGATGCAGAGATGGGATATGCCTAAAGCAGAAGCAACACGGAGGATCCTTCCACATTGGGGTTGGGCCCTCATAAAATCAGAGAAAGAGATAGAGCTTTGGGAGCGGCAGGTTTAAAAGGGGTATGGTGCATCTGTGTGTGTATGTGAAAATGTGCATGTGTGTGTCTGCGTGTCTGTGTCTCTGTGTAGGCTAGGAGTAATCTATTTCCTTGCCTGTCTTAACTTGAAGAATCATGTTATCTTTCTGAGTATCAATTTCTTCCTTTGTAAAATTATAAGATTGGTCTAGATAAATCTTAAGAAAAGAACACTGAAAAAGATTCAGAGGCAGAAAACCTGGGTTCCCATCCTGGATATGCTACTTAGTCATTGTTCAGGTCACTTCACTTTCTGGGCCTTAGGCAGGCAAGTAACAAGCATTTATTAAATACTTATGATGTGCCAGGCATTGTGCTAAGTGTTGGGGATACAAATGCAAGCAAAAGGGAATACAGTTCCTGACCTCAAGAAGATTACACTCTTGTGGAGGAAGACAGCACATAAAAGGGAGATGAAAAGTGGGGTGTGAAGGAAGGAAGGCAGCCATGCAGGGGCATGGTGGAGAAGTCTGGAGATTTAGAAGTACAGCCAAGAAGGGAATGAATCATAAGCAGAGTGGGATGGTCGCCAAGATGGAAGACATGGGTAAGAAGTCACCAGTGGGAGAAGGGGCCAGTTACATGACTATAACCCTTCCCTCCTACCTTCTTACCTTCCTTCTTACCTTCCTTCCTTCCTTCCTTCCTTCCTTCCTTCCTTCCTTCCTTCCT